>NC_041383.1:225750994-225759576 GCF_002162155.2 Triticum dicoccoides
TCCCCATCTCTCCCTCGTCGGCTCCGTCGAGCTCGCCGACCCCCTACTCGGCAACGGCCATGAGCGCCTCCCTCTCTTTCCATCTCCCCTCTCTCTCCGTCGTCCCGAGCGCCACCATGTTGGCGCACACGCCTACCGCGGCTGTGCTCGCCGGCGCCTCGTCCGCTCGCGCGCCCAGCGCCGCCCCACGCGACGCCAGTTCATGCCCGCGTCCGCGCCCGACCGCACCATCGTGGCTACCGCCGCCACTGCGCTCGCCTCCACCTGCCGCGGCCGGCCGACGAGCCTCGCCCTGCCGCGCCGGGCTACGGCCTCCGCCGGCGCTCCCTGTTGCCCTGTTCGGGTGCACGGGCGCCCACGCCCGCAGCTCCCGTAACCCCTGCGCCTGTTAACCCGCGCGGCCTCCTGGGCCACTTACAAGTGGGGCTCGCCCCTGTTAAAAAAAAGAACAAAAAGAATATGTATAAATAAAAATAAAAATAATTTAATTAATTAATTAATCCAGTTAATTAACACAAATTAATTATGTTTAATTAACCTAATTGCATATTAGTCTAATTAAACCTGTTTAGTTAAATGTGCCTATGACAAACGGGCCCCACTGCCCTGTTTGACCAGTCAACGGTCGGTTTTTGACCGCTGACATCATGATGACGTCATGATGATGCAATAACCCCATTTTAGATTTAATAATAATTTCAGAAAAAGTTTAAACCTTTGAAAAATCATATAAACTAAACCGTAGCTCGGATGAAAAACTTTTCTACATGAAAGTTGCTCAGAACGGCGAGACGAATTCGAATGCGCGGTCTGTTCGCCCGCCACACATCCCTAGCATAGCAAAAATGCAACTTTTCCCCTCCGGTTCATTTGTCTGACAGACGTCCGGAATCGGGAAAACTTTCCTGGATGTTTTCCCTCTTCGCCAGTATCGCCTAACGCTACGCTAGATCACCTCTAGCACTGCTTATTGTCTTGTTATGCATATGTTTTCGTGTATTTACTGTTTCTTCCCCCTCTTCTCTCCGGTAGACCCCGAGGTCGATGCTGCCGCTGTGATCGTCTACGTCGACGATGACCCTCCTTCTTGTCTGAGCAACCAGGCAAGCCCCCCCTTTGATCATCCTGATATCGCCCATTCTATACTCTCATGCTTGCATTAGATTTTGCTACTGTTATTGTTTGCTCCTATTCTGATGCATAGCCTGCTTTTGTACCTGCTTTTGTTACCTACCTGTTTATCCTAAACTGCTTAGTATATGTTGGCTAGTGATCCATGAGTGACCCCCACTTGTCCTTGTTGCCCCTGCTTCATCATTGACGCCTCGATCGACATGATCGACGACCAGAGCCCGACACCTCACATCACATCACGCCCCTTTAGTTGCTCGACTCTACAGAGCTACTATCGAGTGCCGAGGGTGATCCCTCATAACGCACTCCTGATGATAATTCTGTAGTGTAGCTATTCGGTCGTGGTCATCGAGGGTGATTTCCTCTTTCACCATTCCCGATACGACTCAGTCGTTCAACACCTCAAGTGTGAACCTCGAGGGTGGTCCCTCTTATGTTCACCTTGATGATTACATCGAGTGGAATCCTCCGGGGGTGATTCCTCGGGTTTTCCCCTTGATGTTTGGACACACGGTTACCTTGACTTTACTTGAGACCTTTGGGAAAGTCGGGCGGGCCCGAAGAGCACCCGCAAGATAATGACGTCGCACGGCCGGGCATTCTAGGCCCTTGTCGTAAGTCCATGAGACGGGGCGACGGGGTCACTTCGATCGTGAGTCTCTGCTCGTCTCCGCAAGCTAATAATACACTATGGTTTGGGTATTTGTTCTGAGTTGGCCTTTGGCCTTTACGCACCAACCACCACGTGAGAATAGTTATGGGCCTCGGCGTCGCATTATCAGCCGAAGCTTTGTCAGACGTCCAGTTGAGCAGTGCGGCACGGCTGGGCCGGCACCATCCATGTAGAGGTGGAGCCTGGACCCGCCCTGTACGCAACGATCCGGAGTGCATCGAGCGATGGGCCCAGACCCCGGAGTGCTTAGGATGTAGACCGACGGGGACCTCTCTGTTGAGCCTAGGTAGGGCTGCGACGTGTTGATCTTCCGAGGCCGGGCATTGACCCCAGAAAGGTGTGTCCGGCCAACGTGATCGAGCGTGTTGGAAAACATGGTGAACCCCTGCAAGGAAGATTATCTATTAATAGTCGTGTCCACGGTAACGGACGTTCAGACTTATATCCTGATCTTATACAACTACAAATGGATACTTGAGATATGTGGCTCCGGGATTGCTTTCTCGCAGGGAGTCGAGGAAGGATCTCTGGCCATTAATGTTACAACATGTTTGTTAAATATAAACTGATATTCTTTACTCTTCTACATGCTGCAAGATGCTTGGAGCTGCTTGAAGATGCTAGTCTTTGATAGGCTAGGCATTCCCCCTCTATTCTGGCATTCTGCAGTTCAGTCCACAGATACAAACCTTCCATTTGATACCAATGCATACTTAGTATAGATCTGATGCTTGCGAGTACTTTGGATGAGTACTCACGGTTGCTTTGCTACCCCTTTTCCCCCTTCTTTCTTCTTTTCGGTTGATGCAACCAGATGGTGGATCCCTGGAGCAAGATGCCATCGCTGACGGATACTGCTACGTGAAGACCGCCGACGACCAGGAGTAGTTAGGAGATCCCAGGCAGGAGGCCTTGCCTCTTCGATCATTGTTGCTTTTGTGTTTGCCTTCTTAAGGCAGTGTTGTTTAACTAATGTCTGTACTCAGATATTGTTGCTTCCGCTGACTCTTGTGTATCGAGCTATGTATTCGAGCCCTCGAGGCCCCTGGCTTGTAATATAAAGCTTGTATTATTTTGATTTGTGTCTAGAGTTGTGTTGTGATATCTTCCCATGAGTCCCTGTTCTTGATCGTACACATTTGCGTGTATGATTAGTGTACGATTGAATCGGGGGCGTCACAAGTTGGTATCAGAGCCGATTGCCTGTAGGATCCCCCTTTCCAACTCCTTGGCCAAAGTTGAGTCTAGTTTTGAAAACGGTTTTAGTAACATGGATGTGTGGCTTACGGGCCCACGTCGCCAATTGGGTGGTATTAGGATATTTTATTCCTCGTCTATACTCTGGGAATCTGATCTCTCTTCTATTCGGGTTAAATGGTTTTGCTAACTCTACCCTAAGTTCTCGTGATCACATCCACCCGCAGATTTGTATCATGCCTCTCTTGAATTGGGAGCCAGGATCTGCTTCACTTTGTCCACGGGCCGCAGAAATCCTTCTATCAAGGGCACCCTGCGTCATCCCCTGCAGATTCCTCGCTCTACTGGTTTTCTCCGACGGTGATGTAGTCTTTGCTATGTCTCGTTGTTGTATCCTTCCATCGGTGCATGCGTGCCGCCTAGTATGTCTAGGATGATTCTCTTGTCCGAACTCATACTAACAATGTGTAATTGGCTCTGTATATGTATACGTAAGTCTTTAATGACTACTGCTTTGTACATATTGCGCCTTTGCTCATTGTTCATGTTACCTCATGAATGACTCCATACACCTGCTCCACCCCTATTAAATTGCTTCCTGATGTTTTAGCAGGATGGCTGACGATCCTCCACCTCCACCCTATATGGCCGCAATGATGCAGCAGTTTGAGCTGAATCATCAGTTTATGACTGGAGTAATGGCTCAGTTTCCAAACTAGAATGCTCATCAACAGCCTGCCCTAATAACACTGCAAGAATTCGTGCGCCTCAACCCGTCCATTTTCCGCAACTCCACTAATCCTATGGATGCTGATGATTGGCTTCGTGACATCCTGTTTGAGATGGAGTCGGCTAATGTTGCCCCTGCCAGTTATGTCACCTTTGCAACATTTCACCTGAAAGGTCCAGCTGCTCAATGGTGGGAAAGCCATAAGGGTATGCTGCCTGCAGAGACTGTAACCACTTGGCAGGAATTTCAGTTAGCCTTCCGTGCACGGCACATTCCTCAAGGCTTGATGGACCAGAAGAAGAAGGAGTTCCGCAAACTCTCACAAGGCTCAATGACTGTGGATGAATATCAGAGGAAATTCCTTGAATTATCTTGCTATGCTGCAGATGATGTCTGCACTGACGCTCGCAAGCAGGAGAAATTCCGTGAAGGACTGCGTCCCGATATAAAGCTCACACTTGTTGCTCATGATTGCGCGGACTTTGCGACGCTTGTCAGCCAAGCTTTCCGAACTGAAACTGGTCTGACTGAGTACCAGGAGTCACTCAAGCGTACCTGAGATGTTGGCCCATCCTCGAGTCAGCCTGCTCAGAAACGTCGAGTCTGGATCCCACACAATGTTCATCACCGACCTGCTCCAACACCAAGGTCGTCTTATGTTGCACCTCGTCTGCCTCCACCACCGAGACAACTAACAATTCAGGGTGGACAGTCCAATGTTGTAGGTCCTCCTCATAACGATGGTTTATGCCACAAGTGTGGACAGCCAGGGCACCTTGCTATCAACTACCGCCAGGGTTAACCCCAAAATGCTTCACATCCTCTTGTTGGACATGGGAAGGGCCGTCGAAACCACCCTATCAGAAAATTGTAGTGCCAGACCGCCTGCTATGAGTGGTGGTCAAGTCACCCATGTTAAAATTGAAGAAGCTCGTGAGTCACCAAAAACCGTGATGGGTACCCTTCTCGTTAATTCAGTGCCAGCTTCCGTTCTCTTTGATTCAGGAGCATCGCATGCTTTTGTGTCCCAACAATTTGCTCAGTCACATGAGTTATATAGGGAAAAATTACCAAGTCCTTTAGCGATTCAATCTCCGGGATCCAAGTGGCAGACCACAATGTTATGCCCGTGCAACCAAATCGATATTGGAGGTCTACTTTTTCCGACTTCTCTCATTGTACTCGGACCGTCCAACATAGACATCATTCTTGGTATGGACTGGTTGACAGACCATAGTGCTAAGATCGACTGTGCTACCAAGACAGTCCATCTCACTCACCCTTCTGGCCAAACAGTCCAATACTCAGCCCGAGCAGCTCAGGATGCCGAGAATCAGATATATGTTCTGAATGCATTAAATGCTTCACCTCTTGAGGGCATAGAGAACATCCCAGTTGTTCATGATTTCAAAGATGTCTTCCCAGAAGAACTTCCAGGAATACCCCCTGCTAGAGCTGTCGAATTCGTCATAGACTTGAAACCGGGCACAACTCCTATTGCCAAGCGACCCTACAAGATGTCGCCACATGAACTCCTTGAACTTAAGGAGGAAATCGACAAATCTCTTCACAAGGGATTCATTCGTCCAAGTTCATCTGCTTGGGGAGCACCTTCTCTCTTTGTCAAGAAGAAGGATGGAACTAATCGTTTTTGGTCCAAGATTACCGACCTATCAACCAGGCAACCATTCAGAACAAGTACCCGCTTCCCAGAATCAACGATCTGTATGATCAACTTGATGGTTCCTCAGTATTCTCTAAACTTGATTTGAGGTTGCGTTACCACCAAATTCGGGTTCGTGAAGAGGATATTCCGAAGACTGCTTTCGTGACTCGCTATGGTTCATACGAGTACACCGTCATGTCTTTCGGCTTGACCAATGCTCCAGCGACATTCTCTCGTCTGATGAACTATATATTCATGGAATACCTCGACAGGTTCATCGTGGTTTATCTAGATGATATCCTTGTATACTCCAAGAACAAAGAGGAACATGTTGAACACCTTCGACTTGTTCTGGAAAAGCTTCGAGAACATCAACTCTATCCAAAGTATTCTAAATGTGAATTCTGGCTTCCTGAGGTGACCTACCTTGGGCATGTCATCTCCAAGGATGGTATTGCCGTCAACCCAGAGCGAGTTCAGGCAATTCTCGATTGGACTCCTCCGAAGAATGTCAAACAAGTCAGAAGTTTTCTCGGACTCGCCAGCTATTGTCGTCGATTTGTCGAGAACTTCTCCAAAATTGCCAAGCCCTGACTGGTCTGCTTCACAAGGGCGTCAAGTTTGATTGAACAGAAAAGTGTCAGGAAAGTTTCCAAGCACTCAAAGACAAGCTGACTTCTGCCCCGGTGCTTGCTCCTCCCGATACTAACAAGGACTTCGTCATTTACTGCGACGCTTCACGACAAGGATTAGGCTGTGTCCTAATGCAAGAGCGCAGAGTGATTGCCTATGCCTCTCGTCAATTGCGCCCTCATGAAGAGAACTACCCAGTTAATGACCTCGAACTTGATGCTGTCGTACATGCACTGAAGCAGTGGCGACATTACCTTCTCGGTAATCGTTGTGAGATCTTCACCGACCACCAAAGTCTGAAGTATCTGTTCACCCAGCCAGGCCCGAACCTCCGTCAGCATAGATGGATGGAGATGGTAGCAGATTTTGACTTGGGTATTTCCTATACACCAGGCAAGGCTAATGTAATGGCTGATGCTCTGAGCCGCAAGTCATATTGTAATCACCTCGAGGTTCGAAAAGTTCACCCCTCGCTTGTTGAAGAATTCAGAAAGCTGAACCTCCATATTGTTCCTCCTGGTGCACTTGCACCCCCTCCCCCAAAGTTTCAAAAGATGAATCTTTGTGTTGTTCCTCAGGGTTCTCTAAATACCCTCGATGTCATGCCAGATCTCATGGGCAATATCAAGACTATTCAACATTATGACTCTGAAGTCGAGAAGATTAAACGCTATCTCTCAGAAGGAAAGCCCTCATTCTTCACTATTGCCGATGATGGCGCCTTGTACTTCAAGGGCCGCCTAGTGGTGCCATGTGCGAGTGAAAACCTGAATCTGACTCCAAGGGTTATGAAAGAAGCTCATGATACACCTTTGTCTATTCATCCCGGTACCACCAAGATGTACCAAGACATTCGTTAGAGATTCTGGTGGTCTAATATGAAGCAAGACATTGCTCGTTATGTTGCTGAGTGTGACGTTTGTCGTCGTATCAAAGCAGAGCATCAAAGGCCTGCTGGAACTTTGCAACCTATCTCTATTCCTGAATGGAAATGGGACCATGTTGAAATGGACTTCGTCACTGGATTCCCCAAATCGCAAAAAGGTAATGATGCTATTCTAGTAGTCATTGACCGGCTTTCTAAAGTTGCACACTTTCTGGCCGTCAAAGAAACGATCACTGCTAGTCAGCTGGCAACTCTTTATATGTCCAGAATTGTTTCACTTCACGGTATTCCGCTGGTAATTAGCTCAGACCGTGGCAGCTTATTCACTTCAAGATTCTGGGCAAGTTTCCAAGAAGCTATGGGAACTCATCTGTCATTCAGCACCGCTTTTCACCCCCAGTCTCAGGGACAAGTTGAACGCGTCAATCAAGTTCTCGAAGACATGCTTTGAGCTTGTGTCATTTCCTTTGGCAAGAAATGGGAGGAACCTCTCCCGTATGTTGAGTTCTCTTACAACAATAGCTATCAAGCTAGTCTGAAGATGGCCCCCTTTGAAGTGTTATATGGACGAAAGTGCCGAACCCCTCTGAACTGGTCAGAAACAGGGGAACGTCCACTCTTCGGTCCAGATATTATCCAACACGCCGAAGAACAAGTTCGCGTCATTCGCAAGAATCTCAAGACTGCTCAGTCACGTCAAAAGAATAATTATGACCGTCATCACAAAGATATGATCTATCAACCTGGCGAAAAGGCTTATCTTCGAGTCACACCAATGAAGGGTGCACACCGCTTCACGATCAAGGGCAAGCTAGCTCCTCACTATATTGGTCCATTCACTATTCTTGAAAGGCGTGGAAAAGTGGCATACCAATTGGAACTACCGTCGAACCTTTCTCAGGTTCATGATGTGTTCCACGTGTCACAACTTCGCCGCTGATTCAAAGACCCAATCCGAGCAGTGGATCATGAAGTGCTCGAGTTGCAACAGGACCTCTCCTATAAAGAGCATCCGGTCCGCATTCTCGACCAAGCTGAACGCCGCACATGTCAAAAGGCGATCAAGTTCCTCAAGGTCCAGTGGTCGCATCACTCTGAAGACAAAGCCACTTGGGAACGCGAGGATCGCTTGCGTGAAGAATACCCTGCTTTGTTTCCTTCTACCTCCTAAATCTCGGGACGAGATTTCTTGTAGTGGAGGAGAATTGTAACGCTCGGATAATTATGCTATAGTAAGTCCATGCTAACGATGCCATGTCATCACATTTCTATTGCTAATCTTCATTTGGTCCAAATCACAATTCAAATTCAAAACCGAGTTTAAAGCCAAAATTCAAATTTGTCAAACGAGAAAACCAAAATGTTCAAAGTGTGGCAAATTTTCCATAGCCAATTATGGTGGTGAGCCAACATTTTTGCAAAGTGGTTCAAGGCCCTAATCTATTTAAAACAGTTATTTAAAAGGTTAAATTTTAGAAAAAGAAAAGGAAAAGGTCCCCCCTCCTTCACTGGGCCGACTAGCCCAGCTGCCCCCGTCCCTCACTAGGCCTCGGCCCAGGTAACCCCCAGGCCGACCCACACGGCCCCCTCGCCCCCTGCATAACCCCCCACTCCCTCACCGTGACCTAGCCCGAAAATATCTCCCCACTCCCCTCGCACGATC
>NC_041383.1:225760531-225774061 GCF_002162155.2 Triticum dicoccoides
TGCCGCGACCGGCCGGCGAGCCTCGCCCCGCCGCGCCGGGCTACGGCCTCCGCCGGCGCTCCCTGTTGCCCCGTTCGGGTGCACGGGCGCCCACGCCCGCAGCTCCCATAACCCCTGCGCCCGTTAACCCGTGTGGCCTCCTGGGCCACTTACAAGTGGGGCTCGCCCCTGTTAAAAAAAGAACAAAAAGAATATGTATAAATAAAAATAAAAATAATTTATTTAATTAATTAATCCAGTTAATTAACACAAATTAATTATGTTTAATTAACCTAATTGCATATTAGTCTAATTAAACCTGTTTAATTAAATGTGCCTATGACAAATGGGCCCCACTGCCCTGTTTGACCAGTCAACGGTCAGTGTTGACTGCTGACGTCGTGATGATGTCATGCTGATGCAATAACCCTATTTTAGATTTAATAATAATTTTAAGAAAAGTTTAAACCTTTGAAATATCATATAAACTAAACCGTAGCTCGGATGAAAAATTTTTCTACATGAAAGTTGCTTAGAACGGCAAGACGAATCCGAATAAGCGGTCTGTTCGCTCACCACACATCCCTAGCATAGAAAACATGCAAATTTTTCCCTCCGGTTCATCTGTTTGACAGACGTTCGGAACCGGGAAAACTTTTCCGGATGTTTTCCCTCTTCGCCAGTATCACCTAACGCTACGTTAGATCACCTCTAGCACCGCTTATTGTCTTGTTGTGCATATGTTTGCGTGTATTTACTATTTCTTTACCCTCTTCTCTCCGGTAGACCCCGAGGCCGATGATGCCGCTGTGATCGTCTACGTCGACGACGACCCTCCTTCTTGTCTGAGCAACCAAGCAAGCCCCCCCTTTGATCATCCCGATATCGCCCATTCTATACTCTCATGCTTGCATTAGATTTTGCTACTGTTATTGTTTGCTCCTATTCTGATGCATAGCCTGCTTTTGTACCTGCTTTTTTTTACCTACCTGCTTATCCTAAACTGCTTAGTATAGGTTGGCTAGTGATCCATCAGTGACCCCCACTTGTTCTAGTTGCCCCTGCTTCATCATTGACGCCTCGATCGACGTGATCGACGACCAGAGCCCGACACCTCACATCACATCACGCCCCTTTAGTTGCTCGACTCTACAGAGCTACTATCGAGTGCCGAGGGTGATCCCTCATAACGCACTCCTGATGATAATTCTGTAGTGTAGCTATTCGGTCGTGGTCATCGAGGGTGATTTCCCCTTTCACCATTCCCGATACGGCTCTGTCGTTCAACACCTCAAGTGTGAACCTCGAGGGTGGTCCCTTTTATGTTCACCTTGATGATTACATCGAGTGGAATCCTCCGGGGGTGATTCCTCGGGTTTCCCCCTTGATGTTTGGACACACGTTTACCTTGACTTTACTTGAGACCTTTGGGAAAGTCGGGCGGGCCCGAAGAGCACCCGCAAGATAATGACGTCGCACGGCCGGGCATTCTAGGCCCTTGTCGTAAGTCCATGAGACGGGGCGACGGGGTCACTTCGATCGTGAGTCTCTGCTCGTCTCCGCAAGCTAATAATACACTATGGTTTGGGTATTTGTTCTGAGTTGGCCTTTGGCCTTTACGCACCAACCACCACGTGAGAATAGTTATGGGCCTCGGCGTCGCATTATCAGCCGAAGCTTTGTCAGACGTCCAGTTGAGCAGTGCGGCACGGCTGGGCCGGCACCATCCATGTAGAGGTGGAGCCTGGACCCGCCCTGTACGCAACGATCCGGAGTGCATCGAGCGATGGGCCCAGACCCCGGAGTGCTTAGGATGTAGACCGACGGGGACCTCTCTGTTGAGCCTAGGTAGGGCTGCGACGTGTTGATCTTCCGAGGCCGGGCATTGACCCCAGAAAGGTGTGTCTGGCCAACGTGATCGAGCGTGTTGGAAAACGTGGTGCACCCCTGCAGGGAAGATTATCTATTAATAGTCGTGTCCACGGTAACGGACGTTCAGACTTATATCCTGATCTTATACAACTACAAATGGATACTTGAGATATGTGGCTCCGGGATTGCTTTCTCGCAGGGAGTCGAGGAAGGATCTCTGGCCATTAATGTTACAACATGTTTGTTAAATATAAACTGATATTCTTTACTCTTCTACATGCTGCAAGATGCTTGGAGCTGCTTGAAGATGCTAGTCTTTGATAGGCTAGGCATTCCCCCTCTATTCTGGCATTCTGCAGTTCAGTCCACAGATACAAACCTTCCATTTGATACCAATGCATACTTAGTATAGATCTGATGCTTGCGAGTACTTTGGATGAGTACTCACGGTTGCTTTGCTACCCCTCTTCCCCCTTCTTTCTTCTTTTCGGTTGATGCAACCAGATGGTGGATCCCTGGAGCCATATGCCATCGCTGAAGGATATTGCTACGTGAAGACCGCCGACGACCAGGAGTAGTTAGGAGGTCCCAGGCAGGAGGCCTTGCCTCTTCGATCATTGTTGCTTTTGTGTTTGCCTTCTTAAGGCAGTGTTGTTTAACTAATGCCTGTACTCAGATATTGTTGCTTCCGCTGACTCTTGTGTATCGAGCTATGTATTCGAGCCCTCGAGGCCCCTGGCTTTAATATAAAGCTTGTATTATTTTGATTTGTGTCTAGAGTTGTGTTGTGATATCTTCCCGTGAGTCCCTGTTCTTGATCGTACACATTTGCGTGTATGATTAGTGTACAATTGAATCGGGGGCGTCATAGTTTGTGAAACATATTCAAATGGGATCTAGAAGCCCTCGACGATACAAAGCGAACGGTGAAAACCGATTCTGAATGAGGCTAGCAACTTAGTCCACAAAACATTTCTTATTTCATTCTTTTTATTTATCATTCTTTGCATGCATGCATGTATTGCAGGGATATTTGGATACTTGATCCTATTTAGGTGTTCTGCTAGCTATAGCTTTACTTTTTTTAATTCTAACTCTAAATTGACCATTAATTTGATGTATGTGTTCATTGGTCATGAATCTAATGTGTACGAGGATTCTAACTACAATTTATAAATTTGAATTATGGCTCGGAATTTAGTTATTTGAAATATGGAAGATAGCAATTTTAGTTCGAATTGTATACATGTATATGGAATATATGAATGTGATGTGTCCCTATGGTATTGTTCAAACATCTGGTAGGGAACGAACTATAAAGAAAGTTCTCGCATAGCACAATTCGAAAGGGCCCCATAATTCTTTCCTTGTGTTTCTCCCCTAGGTAAAGAATGTTTCACAAGATCCTACCATTTGCGCCATAGGTAAATGAACCTTTTCCGTTTATGTAAAGCCTTTACCTACATGATTTTTGGGTTTCATCTAGGGTATATGGTTCTAGGTAAAATCGTAGTTTCTAGTAGCATTTGTCACATTGGATTGTCATAGGTAGCTCTCCGATTTGGTCAGGAAACTGACTTGACATCCGACTACACCGAACACTAGATGGTGTGCCTTATGTATCACTACACCAATCTCTTAGACATTATCGGCCAAGGAGGAATCTCAGTAAGCCTGGCCACGAATACAAATGAAGGATTGATTAAGTTGGAGTTTTTGCAGACGATTCGCCGCTTTCGTTTGACACATCATTTTACATGAAGTTGCAACAATGCCTAACTTTTAAATAAACAAAATTCAAGTCAAAATGATTCCCTGAGGGCTTATGGAAAAATAATAGAGGAGAAACTCGGATAGTCGGGGGGAGGGGGCTTATAACCTACGTCGGTTTACTCCACTTATACGGACTCAACTGCTTGTTATCGTGTATTTTAAAATTACAAAGGCCTGCCCCAAAAGTGAGGTGGTGCAACACCTATGAATGATTATCGACAAAATTATGAAGTGTATCTTGTATAGGCACATGGATACATACATCGTTATGGAAGACTCAAAGTCTTAAAATCTTCACTTAAAACACCATCTTTCTTCTACGCATGCTTGCTGCCATCTCCATGCCTACTCTTGCTCCAATGCTTGTCTCTCTCGCACATGCTAGGCCATTCATTCCTTGGTAATAAAAACATACTTGATTTGGATAGTATCACATTCTCGTCAACATTAGCCAAAATTCCTAGGAACAAAAGTACTTGATATTAAGTTAATGTTTGTGAGCTCTAATGAATCGTCCTTGTCTTTTTATTACTTGAGTAGGTGTGACTCTATGGCTTGTGGGTGTAGTTGTAGTAAAAATGTCCTCATCGGCTTGTCCCATTTACACCCCCGACATACCATACATGGCAGGGCCATCCCTATAAAACTATTCCATTTATTGATTCAGCCAAGCAAAGTACATTAGATCGAACAGACTGACACAAAAAAGAAAAACAACATGTGGTAGAACTAAAAGTTATATCAGGCTTACCCGAGGCTATCATCTCAAATTTAAACTTCTGTTTCTCGGCGATTCACAGATGACGTGGTGAAGAAATTATAGAACACAAACCATAGTGTATCCTACACAAATTTGACTAACCACAATGGTATTGGGAAGTTGCACTATCCAGCAGATGAGAAACTAGTATCATTGGACATTCACCTCTTGCGAGACAATTTATCAAGCCGTTCCTTTGACCTTTGAGGATAAGATTGGGGCCATAAAGGATTGAAACAAGAGAAAAACTGGCCAACCCACAATTGACACATGTATGATGAGTCATCTAGGTTGACTACCACAACCCAGAAGATATATGACTTTACGAGTCCATTACCCTGGATATTTAGAAAAGGTTAGAATAGCCTCTTGTGCCAATGCAACAAAATACTATATCACATGTATTTTTGTTTTGTTCCTTTGTCAATTTGTGCCATCATGTTGAGCAGGTTTGTGGAGGCCCTCATGTACTGCACAAATCTCTCTTATTAGGAAGACAGAGTAGCAGCATGTATCGCACATTGGTCGATAACAAATAATCGCATTTGCACCCGTGCTAGAGGTGTGTGAGAAAGTTAGGGCGAGAAAGGAGATGGATCGCCATGTGGGTTAATTTGATAAGTGCTTGGACATGGATGACAAAAGATGAGAATTGAGGGGAATTAGAAGCCATCCTCTCATTGCGTTACAAGAGAAACTTGAGAGGTGCGATTTGAACTCAGACTAATGACATCACCATTGTGTTGTCTGCCAGTAAGCCCGGGGAAGCTAGATAACAACTACCCAAACCACAAAGGAAATATAAGTTCATACCAATGGCAATCGGAGCTTTGATGCATGGATGACAATCAAAGCTTTGATTGCTAACTATATTATGGCGAGTGATGCAAAGGCAACGATCAAGCGACATGGCTGGGGAAGACCAAGGAGCAACTATGTGAAGCTAAACCTGGATGGGGCTATTGACCCAGACTTACTCAAGGGCGCGTATGGCGCTGTCATTAGAGACTCAAATGACAGATTTTTCGCGGCGGGAAATGGGGGAATTGATTTGTATGGAGATGCACTTATGGCCAAGGCACTGGCCTTATGGTTTGGTCTCAATTTGGCAACTACAGTTGGGTGTAAACGCTTAGAGGTGAACTCTGACAACATCAAGGTGATGGAGACAATCAAGAATGAAGGTTGCTCTTTCGGTCCATCGGCTACAGTTTTTGATGATACATATCACCCTGCGTGTGATTTTCTACATATTTTTTTCGAGCATGCTCCTAGAGAGACAAATTGTGTTGCCCATGATTTAGCCAAACTTGCTAAAAGTAAGGTGTGTGCGGGGTGAATGGAAGATCCACCCATAGACATTCTTGATATTCTTGTAAAAGATATTATGATGATCACCTTGAAATAAATAGTATTTTGATGTAAAAAACAAATGAAACCTTTTGGATACTAAAAATGACACTTTTTTATTTGATGAAATTACATGGGCAAGAAAATCTAGGTACATATTTTCAGACAAGAAGTTGTACGGAGGAGTTATGCATTGGTCGAATAGTTGGAATGGTGCTTTACCCTTTGTCCATCATGGATCAAAGCATTCTTTTAAAAGGTCGAAGACCATATATTAAATAAACTAATCCTTATAAGAGCTTCATTACATGAATAAGAATCCACATGCAAGTCCTTTAAAAAACCATTGTAGTCTTTGTTCTGCATCCAATGATGCGTCTTGAGCAAAGCTCATTTTTCCTCTAGGTCACCGCCTCACCAGAGCAATCCAGTAGTCAGGAAGTTATCGATGTAAACCAGAAGATGCCGATAAACGCGAACTAGGTATATCGTCATCCCGGAGAAGCCGGCACCAAGAAGAGGCAGAAGATAATCCTTACTCTGACCAGAACAAGAAGAGGAAGACAAATCTCATAAGTTCCTCGACGGAGTCGTATCTGGCTGAGCTTCATCGACGGAGATGGGATTGGTGAACAAAAGATACATTATAACGCTATCGCTCTGCATGACACTGTGAGCAAACACTACTATCTTCTGACTCACCCATATCACGCCAAGAATGTACATCAACACAGTGAAAAAACGAGGAACAATTATTTCAATCAACGTCGTTGCCCCAACTTCACTGACGATGAAAAACTCGTAGACCCTTTGACGTTAGAACATATCTCATTAAAACCAATTTTCGACAGGACATGATGTTTTCATTGGCCGCGAGGCGTGCGTCTACTTGTCATTAGGCGTTTTCCTTCTAGGAAAGATGAAAGGAAAACGGAGGAAAGTTGTGGCTAAACCATGGAATAGCACCACCCCTCATTGGACGCTCCAGATCTCCCCAGCGGCGGATCAAGCGGCTGAAACAATCGCGATGAGGTGTCGCGGAAGAAAACTGATTAACCTCCTTGTCCAACCCCGTCAGCCTGCTGTCTCGTCCCATTGATCTCATCCCCTCCCCTGTCCGCCGCAGCGTCATCTCTCCCACCCTCCCCTCCGTTCTCCACCCGCCGTGCCGTCGCCGTTCTCCGCCCCCGTACCTCCCGTGCGCCACCACCCCATCCTTCCTGAACCCAGACTAGGCCCGCCTGAACTCGCGTGCGAACGAGCCGGGCGTCTCCTGCTCCATCCCCGCGCTCGATGACCAACCCGATGTACGGCTCCGGGCCGCTTCGATCCAGGTACGCCCCGTCCGATCCCCGATATCATCTGGCCCAATTCGCACCCTCTGCTGTTCGAATCGATCTATTTCCCCCGCGAATTTAGTTCAGAGCCCTTGACGAATTTCGGGGATCGCAGGAACGCGCCGAGCTCGGACGAGATCCAGCTGCGGATCGACCCGGTGCATGGCGATCTTGACGAGGAGATCGATGGGCTGCACTCGAGGGTTCGCATGTTGAAAGGCGTAAGACTTCCATCTCCTTTGTTCTAAAGCTGGTTCATGGTTTCTGTTAGGCATGCTCAGTTGAGGTCTTATTACCGCAATTTTGACGTTAGAAACTTATGTTGTGTGTGCGGTTAAGCATGCGTTGCAGATGTTTTATTTGACGTTCCAAGTCATATTTCGTGCTTCTTAATTTATTTATTTTACCGTAATTCCATCCATGATTTAGTTCTTGGTGGCTGTGAGGCCTGTAGGAGTTCGTTTAAGATGATCTTATTCGTCTTTAAACCAAGATGAACTCGGAGTAGATGTCAATTAGATTAGAACCATCTCAGATTAGTACGGGAGATTGATTGTATGAGTCAACACCATATGCAAGTAGTTTATTTATTTAGCGAGGAATTGGTACCAAATATTGTTTATATCAGTCTCACGGCAAGAAATTTCATAGTTGATCTGATGTTAATGGATTCAGGTTGTATGGAAATGCAATGTATAACCTGGTTTGATTAAGTTCATACCCACTTTAAGTCTCTTGCTCAATCATCATGGGCCCAGTACATCTTAAGACACTGCCTTCATACGCGTCATACCTTTCTTTGCGGCATTCCATCTGTCTTATTATGGGTGTGTTTGGTTAATGCCAACACTAGCCTTACCAAATATTGGCTTGCCAATTTTTTGGCCAAGGAATTCCTCACCCTCATTTGGCCAACTACTTGGCAAAAATCTGTGAGATGAAGGGGTGCACCCATTGGCAACCAAAATTTAATAGGTAGCCAATTTTTGGCAGGGCTAGTGTTGGCAGCAAACCAAACAGACCCATATCTACTCCTTTGTTTCTCATCGTCACCTCCCTAGTCTATTATTATTGTTTATGGTTAAACTTCTTCTGGGATGCTCATTGATCCATACCTTCTCTGATATACTGCCACGTGTTAACCTTCGCATGGAATTAACTCCATCGGTTTTCTGGTTTTAGGCCTATAAACAGTCTTATGAGTTGGTGTGAATTTGTCGATGGCTGGTTGACATCATTACTGCTACTTTTGTTCCCATAAAATTAATCTTGCAAGCATTGAGATGACATTACGTCTAGGTTTTTAATTCATACAATTTCAACTTTGAACAAGCAATGGATTTAGTACTTTGATGATAGAGAACTGCCATGTTCTGATCAATTTTTTGTTCTAGTTAATAAGCTGTTGAGCTGGGTTTTTTCACACTTCAGAAACTTATTTGTTGTTTGACGTGGTCACTTTTCCAGGTCGCCCAAGAGATAAACTCCGAGGCCAAGTTCCAGAATGATTTCCTCAACCAACTGGTATTGTTGCTGTTCTATCATGATTCTTTTGTGGAATCCTTGGTTATTTATGTTTTTTTTTCCTGAATGGTTATAACATGTTTATCGTTTTCCATGTGCACTTGTGCTTTCCTACCATTTATATACCATTTTTAGATGTACATCTATGTGTGGTAGAGAATATTCCGTTGAATCAATTACTGTGTATACATGACGTAGAAGATCCATTTGATCTACACTACTAATAAATACAGTTTATCTATTGATTTTGTTGCTTTGAAATGAATTATTTACAAAAATAGTTTTTTTGTTTAAAATGTCTAAGCCTGCAATTGAACATACCAAGCAAAGTTCAAATTGGTGCATATATTGTTTGAATGGACTATCTATACTGTTTTAATGGTTAAATATTACCTTTTGCAAAAGGGATACAATTACTTTATGGACTATCTGTATTGTTTTATTTGAGTAATATTACCTTCGAAATAAAAAGAACTTTTTCTCTTTCTTAACAATGGTTATTCTTGGCTGTGCACTGATTTTTTGGTACCCTCTGTTTATGAACAGCAACTGACCCTTACGAAAGCTCAGGCTGGAGTGAAGAATAACATGCGAAGGATGAACAAAAGCATCATCCAGCAGGGCTCCAATCATATTGTCCATGTTGTCCTATTTGCTCTGTTGTGCTTCTTTGTTGTCTATCTTTTGTCAAAGTTCTCTAGAAGATAGCTCTTCTGTTGTTAGGTGAAGCCAAATCGAATCAACTGAAATGTACCATGTGTTGTATTTAGTCTGGAAAAAGTGTGTCGCGAGTGACGAAATCGAATGGAAAATGGGACTGGCCTGTTTACATGGTTTGACTTGAGAACAAGTTGTGTATCCAGCTTCCTGTCATGAAAGAAAGACCATTTCACAACTTCTGGGCTTGTAAGATACTTCCTCCGTTTCTAAATATAAGTCTTTTAAAGATTTCAATAAGAGACTACACACTATAAACTACGTCTATATACATTCGTGTGTAGTCCATAGTGAAATCTCTAGAAAGACTTGTATTTAGGAACAGGGAGTATATTTCATGCATGAACCAGAGTATTTTTGGCTTGATGAACTTCCGCGAATCACCACAGCATCCGGTATCATAATTTGATCTTTAAAAAAAGGAGATTGACTGATGACGTCACAACTCAGAGTAAGACGCTGGGCAGTCGAGAACAGCTGGTCGGGAGATGAGAACACGGGCACCGACTGACATACGTGTGCCGCCACTGCCACGCGCACCCGCACCGCCGTTTGGATGAGGGACATGCGTCCTCCCCTTCCTCCTGCATGGCTGCCACCTCGCAGTGCTCCTCATCGCCTATATTTTGACGACGCCTCCGGTGCAGGACCCACTACCGAGCAAGGTTTCCATACGTACCATGGCTGCCCGGCTCGTCGTCCTCCTCCTTCTAGCGCTCGTCAACGTGGCGCCGCCACGGCGCCACGCCGGCGTGTCCGCCGAAGACGTCATCCGGCAGGTGACGGACGGCGGCCACGGCGCCGGACGTCCCGGTCTGCTCCCGGAGGCGCAGTTCGCGGCGTTCGTGCGGCGGCACGGCAAGGAGTACTCGGGCCCCGAAGAGTACGCGCGCCGGCTGCGCGTGTTCGCGGCCAACGTGGCCCGCGCCGCCGCCCACCAGGCGCTCGACCCGGGCGCGCGCCACGGCGTCACGCCCTTCTCCGACCTCACCCGGGAGGAGTTCGAGGCGCGCCTCACCGGCCTCGTCGGCGCCGGCGACGTCCTGCGCAGCGTGCGGGGGATGCCAGCCGCGGCGCCGGCCACGGAGGAGGAGGTCGCCGCGCTGCCCGCCAGCTTCGACTGGCGCGATAAGGGCGCCGTCACCGATGTCAAGATGCAGGGCGTGTGCGGCTCGTGCTGGGCGTTCAGCACGACCGGCGCCGTGGAGGGCGCCAACTTCGTCGCCACGGGGAAGCTCCTCAACCTCAGCGAGCAGCAGCTGGTCGACTGCGACCACACGGTGTGGCATCATCAACTCAATTCAATTCAATTGCCCTCCTAATTCATATGCTTACATAATCTGACTGGTGGTCTGCTCGTGGAAATTTGCAAGTGCGACGCAGTGGCGAAGAGCGAGTGCAACAGCGGCTGCTCCGGCGGGCTGATGACGAACGCGTACAAGTACCTGATGAGCTCCGGCGGGCTGATGGAGCAGGCGGCGTACCCATACACGGGGGCGCAGGGGCCGTGCCGGTTCGACAGGAGCAAGGTGGCCGTCCGCGTCGCCAACTTCACCGCCGTGCCCCTCGACGAGGACCAGATGCGGGCGGCGCTCGTCCGCGGCGGGCCGCTGGCGGTGGGCCTGAACGCGGCGTTCATGCAGACGTACGTGGGCGGCGTGTCCTGCCCGCTCATCTGCCCGCGGGCGCTGGTGAACCACGGCGTGCTCCTCGTCGGCTACGGCGCGCGCGGCTTCTCGGCGCTGCGGCTCGGCTACCGGCCCTACTGGCTCATCAAGAACTCGTGGGGGACGCAGTGGGGGGAGGGCGGGTACTACAAGCTCTGCCGCGGCCGCAACGTCTGCGGCGTCGACAGCATGGTCTCCGCCGTCGCCGTCGCCCCGTGATCGGCAAACGACGACGACCGGCGTAGTACGTGTTCACGTAGTTGTTCGTTAGCCTAAGGGTATATTAGTAGGGCTTAATCAGTGGACACTGCACTCAATAATGCCACTTCAAACATACTAGAAGCGCTTGTATACGTTCTCTCTTGGATGCCCGTGGAGGTCTCAAGTCTCAACCCTGATGGCTTTACCGGCTTATTGGCCGTTTAGGGCCGCTGAGATCTTACCGTCAAGATTTGTGGCCAGGCAGTCTTTGGTGCTTGGCACCGAGATGATCGCTCGGTGGGGGAAATATCTTCAAGGAGATGCGCACCTATCTTCAGAACTTGCAGGGATTTGAGATTCGATGGACTGGTCGTGTGCTGCCCATACTTGTGCCAAAGATTCTTTGGTGATCCGCACTAGTTCAATTGATTTTCCAGTAATTCCTGATGTTCTGGTTGACATTGTACAATCAGACTCGGAGCATCTCCAACAGCCGCCCAACGCACCGCGCGCGCGTGCCGCTCCAGCAGCGCGCACAAATGCAGCGCGTGGGACTCGCTGGCGCATGCCATATATTGCATTTTGGACACAAAATGAATTTCAAACATTCAAAATGCAATGAACATGGCATATAAATTTCACATAAACAAGGAAGCATTGGTTTATACGTTCCTTTTAGTTTCGACTTTAGGGATAATTTTTTCCGCTATCTTCTTCCGAGAACCACCTAAGGTTCCACGAACTCCAACTAAAAGAATAGTTGATGAATAAAAGTTCATGCCCACAAGTTTAAAATCATGCCCACAAGTTTAAAATCATGCTCACAAGTTTATCCAGCCAAGTTCAAAATGCAAACCAAGTTCATGATACAAACGAAAGACACATCAAGCCTCGTCCTTGTCTTCGTCCTCATCTTTCGAAAACGATTCTTTCTTTACCCAAGATGATTCTTCCTCCTCCTCATCATCATTATCACGCATCAGATCACGTGAAGCTCGGACGGTTTTGGCAAGATCTTCAACAGCATCTTCATGAGAAGATGTGTGAGGCACACCGGAAGACATTTCGTCCATGGCGGCCGGAGGAGCACCCATGCCTTTCATGAGAGACGCAAAATTCATGCCTCCCATGGCGGCCATAGTGTCGGGGGTGCTCTAAAGCCACCATGTCTCCCATGGTCTCCATGGTAGCTCCAAAGCCACCAATGGCACCTAAGCCGCTCATGGTAGCTTCGAAGCTGGAGCCGTCCGCCGCCTTGTTCTTCTTCACGGATGTCTTGTCCTTTTTCGACCACGCCGCATTTGGGAGCCTCGAGGGGGGGGGGGCACGGGGCGGCGCCTGCGCGACGCCGTCCGCTGTCGAGGTCATCCGCGGCGGCATGAAGAGGCCGCGCGCGAGGCCAATGCTCAGAGGAGCTCCGGCGGAGGCGAGGCCAACGCTCCCCGCGCTAGGGTTTGCAGCAGCGGTGGCGGCAGTGGAAGGGTCGCGGCTGTAGGATGAGGTGAGCGGGGTACCGGCGCGTGCGTCCATCGGGTCTAGTTCGCCGGCTTCAGCGCGCCCGGGGCAGAGGTGGCGCGGAGGAGAGAGTGCGATGCGAGCACTCGTGTGTGCCGCGCGTGGAAGCGGGCGTACCAAATACACAGCGCGTTTTGGCGATTCGGACCGCACGTCCAACTCCATATGCCGCGCACACGGTTATTACGCGTCCGTTGGAGCCACTCTACTGGTTGCGCGCGCGCTAAAATGATCAAATTTGCGGCGCGGCGCTTGTTTAGCGCGGCTGTTGGAGATGCTCTTAGTCCGCTAAAATGAATAAAATGCCTTGAGGGCGGTTTTAATTTTTCTTTTACAAAAGACGGGAGTAACAAATTTTAACTGCACTGACTTACGGATACAGATACAGGTCGCTTCAAAAGATTTATCCACAATCTAAAAACCAGAGCAACGATCTCTTGGATGCCAAACCTACGTCTCATCGCATAAAGTTGCTACGTCAGCGCGATATTAGTCCGATGCCCAGCATTTTAGGGAGGGCGATATTAGGATGATGCGCATCATTTTTGGGCGATATAGTGTAATGTATGCGTAAGTTGGTGTTTCAATTAGCTAGTGTAGTATCGATGAGACGAAGGACAGAAAAAGACTGCCCTCTCTAGCCAGGAGATATCTAACGACCATTTTTTCAGCTTATACGTGGCTTAACTGTAAAATTAAAGTCCAAAATAGTTTGTATTTTTAGGGTCAAAATAATTTATTTTGAAGGGTTAGGATTAACTTGTTTTTACCATCAGTAACAAAAAACAGAGCCATTTGAAACAAAGGGTCTTTTGTCACATGGGCAGAACAAGTT
>NC_041383.1:225774488-225787509 GCF_002162155.2 Triticum dicoccoides
CTTGACCTTATCGATGACATCCGGAAAGTCTTCGGGCACGTGCCCATAAGAACCAGGCCCTGGAGCCACAATCTTCATCATTAAAGGAGCACGTGCTCATAAGGATCAGCGCACTACAGCCACAGTCTTCACCACTAAACATTTTAATAGACCTGAAGCAACTGATATCAAGGTCAAGGCTTATGCGTCTCCTCCCTTTGTCCCTCCTCCAAGAAAAGGCGGCTAGGGTTTCTGCCTCCCGTCGGCGGCGCCGCCGATCTCCCACGTCTCCCGTGGCCTTAGGGCCATAGGCCACGGGTGCGCGGTGGATCCTGGCCCTTGCCGGTGGGAGGACTCCGTTTTCAGGTGCTTCTTCAAGTTTTGTTAGGGTTTGTGTCCTGCTCAAGAAGACGAGACGGCGGTGGCTTCTTGAAGATGGAATAAGATTCTCCCCGCCAAACCCCCGTCCCAATGATGTGTCTAGCATCGCCGGAGGGCGTGTGAAGGTGTGTCTTCGGCGGATCTCGCGAGATTTGGTCAGTGGATCCGCTCGGATCCGGTCTTTCTTCGTCTTTGTTCATATGTCTTCAGGTTGGATCCTTGCGGTCTAAAATTCTCTTCATCGGCAGCGGTTGCTGTCCTGGAGCGTTGGTCCTATGGGACCTTAGCACGACGACTTCCCGACTGTCTACTACAACAAGTTGTGCCCGTCTCAGGTGAGGGAGGGGCGATGACGGCGGCTCGCCTTCGGCTCGCTTCAGTCCTTGTAGTCGTCGTCAGGTGGTCTATGAATTTGGATGTAATTTTTTTATTTCTGGTGTTCGTTGTACTGCCGTGATTGAAGATGAATAGATTGACAGTTTCCTGCACACGCACGACGAGAAACCCTAACCTTGCTATCCAAGGTGTTGCACATACACGACAAGAAACCCTAACCTCGCCACCCAAGAAAATAGTGAAAATTTACGTCGGAGCTCCGTCGACTATGTCTAGATCGACAAATTCGAGAAGGGCCGGAGCCTGAAAAACAAACCCGAAGAAGAGTCGTCATTCACCCAGGCGTCACACCTACGAGAAACTAAAAAAAATTCTAGCAAAACTACTAGCTGGACAGAAGGCACTAGATTCCTCTCTAGTCACCAACCACCGAAGCGGCGGAGGGGAGACGAATCCACAGGCTCATCGGCGAAGCTTGGAGGAGAGAGTTTGCACTAATGATAGGGAAGGAGAAAACACGGTAGGTATTGCTACTAATCCTCATTTTCCAAGGTGGAGTCTAGGCTAACATGCTGCAACTCCATTTCTCATATCCTTATGATTGCACCATTAGCAAGCATTCTCAACTACAAAGAATAATTTGTTGGATCAAGCGGGATGCTACGCTAGCAAACAAAAAAATTACCGTGCAAATGAGAAACATGTTATGGAGATAGATCATAGGCCGCGACAAAAAGAGTGTAGTCCACCCGTCCGTCCGGAATTACTTGTCACGAAAATGGATAGAAGTAGATATATTTAGAACTAAAATGCACCATTTCTCCGACAAATATTTGCGGACGGAGGGAGTACGATTTTACATCATTGATCTTAGTGGCAATTTCAAATACTAAGCAAAGTATAATATCACGTACTGCGGTGCACAGCTGTCTTGGTATAGTTGAAAAAACAAGCTCAAGCTCAAAGGAAAATGTTTAGCGTTCAGAGAGAAAATACAGCCAGATTTGAAGATTGCCATTAAGAAAAACTTGAAAGAGCATAGGTACCCCATGAATTCCAACTCCAAGCAATAGCATGTCGAGAATTTGTCTTATTGAACATTTGAAATGAGCACATGTAAAGGCCAGTCTCACACTTAAGACGGGGAAAGGAAAAGGAAAAAAGGGACTGAGTAGCTCAACTCAGCGACCAGCGATGGGGCCCTACCGACGTATTGCTCGCTATTAACCAACGAGCAACAAAAAGAAGTTTCCCAATGTTTTCTTTTCTACTGTACCATTCCTTCTCTCTACTCTACCATTCCGCGCTGCTTGAAAAGTTCGAACATGGTTGAACCGATCTTAGCTGGTGACTCGACAACAGTAACCCCAGCATCCCTGAGTGCCTTGATCTTGTCCTGGGCGGTACCCTTCCCCCCTGACACAATTGCTGCATCATACGTGAAATATATCCATAGATTAGCACACATAGAAGTTGAATGCCATTGCAAATAATCAAAGAAATGCAGCAATTTTGTTTTCATGGTTTAATTATATTGAGAATCACAGCAAGAAAGTTTGAGAAAATAAACCAGATTGTCACCATACAAACAGTGTGGGTGAAACAGTTCGAAAACACACAAAATCCATACATAATTGCCAATCATTTTAGTAAAAGAACAGGGGCAAACATTGCTCATTACTCGGCTAACAAAGTATTTGGCCCCATGAAAAAATAGATGGCAAAGGGGGCAACTGGGTCTGATAAAGCTATGAAGTAGAGCATAAACCAGGTCCAAAATACTGTTTCGTTACTTTAACTATTAAACTGTACAAGTGTTCATACTCTGTACTGGTAACCAAGAATAAACTAAACAACCATTAGAGTTATGATTCAATACCACACCCACCAGGGTGAAACTTTCATACTCAAATCTGAAAACTTCTTAGGTACTCCCTCCGTCCAGAAATAACTTTCATACTCAAATCTGAAAACTTCTTAGGTACTCCCTCCGTCCAGAAATACTTGCCGGAGAAATGAATGTATCTAGACGTATTTTAGTTCTAGATACATTCATTTTTATCCATTTCTCCGACACGTATTTCCGGATGGAGGGAGCATTTATCTTTTGTTATCTGTCAATTATTGCACAATTGAATAATACAAATACATGACCTGTTCTTCCTGAAGAATTTGAACTACCATTGACAAGGGAGAGTATTAGAAAACTACAGATAACTAATGAACAATCTGCTAACATAAAACTGCCGGTATCTTTTCTCCAAATACCAAGACAGGAGCATAGTTCAACTTAATAAGACCAAAGATTACACAATTGATGAAGGAAATAAATAGTGAACTTGTTGTTATGTCAATACCTCCAGCATGGCCCATGCGACGGCCTGGGGGTGCAGTAAGTCCAGCTATGAATGCAACGACAGGCTTTTCTGTTTTGCTCTCCTGAATCATTTGCATGAAGTTAGATTAGTTGATCAGAATGTTACTTAAAGCATGTATCTAATCAAAAGAAAAAAAAAGAGTTCTAGCAAGTAGACACGAGCTATATTATAACATGGAATATCAGCAGTGCCTATTTATCATGCATCACTTCACAACACTAAGAAAGCATCAGGACACAATTTTAACTTGTAAACCAGGCCAGATATAATCTAAGTTTTCACATGTCATTATGTCAAATGACCATGAAAACTAATAACAGTGGGGTGGACTACTTGTACTTTACTGAAACTGAATTATCTTCTTTTGCTAGTGATAAAGGGTTTGGTCACATGATAAAATGACCTATATAGCCCCAAAATGGCTTGTTCAGGAAATGTGCGGAATATTTTAACTTCTAAAGCTTCAGACTCGTGACCATATAATCTCAAGCTAGGCCTGGACAGGGTGGAGATGGCTTGAAGCTTAGAAGTATGCAAGCATACCAACTCTTAAACCAGACAAATTTTGAGCTTGCCTAATAAGCATATTAAATTACAAACATGCATAATCTAAAGGTTATGTCAGAAGGGCTTTTAAGACTTATCAATGCATCTTTTATGGCAAGATCATGATCATATAAATGAACATTCATAGTACAATGCATGCTACAAAAGTATGGCTTTCTAATTGCCACCAAGCTTGAACTGCAATACAGGACATAAAGAAGCATGCAAATCCCTCTGTCCCAAAATAAGTCAGCGACACTTATTTTGGGACAGAGGGACTACTATTTAGGAATATATGCAAGGATGCTAAGAAGCAGGACATGCAACAAGGAAAGAGCTATCCCAACAAAACTCTCACCCGGATAAAGGCTGCAGCATCCTCCTCAGCAGTACCGCCAATTTCTCCAATGAGAACAATACCTAAAAGGCACATACCAATTTTACCAATGAGAATAATACTTAAGAGGGATATAACAGCGTTAACAGATGAGAACATAACTGAAAGACACAGTATCAAAGAATGTAGCAGGACATTCATATGCATTAATTACTATACAAGGGATCAAAGGCACACAGAAGCCACAAATCAGGGAGCTCCTTTCTGTTATATTACTAATTTCCTTCAAGGGTATCAGCAAGGCCCAGAGCAAATAATTGGTGTGATGCCCTCATGTGGGCATATACAAAGGTACATAACTTCACTACTTCAGGAGTAAAGATGAAGGTCTACTTATTTGTCCTATCAACACATCGGAGCCACAATGAATTCAAATAGAGTATGCAAACTAAGCATGCTGGTGACCTAGTACCAATAAAGGGAAAATTGGGAAATCTGACAAATAAATGAAAGAATAACAATAGCTTTTCTGAATAATGTAGAGGCCCAGCAAGAATTAGTGTACCTTCTGTCTGAGGATCATCAACAAACTTTTCAAGGCAGTCAACAAAATTAGTGCCGTTAAAGGGGTCACCACCCATGCCCACACAAGTTGACTGCCCCAAGCCTACGGCTGTTGTTTGAAACACCTATCGATAAGAAAGAAAAAAAGTTCAGGCAAATGCATTCAATGGTTAAACGAAGTCTACAATAATGGGCATACCGCTTCATATGTCAAGGTACCAGAACGAGATACAATTCCAATGCGTCCTGGTTTGTGGATGTAACCTGGCATGATTCCAATCTTACATTCACCAGGCTTAATGATACCAGGGCAGTTTGGCCCGATCAATCTGGTTTTTGATTGCCTGTTCAGAGCAGCTTTCACTTTCACCTGGAATTAAGAAAGGGAGCCTTCTGATGACTTCACTAAGGTCTTAACAAAGCAAAAGAAAACTAAAAGAAATTATCTAAACTGTGAGAAAGACAAACACATAACTATGATGTGGTATTGTTTATTAGCACTGCACTTAATATCAATAAATTGACTGCCAAATGGGTCAGGACAAAATTACACATGAAGTAGAAGTAAAACCTAAACCCGTTCAATGTGTGCCTATCTACATATAGCTACTATATGCATTTAATGACACTGATCACAAGCAAAAATTTCTAGTGTTTCTGTATTAAGAAAACTCAGCTTGCATGGACAGCCAAGGAAAACAAATGGCATCACAAATATTATTATGCTCAGATAAACAGCAAACAATGTGCTTAGTGATGCACTTTATTGTTAAAAATATCATACCATGTCATGCTGAGGTATCCCTTCAGTAATGCAGACAACAAGGTCAAGCTCTGCTTCCAATGCCTCCATTATTGCAGCGGCAGCAAATGGTGGTGGAACATATATAACAGATGCATTGGCCTTTGTCTCGGCCTTAGCTTCTGCTACCGAGTTGAAAACTGGAAGGCCTAGGTGCTCAGTTCCACCTTTCTTGGGAGTAACTCCACCTACCTGTTCAATGCGAAGTACTAAAGTTAAAAGGGCATCATTTGATGAAAACCATAGAAGAGACATAATAATTAGTTGAAGATGCTTGTATTTTAAAAATCAAGCTACATATCTATATATCTTAAGGCTTAAGAGAAGTCCAAACAACCTTACAGAAACATGCCAGTGTCTTGATCTGATGGTACAAAGGTATCATTGCAGATGCATTCATAAGACAACTAATAATTTAGCATATAGTGTTCAGTATGTCACTGTTACAACCAGTATGCGACAGTTAACTGTGAGCTCCTGGTCAAGAATGTAGGAATGGAATTAGAACCTCTCGGAATGCATACATAATTCTTACCATCCACATGACAGTTTTGTTATGCACCGGCATTTTTATTGTGTGGGAAACCCTGCCCGAATTGCTACCAATAATATCAAAAGTAAAATATGACTCGATGTCTCCACCCCACAATACATAAGATTTAGTTCGGTTCGATTTTTCATAGCAGCTTGAAAATACATGGGCGTGCATCATGGTAATTGTTTCCCAACCTCTTGTTAAGTTTAGATCGAGCAGGCCCTAGATTTACAAAACATCTAGGAACCCATAAAAACCGTGTTCTCCATGTTTTGCTGTCTGACGAGTCATAATAAAATACTCAAGTGCTGGCTGCAAACTGAAGAATACCCCTGGAGCAACACATCGATAAGAGACGAAACCCTAAAAGGCGGAAAATGGAGATCGACAGCCACCCACCTACGAGATCGTGCATTGTCGACTGTATCTCAATCTCAAATCCTAGAACCGCACAAGAGAGGACGGAGTGAACGGATCGAGCAATACATCGAGGAGGGAGGCCGCGCGGGGACATACCATGTTGGTGCCGTACTCGATGGCCTGCTCGGTGTGGAAGGTGCCGTTCTTCCCGGTGATGCCCTGGCAGATCACGCGGGTGCTCTTGTCGACGAACACCGCCGGGGAGGGCGCGGCGGCGGCGGCCGCGTAGCCACGCGAATGGAGGAGGCGGGAGGCGGCGGAGCCCAGCATCTGGGACGCGCGGCGGCAGGAGGCGGCCATGGCGATGTGCTTGGCCTGGCGGCGGCGCGTGCTCCTCTCTCTTTCTCCTCTCCTCTCGATTTGATTTCGTTTGGGGCTCGGTCTACTTTCCTCAGTTTTCTGGGGTCTCGCGATCCATTCTTGCAGGAGAAGTTGGGGGGTCAAACTTCGGGCTGGGCCCCTGCGTTTGTCGCTATTTCCGGAAACTAACACATGGATGACTATTTCCAAAGCATGCGGGAAAGCGGCTTCGGTCAGTACGTTTTAAGTTTTTTTTGGCTAGCTTTATTAACTTAAAACAGAGTTACACCGTTCACTAATTGGCTGATCAAAAACCCGGGGTTCCTCAGTCCAACTTTCATTACATTTATTACAGAAGCTAAATTTTGCTAGCTCGTGAGCTACTGAATTTGCCTCACGAAAACAATGTGAAAAGGTGACCTTCCCTATCGATGTTGCCATATCAAGACATTCAGCAAAGATTGCCGCTGCTGAGTCCCACCATTGAACTTGTCCCTGACAATTGTTAACAACACTCAAAGAGTCTGACTCTGCTGCTATTCTATTAAAACCCAAAATATTTGCTAGGTTTAAACCGTCATGCATTGCCATTGCTTCTGTTGTCGCTGTATCTGTCGCTACCTGAATGAATCTGCATTGAGTAGCAATGAACCGCCCCTTGTCGTCCCGAAGTACACATCTAGTCGCTCCTGAGCCTACATCATCGTGAAAGGAAGCATCGACATTTAATTTAATAAACTTTGGATCAGGTTTCTTCCATCTGTGTTCAACTACCACTTTTTTGTTGCTGATGGCGTTGGCATAGTTTGCCACAATTGCAAGGATAGAAGAACTCCATCTGGACGACGGTGGACATGAGTCATGGTGAGTGTGGCGTCTCCTTAGCCACCAAATATACCAGCAGCCCACTGCTATGACTTCTTTCACATTCAGACTTGGCATTACCAGGGTTTTGGTTTGCGATTCGAGAAGTAAGAATTCTAATATTGCTGATCCTGAGCGATCCACATACGTCGCTTGCTCTATATGATCCAAGAGCCCGAGACCCCTACATAGCTCCTTTGCCAAATCGCATTGGAAAAGTAAATGTCTCATGTCCTCCGGTCCCTTACGACATACTGGACATACATCACTAATGGTGAGGTGTTTGTTTGCCAAAATCGAAAACAAAGGGACAACTCCATGTAGGGCACGCCAGCAAAATATTTGAATTTTACGTGGCACTTGCAGCTCCCGCAGATGCTTCCAAATCTCAGCTTGTATAGCTGAAGTAGACGCAGACATGCTGACCGAATGATTTCTGAATTTATGTGCCCATTGTTCATGGTAGGCCGAGCTAACAATGAAGACACCACTCCTTGTAAGATTACATGCTACAAAATCATCAAAGGCCTGAAAGTTGAGTGGTATTTGAAGAATTTTGTTTGCATCCACCGGATAAAATATTTCTCGAATTAACTGCTCATCCCATTGACTAGTTATTGGATCAATCAATTCCACGACTTTAACGAGCAAAGTATGGCCTCTAGGTGTTATTACCTTCCTGTCTGGACTCACAGGAATCCATGGGTCATTCCAAATGTCGACTTTCTCCCCTGATCCAATGCGCCATATATACCCTCTCTTAAAAGTAGGCAAACCGGCTACAATACTCTGCCATGTGAAAGAAGAGCCGTTCTTTGGTCCTGCATGCAGCAAATCAGTATTTGGGAAGTATTTAGCCTTCAAAATCCTAGCACAGACCGAATCAGGATTGTTTATCATTCTCCAGCATGTTTTGCCAAGAGAGCTAGATTAAAAGAATGGAGGTCTCTAAAGCCCATGCCACCATCACTCTTCAGGATACAAAGTTTCCACCATGAGAACCAATTCATCTTTTTATTCTCTTCCTCACCCCCCCCCACCAAAATTGAGCAATGACATCAGTAATATCTTTGCAGACACCCTTTGGTAAACAAAATACCGACATAGCAAATACTGGTATTGATTGAGCAACAGCTTTCAACAAAACTTCCTTACCACCAGTGGACAGTTGCTTCTCCATCCAACCCTTCAACAGCTTCTTTATTTTCTCACATAAATGTTTAAAGCAATCACTTCTATTAGCCCCCAAGAAAGCAGGCAGTCCCAGATATTTGTCTGACAAAGCTTGATTAGTAATGTTCAACTGTTGGCAGATCTCATCTCTAGTTTGCATATTAGTGTTTGGACTGAAAAATATACTGGATTTGCCAACACTTACCAACTGTCCTGAGTTGTCACAGTATGTTTCCAATACTTGTTGTAAGGAAGTTGAATTAATCATATCTGCTCTCATGAGAATCAGAGAATCGTCAGCAAATAAAAGGTGTGAAACTGACGGTGCATTTCTGCACACTCTTATCCCATCTATGCCACCAACTTCTTCTTCATACTGCAACATGCTAGAAAGACCTTCTGCACAAATCAAGAAAAGATAAGGTGATAGTGGGTCACCCTGTCTAATCCCCCTGGATGGTATAAACGTGTCTATTTCTTGAGAATTGTACCGCACCCTATATCTTACTGAACTCACACACTCCATAATGAGTTCTATCCACCGATTATCAAAGCCCAACTTATGCATCATATTCTTAAGGAAAATCCATTCTACTCTATCGTATGCCTTATGCATATCCAACTTAGCTACACATAAGCCTGTCTGACTGTTTTTTGTATTCTTAATTTTGTGAATGCACTCATAAGCCACTAGAATATTATCAGTAATCATTCTACCCGGGACAAAGGCATTCTGAGTAGGGGAAATAATCTCGGGTAGAATGCTTTTCAGACGAACAGAGAGCATTTTTTATATGATCTTGTACAGAACGTTACAAAGACTTATGGGGCGGTACTGAGTTATCAACTCTGGAGAATCCACCTTAGGTATTAGCACTATAGAAGTGTCATTCCACTCCGCTGAAATATGCTTTGAATTAATTGCATTCAAAATAGCTTCAGTTATTTCTTCCCCCAAAATACGCCAATACTTCTTACAGAACACCGCATGTAACCCATCTGGTCCAGGGGCTTTCAAGTCCCCAATGCTGAAAACTGCTTTACGAACGTCATCAGTAGTAAAAGGAGCCATCATGTAGTCATTCATTTGAGATGTTACCTTCCTGTTTACCTTCTGTAACACCACGGGATCAGTTTGCTGCACCTCGGATGTAAACAAGTTCTCAAAATAGCCTTGAATATGAGGGTTCAAATCATGCATGCCTTCCATAGTATCCCCGTTTTCATCTTTCAGTTTTTAATATAATTCTTCTTCTGTCTTGCCGCTGCAAAAGCCTGGAAGAAAGCCGTATTCCGGTCTCCAAACTTTAACCAGTCAACTCTTGAACATTGGATAGTCTGGATCTCTTCCAATTCGAGCAAATATTCCACTAATTCAGCTAGTTCCTTCCTCTTTAATTCATTCTCATCAGTCATGGGACCCGGCATTGCCTCCTCCAACTCCCTTTGTGCCTTCTTCAACCTCTTTTTTGGTTTCTTTAGGACTCGTTGGTCCCGGTCGCAGAAGACCGAGTGCATGCGTGACAGCTTCTGAAAAATACCTGGCACCAAAGTATCATTTTTCACATTATCCCATGAGGTTTGTACCAACTCTGAAAATTGATCCTCTCTAAGCCACCGGGCTTCAAATCTCTTTGGTCCTCCCTGATTAGGGATCGATCTCAGATAATATTCTGTATCCACTACTAAAGGCCTGTGGTCTGAGTGGTTAAAATTGCCATGCTCTATGGCAGCATTAGGAAATATATTTCTCCACTCATCATTCACCATCCCTTTGTCCAGTCTTTCTCGAATACGGCCCCTTCTCCAAGTAAATATGTCGCCTATATACCCCATGTCCTGTAGCTCACAATCTTCCGTTGCTTGTTGGAAAGCTGTCATGTATTGTTGCGGCCTTGGGTTTCCTCCTTCCTTCTCATGCAAATATTGGATCTCATTTAGATCCCCTATCAACAGCCAAGGAAGTGTGTTGTTTTGGTACAGCTGCCGCATACGCCCCCAGGTCAGGTGCTTATGCTCCCATTTAAACTCTCCATACATACCAGTTAATCTCCATGTCTTTGCATCACATGTTATTTGAACATCAATGAACATGGGGTCCAGATTGAGTCGTTGTACTGTTATATTGTTCTGCCAAAACAGGATCAGACCTCCCCTTCTACCATCACCTGCACAAATCATCTTTTGATCCATTTCTAATCTACGTCTTAAGCATTCAGCCAGATAGTTATCTAGGCGAGTCTCCAACAAAAACATCACATCGGGAAGTATGCTTCGTTGGACGTCCTGCAAAGCTCAAACTGTCGGTTCATTCCCTACTCCCCGGCAGTTCCAAGCTAAGAGTTTCATTGTTCCCGGCGATCACCCTCGAGAGGTGTCGCTGATCCTGAATGCTGTGAAGAACTTGGGTTACTATCAACAGCCTGTCCATCCTTATCCTTGAACCTCTTCCTGTTCATACTCTTCTGAGGTGTATCCAAGGGTCCTGGGACCCTCTCCTCATATGTTTCTGTTTCAAAAAGATTTACCTTTTCTGCAAACGTGGCCTTTTATGGTTCCTGAACTGTTTTGTTCCCTGTAAAAGGAATTATCGCAGATGTTGGGTTTGTACCCACACTTATTTTTCCAGCCGGTAGAGTAGATGTGTTGCTATATTGGGCTGTCCTCTTCCCCAATATGTTTTCTGATGCTGCCATCAATCTTGCGTCTTGGCTGTTGGTTCCTGGAACAATCTCATTCATTTTTGTACCACTAGTCTCATTGCTTTCCTTCTGGACATAATTGTGTCTCCAACTGACTGATGCATCTCCACCTTTACTCAAATCAGCAAGGGGGTCATTATCAGTTCCCCGGCTGATGAAGTCATGTACCTAGGGTAGGGTCATGGACCTGTCCAAGGTACCCTTCCCAAGGACATCTTTAGAAGAAGTTGCCTTCCAGTCGACCAAGAGGGATTCCACTCGACGGACTCGAAGACACTCGACCATGAAGACTCACTCGACTACCAGGAGATCAAGAGCCACTCTGTATCCAAACGGTCTGTAATTAAGTAGTCTTTATGGCCATGATGACACTTTATGTAAGGCGTTACCAGTAACGCCAGGCCTTAATGTACTTTAAACCCTCCGCTACGTGGGCTGGCTGGGGTCCTGGCAGACACTATATAAGCCACCCCCTCCACTGGCAGAAGGGTTCGCACCCCTGTAACTCATACGCATATAATCCAGTCGACCGCCTCCGGGCTCCAAGACGTAGGGCTGTTACTTCCTCCGAGAAGGGCCTGAACTCGTAAACCCCTTGCGTATACAACTACTCCAAAGCTAGGATCTTGCCTCTCCATACCTACCCCCTATTCTACTGTCAGTCTTAGTACCACGACAGTTGGTGCCCACCGTGGGGCCGGTGTCTTAGCAACTTATTGGAGAAGTTGCAATTGTTCCGATCGCCTTCATCATGGTTTCTGGCGGAGTTCTGGTCGAGGGCCGCGAGATCCGTCTCGGCGCGCTCACGTTCATCACCGACGACTCCGCTTGGCTCCAGGAGGCTCCACTCGACATCGACGCGCTTCCCGTCCGCGGGGCGACGCACTTTCGTGCATGTGTCCGCGGCGTCCTGCTGCGGCAACCGTCGGCTCCGTATCGGTCGACTCTTGTGTCGTCCTCCCTCCCTGTCTCCCGCCAGCGCAAGCGCTCTGGTCGGTCGAGGCTTCAGCGGTGGGTGAGACACGCGGTGGCTCGCCAGTCGGCCACCACCCAAGTCGCGGCGATCGAGCCTGACGAATCTCTCTACGGCCTGTTCGATCTGTCGACTGGCTCCGTAGAGACTGCATCTGAGTGCGACAGCAGTGATCCAGCGGCGGAGGTCCTGATGGTCAATGGGCCTCGTAGTCCTCCCGGCTTCCCTCGCACCGACGGAGCGGATGGCGGAGGCGACCCCGCTCAGGTCCACGAGGAGTATCAACCCGAGCCACTCACTTCTCTGCAAAGGGAAGATCTTCGCCACCGGAATATGGAGGCTCTGCATACTCCCATCGTAGGAGAAAACCCCGAGGCTCGTGCCTTGGAGGATGCGCGTTTGGTCAACTTGGCTGAGCGCACTCGACTGGAGAACCTCCAGCGAGCACTCGATGAGCGCGTGCGGCAACGAGTACCAGACTCCAGTCAACGTCAACTCTTTCCGCCGCCGACTCAGGTATATCGAACCCCAATTCAGAATCTAGCAGCTGCAGCCCGTATAGCAGAGTCGATTTAGCCCTCTCAGTCAGAGGCTGGCAGAGGCTTGATGTAGATCAGAGATTTGCTCCAGGCAGCAGGAGATCATAATTCTGTTGTATCACAGTCACGCAATAGGATTCATAGTCGATCCGTCGTTGTGAATACAGTCCAGTCGGTTCATAGCCCAAGATC
>NC_041383.1:225787879-225828383 GCF_002162155.2 Triticum dicoccoides
ATCAGTATGATGACCGATTCAATCGCGATGGTCGGCGTCGAGTGCCCACTCCTCCCCCGAGGGGTGGGTCTTACGCCCCTCGACAGCAAGATGACAGACGCCAGCACAGTGTTGGGCGGAGAGCTCTGGTCGACCCCCGGGAACCAGGCTTTGACGCGAGATCCATTATCGTGCAAGGTTTGGTCGACCGGAATAGAGCTCATCGAGAAGGCCACGACAGAGATGTGCCCACCAGCAGCCGAGTTCATGTTTCAGGACCAGAGTGTTTCAGCAGAGCCATCAGAGCCGCGGTGATCCCTCCCAACTTCAGGTTGGCGACTGACGTGAGTAAGTTCACTGGTGAGTCCAAGCCCGATACTTGGCTTGAGGACTACCGAGTGGCTGTTCAGATTGGCGGTGGCAATGATGAGGTGGCTATGAAACACCTACCACTCATGTTGGAGGGTTCGGCCAGGGCCTGGTTGAATCAGTTGGCTCCTAGCAGCATTTACACTTGGGAAGATCTTGCTCGAGTGTTCATCAGGACATTTGAGGGAACTTGCAAGCGACCGGCAGGACTGACAGAGTTGCAGGTCTGCGTGCAAAAGACGAATGAGACCCTGAGGGATTACATCCAAAGGTGGATCACGTTGCATCATACGGTGGAGAAGGTATCTCATCATCAAGCAGTCTGTGCCTTCAAGGAAGGTGTTAAGAACAAAGAGTTAAGCTTGAAGTTTGGTCGGACCGGAGATATGACCCTGAGTCGAATGATGGAGATTGCCACCAAATACGCCAATGGTGAAGAAGAGGATCGACTCCAGAGTGGCAAGTACAAGCCGAGTCAGTCGGAAAAAGGAAACTTCAGTCGGAAGCAGAAGCGGAAAGCCAAGCCAGCTGCTCCTGGAGAAGCCCTGGCCGTGACTCAGGGCAAGGTCAAAGGGAAGCCCAAAGGATCCTGGAACCCCAAGAAGGTAAAGGACAAGGAAGGAAACGACGTGATGGATTTGCCATGCCACATCCACACGAAGAAAGACGAAGAGGGTAACTTCATTTACCCGAAACATACCACTCGCCAGTGCCGGCTCTTAATCCAGCAGTTTCAAGGGAAACAGCCCAAGGATAAGGAAAAGGAGTCGGACAAGGCTGAGGACAAAGAGGACAGTGATGAAGGATACCCCCATGTCAATTCCACCCTGATGATTTTTGCTGATGTGGAGAGCAAAAGTCGATTGAAAGTTATCAACCGTGAGGTGAATATGGTTGCTCCGGCGACGCCCAACTATCTGAAATGGTCTCAGACCGCCATTACATTTGACCAGTCTGATCATCCGACACACATAGCCACCCCTGGGAGGCAGGCTTTGGTGGTCGACCCAGTCATCGAAGGCACTCGACTGACTAAGGTTCTGATGGATGGCAGTAGTGGGCTGAATATATTGTATGCGGAGACGCTGAAAGGAATGGGCATTCCAATGTCCAGACTCAGTTCCAGCAACATGAGTTTCCATGGAGTCATTCCTGGAAAGAAGGCTGAGTCACTCGGCCAAATAGCTCTTGATGTGGTTTTCGGCGATTCGAAGCATTTCCGCAAAGAAAAGCTAACATTTGAAGTCGTGGATTTCCAGAGTGCTTATCACGCTATTTTGGGCAGGCCAGCTTATGCACGGTTCATGGCTCGACCATGTTACGTGTACCTCAAACTGAAGATGCCTGGTCCCAAAGGAGTGATTACCATCACTGGCAATCGGAAAAAGGCAGAAGAGTGCTTTTAGAAGGGCTCAAAGATTGTCGATGCTCAGATAACAGTGGTGGAGCTGCAAGAATATCAAAAAAATGCAGATCCGAGTGATTTATTGCGGGTCAAGAAGCCCGCCACAGAGTCAACATTCCAATCGTCTGGTGAGACGAAGCCCGTTCATATTCACCCGACCGATCCCAGTGCTGCTCCGACTCATATTTCCACAACACTCGACTCTAAATAGGAAGAAGCGCTCATCCAGTTCCTCCATGAGAACTGGGACATCTTCGCATGGAAGCCTGCTGACATGCCGGGTGTACCCAGGGGGCTGGCTGATCATCGTTTACGAGTCGACCCAAAAGCAAAACCTGTCAAAGAACATCTTCGACGGTCCGCCGTCCAGAAGAGAAAGGCCATTGGTGAGGAGGTGGCTCGGCTCCTGGCAGTAGAGTTTATCCGAGAGATTTACCACTCCGAGTGGCTCGCCAATGTTGTCATGGTCCCCAAGAAGGACAAGTCACTTTGCATGTGCATTGATTTCAAACATATCAATCGAGCCTACCCGAAAGATCATTTTCCTCTCCCTCGCATCGACCAAATTGTCGACTCGACTGCGGGATGTGAGAGATTGTCTTTTCTAGACGCCTATTCCGTGTACCATCAGATCCGTCTGTATGGACCCGACGAGATCAAAACAGCTTTCATCACTCCATTCAGGTGCTTCTGCTATGTCACCATGCCATTCGTCCTCAAGAATGCCGGAGCCACGTTCATGAGGATGATTCAGAAGTGTTTACTCACTCAAATCAGTCGGAACGTGGAAGCGTACATGGATGATATTGTGGTCAAATCACGAAAGGGTTCCGACCTGTTGACTGACCTCGCTGAAACAGTTGCCAATCTTAGGAGGTATGATATCAAGCTCAATCCATCAAAGTGCACATTCGGAGTTCCTGGTGGAAAGTTACTCGGTTTTCTCGTTTCCGAACGAGGAATCGACGCTAACCTAGAAAAAGTTGGCACTATACTCCGAATGAAACACCCTGTGTGTGTGCACGATGTCCAGAAGCTTACTGGATGCTTGGCCGCGTTAAGTCGATTTATCTCTCGCCTCGGTGAAAAGGCATTGCCTCTTTACCGACTAATGAAGAAGTCAGACAAGTTCGAGTGGACTCCAGAAGCTGATGCAGCATTTGCCGAGCTAAAAGCTCTGCTCTCCACCCAGCCGGTGCTTGCTGCTCCAATCAACAAAGAGCCTATGTTGCTTTACATTGCAGCCACATGACAAGTTGTTAGTACAGTACTTACGGTCGAGCGGGAAGAAGAAGGGAAAGCCTTCAAAGTTCAGCGCCCAGTGTATTATCTTTCCGAAGTGTTGACCCCATCGAAGCAAAGATACCCTCATTATCAGAAGCTTGTATATGGGATCTACATGACCACGAAGAAGGTTGCTCATTATTTCTCTGATCATTCCATTACAGTCGTCAGCGATGCCCCACTGTCAGAGATTCTGCACAACAGAGATGCAACCGGTCGAGTGGCGAAATGGGCGATTGAACTCCTTCCCCTTGATATCAAGTTTGAGGCAAAGAAAGCCATTAAGTCTCAAGCAGTAGCAGATTTCCTCGCCGAATGGATTGAACAACAGCAGCCGACTCAAGTTCACTCGAAGCACTGGACCATGTTCTTCGACGGATCTAAGATGTTAAATGGTTCCGGCGCTGGGGTGGTATTGGTTTCCCCCCGAGGAGATAAGCTCAGATGTGTGCTCCAGTTCCACTTTGATTCCTCCAACAATGAAGCAGAATACGAGGCACTTTTGTATGGGTTGTGCATGGCCATTTCACTCGGCGCCCGTCGCCTTATGGTTTATGGCGACTCAGATTTGGTGGTCAATCAGGTGATGAAGGAGTGGGACGTTAGAAGCCCAGCCATGACTGGATATTGCAATGCAGTGAGAAAGCTTGAAAAGAAATTTGAAGGGTTAGAGCTCCATCATATACCCCGACTAAAGAATCAAGCGGCTGATGATTTGGCGAATATAGGTTCCAAGAGAGAAGCCATTCCCAGTGATGTGTTCTTGGAGCATATCCATACTCCATCAGTTCAAGAAGATCCTTTTACCGAAGAAGCTCCGCAGCCTAAAAGTGTCACCGATCCAACTGAAGTTGAGGTTCCGGCAGTAGTCGACCTGATCATGGAAGCATTGGTGATTACTCCCGATTGGACAGTACCGTACATCGCGTATATCTTAAGGAAAGAGCTCCCAGAGGATGAAGAAGAGGCTCGATAGATCGTCCGCTGATCTAAGGCCTTTACTGTGATAAAGGGACAGTTGTACAGAGAAAGCGCGACTGGAGTTGGTTAGAAATGTATAGCGCCAGAAGAAGGTCGGATAATCCTTGACGATATCCACTCGGGGACCTGTGGCCATCATGCGTCCTCTCGGACCATTGTGGCTAAAGCATACCGAGCGGGATTTTACTGGCCACGAGCGAATGAAATGGCAAAGGAGATAGTCAACAAGTGTGAAGGATGTCAATTTTAATCTAATATGTCACACAAGCCCGCCTCAGCCTTAAAGACCATTCCACTCGTCTGGCCTTTCGCCGTATGGGGATTTGATATGGTTGGACCACTGAGAACAGGCAGAAGCGGCTTCACCCATGTGCTGGTAGCAGTCGACAAGTTCACCAAGTGGATTGAGGCTAAACCCATCAAGAATCTTGATGCCGGCACTGCTATCAGCTTCATCAGGGAGTTGACATTCAGATATGGAGTTCCACACAGCATCATCACTGACAATGGGTCAAACTTCGATTCCGAGGAATTCAGAGCCTTCTGCACATCTCAGGGCACACGAGTCGACCATGCTTCAGTTGCTCACCCCCAGTCGAATGGACAGGCAGAACGAGCAAATGGCTTGATTCTCAAAGGATTGAAACCCCGATTGATGCGCAATCTCAAGCACGCTGCTGGTGCATGGGTCGACGAGCTTCCGTCAGTACTTTGGGGATTAAGGACCACACCTAATCGGTCGACTGGAAGAACTCCATTCTTCTTGGTCTACGGAGCTAAAGCGGTCTTGCCGAGTGACCTGCTTCACAACACACCCCGAGTCGAACTCTACACTGAAGCTGAAGCAGAGCAAGCCCGGCAGGGCGCAGTCGACCTTCTGGAAGAAGAAAGAGAGATGGCCTTGATCCGATCGACCATTTATCAGCAGGACTTGCGTCGCTTCCACACCAAAAATGTGAAGAGTTGAGCCTTCCAAGAAGGAGATTTGGTTCTCCGAGTGGATCAGCAGAAACCACACAAGCTTGCTCCTACTTGGGAAGGTCCCTTCATCGTCACCAAGGTTCTCCACAATGGAGCATACCGCCTTTACAATGTCGAGCACCAGATTGACGAGCCCCGAGCTTGGAACGCGGAGCTGCTTCGCCCCTTTTATACTTAAGGATGCACTCGGATGAGATGTAATAAAAGTACTTCTGTAGTTCATCTTTCAAAGACAATAGTGTTATAATTTTCCCAGTGATTGTTATTACTTTTGTTCACATAAAGGTCCCCCAGTGGGTGGCTTAGCTGCGAATCCGTTTCACCTAAGTTTGTAAAAAAAATCCTTGCCGAGTGGTGAGCCAGCCTCACACTCGGGGGCTTAGCTGCGAATCCGTTTCGCCTAAGTTTAACAAAATCCTACCGAGTGGTGAGCTAGCCTCCCACTCGGAGGCTTAGCTGCAGTCCAAGTACTCGCCTAAGTTTAACAAAATCCTACCGAGTGGTGAGCCAGCCCCCCACTCGGAGGCTTAGCTGCAGTCCAAGTACTCGCCTAAGTTTTCAAAAATCCTACCGAGTGGTGAGCCAGCCTCCCACTCGGAGGCTTAGCTGCAGTCCAAGTACTCGCCTAAGTACAAATGAACGTGCGCTCCACAAGGAGGACGAGGTGCAGGTCAACTGCTATCCTCTCCTTCCGAGCTATGCCACAAATACAACATGCGCTCCGCAAGGAGGACGAGGCGCAGGTCGACTGCTACCCTCTCCTTCCGAGCTATGCCACAAATACAACATGCGACCCGTAAGGAGGACAAGGTGCAGGTCGACTGTTATCTTCTCCTTCAGAGGCGCCACAAAAATCCTACCGAGTGGAGAGCAGACCTCCCACTCGGGGGCTTAGCTGCAGCCCAGTGCTCGCCTAAGTTTGTGAAAATCCTTCTGAGTGGAGAGCAGACCTCCCACTCGGGGGCTTAGCTGCAACCCAGTGCTCGCCTAAGTTTTTGAAAATCCTACCGAGTGGAGAGCAGACCTCCCACTTGGGGGCTTAGCTGCAGCCCAGTACTCGCCTAAGTATTTAAAAAATCCTACCGAGTGGAGAGCAACCCTCCCACTCGGGGGCTTAGCTGCAGTCCAGTACTCTCCTAAGTATTTAAAAATCCTACCGAGTGGAGAGCAGACCTCCCACTTGGGGGCTTAGCTACAGCCCAGTGCTCGCCTAAGTTTTTGAAAATCCTACCGAGTGGAGAGCAGACCCCACACTCGGGGGCTTAGCTGCGGCCCAGTGCCAGCCTAAATATGACGAAGTACAAGTCGATTACAATCTGTGCTCCATCCCTACCTGCAAAAAAGCATCTCAATCACCAGCATATAGACCGAGCGAAAGACAATGTTCGTTCGGAGGCAGATGCAGACATATTCAACGTCAAATCCAAGTTCAGATAGCGTTCTACGGAACCAGAAGTGCTCAGGCACCAAGCCTGTTAAAGTTTATCGGTTACAAAAACCACTCGGCATACCGAGGCAAATTTAAGGCATCAAGCATTGAAGTTTTTTACCCCTCCTGTGGAGGGCTGGAAGGCGCAACAAACTCGTCCAAGTCGATTCCATCTGCGATCCGAGTGGCAGCAGCGATGAAGGTCTCCATGAAGGATCGAAAGTCATGCTTCTTGGTATTGGCCACCTTGAGAGACGCCAGCTTGTCCTCTCGCGCGTCCTTGCAGTGAACACAGACCAGATATAGAGCAACGTCGGCACCGCACCTGGCAGAAGACTTCTTCCATTCTTGCACTCGACTTGGAACTTCGTTCAGTCGAGTCATCAGAGACTCAAGGTCATTCTAAAGTGTTTCTCCTGGCCAGAGTGTTGTGTCGATGCGTGACGTCGCAACCTTCAGCCTTGCAAGATAGTCGACAACAGCAGCAACACGAGACTCAAGTCGGAGCACGTTCATCGCGGCTTCATCCTTCACAGGAGAGTTGATGGGATCTAGGCTCGTCTCCAGTCGACCAGTCTCCTCCTCAAAGTTTTGGCAGAACTTTGTAGACACAACCCCAAAGTTAAGGCAGCAGTTTGGTGGTAGGACCATAATTAAAAAGCCTGTCGGATACAAAGGGTTACCTTCAAGCATGAGGAATAGCTTCTTGGCGAGTCCTCCTAGATAAGCCTCCAGATCAATCTTCTTTCCCACCAATTCGCTGGCCTTGTCACTCAAGGCAATCTTGTCATTCTTCAATCGACTGACCTCCTTGTTGGCCGCATCAAGAGCAGCTTTCAGATTGGTATTCTCCTCTTCAAGTTTGCCGATTGAAGCCAACTTCTCCTCTGCGAGCTTGGTCTTCTCTGAAGCTGCTTTGTGCGCCTCAGCAAGGTCAAGGTCCTTCTTCTTCAGAGAATCCCTCAGTTTATCTGCAAAATCACAGTGAGATCAGACTCAGGAATGGACAAGAGACAAAAGTAGTCGTCAAGGTTCTCACCAAACATACCTTTTGCCTCCTCCTTCGCCTTCGTGAAGTTCTCCTGGACAAGCTTCAGATCAAGTTCGAGCTGGATATGCTTGTTCTCCAACTCAGTATAACGAGCTGCAAGCTCGCAAGATTTCTGCGAAGGACCAATCGACAGACGTCAAAGATAGGTCACTTCCGAGTGACTAAGGAAAAAATCGTAGTATCTCTAAGACTACAGCTGAATTTAAACATTCGACTGTAGTCTCGGGGACTACACCCAGTGGGTGCACTCAGCGTGCCCCCACTAGTTCTATCAGCTAGAGTCGATCAGTCGACCAAAAAGACAGAAAGGCTAACCACCAGCAGTTAGCCACTGTAAAAAAAAGAAAAAAAGAGAGGTGTTCTTCAGACCGTAGTCGACTGCCAGCAGTCGACCACGGTCTCGGGGACTACACCTAGTGGGTGCACTCAGCGTGCCCCCACCGGTTTTATGATTCCATTCGACCAGATCAAGCATAGAAAGTAATGAGAATAGGTTCAAGACATAAAGACTATGGTTGACTGCCCGCAGTCCACCATAGCCTTGGGGACTACACCCAGTGGGTGCACTCAGCGTGCCCCCACTAACCCAGATATTCAATCGACACACCACTGGGTGTACGGCAGATACTAAGATTTTCAGAAAAGTTTTCAGGTATCATATCCTAACAGAACAGGCGGTGATCGACTAACCTGAACATTGCTCTGAAGGGCCGAACTGGCGTCGTAAGCTGCTTGGCTGGCATCTCGGATCGCCTTCACTTGCTCCATCATGACCCCCGCCTGGCATATGGCTTCTTTAGCAGCGCTTGCTTGGTCCTCTGGGACGTGGTGGGTGGAGAAAAGTGAAGGCTGATCAGCACTCGACGACGAAGGGCGAGCACTCGTCAGCGGCACCGCAAAGGATACGGTAGGCCGAGTGATGTTGTCCCCCTCCACAACCAACGTCTCAGGTGCTGATGCGACCTGAGCTGTCTTGCCAGCAGACGCTCTCCTATTCCTCCTCTGCCTCAGTGGTTCCTCGTCATCATCATCAGGAAGATCAATGATGATATTAGATGGAGCTGCAGAAAAGATTCAAAGTTAAAAATGAAGATCCTACCGACTGAAAACGAAACTACAAAGGCCATACCAGGGTTGGAAGTGACAGCATCCTCCATTTCGTGATCTTCATGTATGGTTGAGGTATCAGAAGTAGCAGCACTGCAGTTTCAGAAGTCAGTCGGTCAGCTCACGAATCGACCAAGAATAAATCCATGTGAAACAAGAAAACTCAAGTTACGCCATTACCCAGAGATAGTGGGGATCACCATCTTCATCTTCGGCAAGGCCTTCGTCGGCTTCGACGATGCCACTCAAGATTGCTTCGGCGCTTTCTCAGTCGGCACCGGAGAAGTCGTCCGAGGACGCTTGGTCGACTGCACGACAGGCGTGACCCCCTTACCGCGCTCAGCTGCAAGGTCATGGACAAGCTTCGATCGTCTTTCAGAACGGGGAGGTGCGACTTCCTCCTCCTCCTCCTCCTCTTCTTCCTCATCAGAGCCATCATCTTAATCATCATCATCACCATCCGATTCCCACTCCTCCGGGCTCTCGCCTCCACTTCCTTCTTCTTCCTCGGTCTATGCTTGCGCCCCATTGGGCATCGAATACAACTCAGTAGTGATCTGAAAGACAACAAAACAAGATAAAGGTCAGTCGACTGAATTGCAGCAAAACAGAATGAACAGAACATGATTACAGTCGGAGATAAGTGGTGATACCTTGTCTGGTTCATAAGACTGGTCGAGTGGTGGGATCCTCCTAGCCCCACGAGGGTTATCTTTGTTCCCTGTGATGGCAGTCATCCACCTCTCCAATGTGGCGTCGTCGACCTCCTCTGGGTGGACCCGAGTGGTGTCTTCGGTACCAGAGTACAACCACATTGGGTGGCCTCGGTATTGGAGTGGCTGAATGCACCATGGAAGGAAAACCTCGTCGCGAATGAGTTGGACTACACGCTCCATCAACATTTTAACCCGAGCCTTCTCCTCGGAAGCACCTTCAGGGAAGATGGCTTGTTCACTCGGTCCATGGAGAACGAAGGGAGACCAGTCGACTGCCCCGGCGTCGACTCGTCTTGGCAGTAGAACCAGGTCGACTGCCACCCTCTAACCGACTCGGGAAGGGTCATGGCTGGAAAGGCACTCTTACTCCTCATCTCGACCCCAAGATCCCCACACATCTGTATTACTTTGGTCCTCTCGTCATTGGGACTCGCCTTTTTCACCGTTTGAGAACGACAAGTGAATATGTGCTTGAAGAGACCCCAGTGCGGCCGACAACCCAAGAAGTTTTCGCACAAAGACACGAAAGTGGCGAGATAGGCAATGGAGTTGGGAGTGAAGTTATGGAGTTGTGCCCCAAAGAAGTTCAGAAACCCTCGAAAGAAAAGATTCGGCGGCAGAGAGAACCCGTGATCTACATGGGTGGCTAAGAGAACACACTCACCCTCCTGTGGCTGCGGTTGCCACTACGTCCCCGGAAGCCTTGCTGACCCATGGGAGATCAGTCCCTCATTGGCCAGATCGTCGAGGTCCTTCTGGGTGATGGTCGAGCGGGTCCAGTCTCCCTGGATCCAGCCTTGCGGCAAGCTGGACCGCGACGAGGATCCGCCCCGACTGGTCGTTCTCCCCTTCGCTTTTGCCTTCGCCGTCGCCTTCTTCGCCCTCTCCAGGGCTGCCGTCTTCTCCTTCACCATCGTCGCCGGCGAGACGCGCGAGGAGCAGATGAGCGGAGATAGAAGCGGGCGCAGCGGGCGAATTTGAGGAAGAGGGAGAGGGGAATGAGGACGCACTGTTCAAAAAACCTCCATCCGGCGCCTTATATAAGGTCACTTCCGAGTGGCTAACTGGTAGGCCCGGGCGATCCTGTCAAATCCCTAAACAGTCGCGCGCACGATACATGGTGAAAAAGGCGGCGTGGAAATCGAGGCGTCTTTGCCTTATCCCATCTGAGTACCGCGGTCTTCTCCGCTTCGCGCGCTTCCCAAAATTCGGATCCCGCTAAATCCGTTAACAACAGAGCAACTTGCCAGACGGTAGATTTCCTACGATCCGTCGCTCGAAAATCCCCCAAGTTCAAAAAGTTCACTCGACAGAGGAAAAGAATGGATCAAGGCGACTGAAAGAAAAGTTGATGCTATCGCTAAAAAGTCATTGATCCAGAGTGAGACATACTGAGAACACAAAAAACAGGTCGGAAAGATTATCAACTCCTTCCTTACTCAAACCTCGATCCATTCGGGGGCTAATGATGAAGTCATGTACCTAGGGTAGGGTCATGGACCTGTCCAAGGTACCCTCCCCAAGGACATCTTTAGAAGAAGCTGCCTTCCAGTCGACCAAGAGGGATTCCACTCGACAGACTCGAAGACACTCGACCATGAAGACTGACTCGACCACCAGGAGATCAAGAGCCACTCTGTATCCAAACGGTCTGTAATTAAGTAGTCTTTATGGCCATGATGACACTTTATGTAAGGCGTTACCAGTAACGCCAGGCCTTAATGTACTTTAAACCCTCCGCTACGTGGGCTGGCTAGGGTCCTGGCAGACACTATATAAGCCACCCCCTCCACTGGCAGAAGGGTTCGCACCCCTGTAACTCATACGCATATAATCCAGTCGACCGCCTCCGGACTCCGAGACGTAGGGCTGTTACTTCCTCCGAGAAGGGCCTGAACTCGTAAACCCCTTGCGTATACAACTACTCCATAGCTAGGATCTTGCCTCTCCATACCTACCCCCTATTCTACTGTCAGTCTTAGTACCACGACACCGGCCTCTACCGAAACCTCGCCCAAGACCTCTTCCCCTTCCAACAGAATCATCCATGTCTCCTCTCCGCCGGTCATACGGACCACGTCCACCACGTCCACCCCCTCTGCCTCTGTGAGTGGCCATCAAGAAACTTCCACACTGAAATTTTGATTTTTCATGCTCGCCTGTCCCACATTCTTCAGGCCAATGACCTAATAAACCGCATGCATTACAGAAAATTGGGAGCTTCTCAAATTTTACCAGGTACTTCTCATTTTCACCTCCTTTAGTTATCCCCATAGCCCTAGTGAATTTCTTGTTAACATCCGGGCTCACTCATACTCTGATGAACTCACCAATGAAACCGTTGGGGAGTGTGATCTGTACTTCCTTGACCTTGCCGATCCGACTCGCTAGATTCTGCAGCGCACTCTTGCTCTTGAGAACTCCATCAGGTAATCTGTGGATTTGACACCACGTCGTCAACCTGTCTAACTTAATCTTTTCAGGGTTGGTAAATCCATCATATTCTGCCATGAGCAAGGCCGTTCCATGGAAATCCCAAGGGCCCTGATGCATGGCCTTGTTCCAATCCGCACGGCAATTGAATTGTATTGAAAAAAGGTTTGCATTAATCCTCTTCCAGACCACCGCCTGAGCAGGATTCCAGGCCGCCTTCATCTCTGCTATCAGCGCACTCTGGCTGAAGCTTTTCTTCATTAGGAGTCGCCCTAAGGCCAACCAGTTAGGTCTGATTTCTTCCACATCAATCTCATCTTCCCAAACAAGATCATCTGCCTCATCTTCTTCCAGATTCAATCTTTCCAGTAGTCTACTGGTGTCATCTTCTAATCCCGCCGTGCCCGAACTGCCACTCGGGATCTCCGTCTCCATGATCGTCCCAAAACCCTAGGTCGCAAGCACCTTCTATCCAAACCAGCACTAACATTGGGGAACTGCCCGGTGGAGGAATAGAGGGGCGCGCGAGAGGGGAACAACAGCCCGACCTTCTGGCCGCCAAACAAATCTCAGTGAAAAACTCATGGCAGCCTAGCCGTCGGAGGACTGGAAAACCCTAGGTTCGAGACCTAGGGGACGGTGGTTGGGGTCTCTCATTGCGGGCCGCTTGAGAAAAAGGTATGCACACCCCATCATCATGTTAAAAAAAATTAAAAATATTCTTTAGTCACGTGGACATCACAACCATCTTAAAAGGAAAAAGGAAAAAACCTAGAAAAACTTCTCTTAAAAAAGTCTCCCTACCATTTAAAAAAACTCTAAAAAATACTTTCTCACCATGACCAACCAGCATGCGCCACATGGCGTAGCTGGTTGGCCACCATTCTAGCGCCTCTTAATGGATTTAATACAGGCGAACGGCAGAATGGCCCAGGGCATCTTGGCAAATTTGACAAATTTGACCTTTGGACAAAAACAATTCACAAACTGAACTGGTTCAAAAAAATGACTCGCCTGGCTATTTTGTGTGGCGCCCAACACGCATGCACTGCACGTCTGACAGTGTGGCACCCATGGGCCCGCAGCCAGCAGTGGAGCGCAGCCGCGCATAGCCCTCCCCCCACCCCAACCCAGTTACAGAAAGAATGTGGCGGCGGCTTCCTCCTCTTCCCCTCTCAATCCTCTCTCCTAAATTCTTTAGATCTGACGATTTGGTCCGTGGATTTCTTCACCAATCCATCCTAAAAGGTACTCTCCTCCGATCACCTCTTTTTATCCAGAAAATGTACTTATTTTGAAGATTCGTGGAACCCTTGTTTGATTGGATTAGAAACTTGCATGTATATTTTTGAAATAGATTTGTGGGATTTAGGATTTGTATATGATTTGTAATCATTTTGTAACCCTAGTTTAGTTGATTTGTATTGAAAATATATGATTCCATGTTGAAAACCTAAATTGTTGAGATGGACCCTATACATGTCTAGATGTTTGTGTTGAGTTTTTAGATGAGTTAGATGAAATCCTAGATTTGTATTGACAAGAATGCTTTCGTTGCAGAACCCTACATTTTGAGATGTTCTTTAGGTGAAACCATTATAGAACCCTATATTGTTTTGGATACATATGTTTTTTGTGATGATTGTTGGCATGCTTTGATTTTAGATATTACATTATTATTCAATTTTCCTTTTAGTTTGTACTGATTGTTGGCATTTTTTGTGTGATGATTGTTAGCATGCTTTGATTAGGAAGTATGGTAGTTAGCTAACACATGTTTATTGTTTGAAATTTATAGGATGGTTTGGCTTCTCGATGATTATTATGACATCGAACATCAGGCCTACTTTATGTCGGTGAAGCAACGGGTAATAGTGAAAGTGGACGGTATTATGAATTTTGTGTTTATTTCAAACGCACATGCCCCATATGTAATGTTCCGATTTGCTTGTTTGTAGGAGCTTCAATCTCTGAAGATTCAGTCTCACGGGGTCACCCTTGGTGGGATGCACTATGATGAGCGGTACACACCGTATGTAAGGGAGATAGGATTGCTCACTTTCATTCACCTGGTGAAAGCACAAGTGCTCCCAGGGTGATTTTGGTAATTAATGTCAACATATTTCCTGTTGGACTAATACTTCTATCTAGTATATTTCAGATGGGTTCAACATTGGAGTCGCAGGACAAGAGGATGTGGAACCCTTCAAGATGTTAAGAGAAACATTGGCAAAAGCTCAAGACTCTACATTTTCATTTTAGTGATCCAAGATCACATTGAGTCCATGGGAAAGCCAATACTATTAAAAGGGGATGAAGTGTTGCTTAATGACTTGCTTGCTCAAAGTGCTTAGTGATATGCTCCAAAGCCCTCAACCACTTTCTCATTTCCACATATGTCCTAAACCTAAAAGTCAAACTCGGCCCCACCGATTTGATCTATCCGGCGCTAGGGGTGGGCATAAAAACCGACGAACCGAGACCGAACCGATACCGAAACCGAAAAAACTGAAATTTCGGTTTTTAATGTTAGTACAGGAAAATTCGGTTAGTATCTCTGCTAACCGAACTTAATTCCTTCGGTTCGGTATAAGCACGGTAACCGAACAGAAAACCGAATATAGGCATATGAATGCATGAACATACATCCAACAACAAGTTGCTCCCGCGCTATGTAGCCTCGAGCGCGTGCATTCACAGTCGCGACAAAAAATACATGGGCCAAGCTGACGAGCGACAACCTGCATGCAAGGCCCAAGCTGCCAAACTGGTGTGCTTTCCATTTCTTGTGCGTACGAGCTGCTGGTGGCTGTTGGTTTAGTCCCACCTCGGCCAGCCACGCACAAGGAGGTGATAGCTAGTCTATATAGAGCATAGGTGGGAAGGAAGCTAGACAAACAAATGATTCATGGGCACATTTGGGAAATAAGGTATAAACCGATTACCAAACCAAAATGCTCGGTTAACCGGATTTTTGGTTTGCCATTTTTGGTTATCTTTTTTGGTTTTCATTTTTGCTAACTGAAATTACAAAATAACCGAACGGTAGAAACTAAATTTTCGGTTTATACCGAATGCCCAGGCCTATCCGGCGCCACCGAGTTCTCTTGACATAGCCACTGCCAGAAACCCTAATCAGTTCGGTCTCACCGATGGGATCTCGGTCTCAGCGAGATGGCCTTGCAAACTCTCTGTTACATATTGCAGTTATTTCGGTCTCACCGAAATGTGCAGTTGGTCCCACCGAGTTTGCTTGACCAAGTCTCTGTTTTCTTATTGCTGAAAACCCTAGCACATCGGTCTCACCGAGTTGACCTTGTCGGTCCCATCGAAAACTCTAACGTTCACATTTTTAACCATATCGGTCTGACCAAGTTTCACTATTCGATCCCATTGAGTTTGGAAGATTGTGTGTAATGGCTAGATTTTGTGTGGAGGCTATATATACCCCTCCACCCCCTTCTCCATTTGATAGAGAGCCATTAGAACGTGCCTACACTTCCATTACTCATTTCTGATAGAGAACCACCTACTCATGTGTTGAGACCAAGACATTCCAATCCAACCACAAGAATCTTGATCTCTATCCTTCTCCTAGTTGCTTTCCACTCAAATCATCTTTCCACCATAGCCAAATCTGTGAGAGAGAGAGTTGAGTGTTGGGGATACTATCATTTGAAGCACAAGATCAAGGAGTTCATCATCAACACACCATCTATTACCTTTTGGAGAGTGGTGTCTCCTAGATTGGTTAGGTGTCACTTGGGTGCCTCCGTCAAGATTGTGGAGTTGAACCAAGGAGTTTGTAAGGGCAAGGAGATCACCTACTTCGTGAAGATCTACCCAAGTGAGGCAAGTACTTCGTGGGCGATGGCCATGGTGGGATAGACAAGGTTGCTTCTTCGTGGACCCTTCGTGGGTGGAGTCTTCTGTGGACTCGCGCAACCGTTACCCTTCGTGGGTTGAAGTCTCCACCAACGTGGATGTACGATAGCACCACCTATCAGAACCATGCCAAAAATCTCCGTGTCTCCAACTGCATTTGCACACTCCAATCCCATCCCTTTACTTTCTTGCAAGTTGCATGCTTTACTTTCCATTGCTCTATACTCTTGCCAGGCTTGCTTGAATTGTATTGTGGATGATTGAAATTGTGCCTATCTCCAACCCTAACTTGAAAAACTTAAAAATTGCTATATTTACTTTTTGAGGGTCTAATCACCCCCCTCTAGACACCTCTTCTCGATCCTTTCAGCTGGTCAGCCGGTCGATGCCAAACCTCAAAGCTGCAGCAATCACTGCGCATGTTGATTGTTGGAGGACGGAGACACACAGTTTCCATCTTCGGGCCGGGGAGATGACTGTGACGCTTCCGGATATTGCTATGATCATCGGTCTTCCTGTCGAGGGGAATCCTCTTTGTATGAGCACTGATTTTGATGGGCGGCGCCAGCACATGGAGGCCCTTATCGGTATGTCTCCTCGAGAGACTCCGGTGCCAGAAGGAGACAAGAAGATGGAAAGAGTCGTAGTTGGTGCTCCTTTCACCTGGATTGCATCCCACTTCGGGAATTTCCCTGAGGATGCTAGCAATGAACAGGTCCAGACATATGCTCATGTCTACATGTGGTACATTATCTCTAAGACTCTGTTTGCTGACAGCACAGGCAAGAATGCTCCATGGATGTGACTCAAATTGTCATAAGATTTATGCTAAAAAATCTGGAATGCAAATGTGCAGGTGATGTTTACCTTTTGCCTCTTGACATGTGTGTGACGCCTAGCACCTAGGCGCCACACCACACAGTGTAACGCCCCAGTGGTAGGCGTTCCACTGTCATGTGTGTCTCCTAGGAGCTAGGCGCCACACGATGACTTAGCGAAGATTTGGCCTCACTGTAAGCTAGAAACTTCTGTTGCTTACTGGACAATTGTCCACATGTGCAACGCCCAACTCCAAGGCGTTGCACTATATGGTAAGGCGTTGCACTATATGACGTGGCACCCCAGAGCTGGGCGTTGCACATGTGGACAACTGGTTGTAACCTTCTGTTGCTCTCTGGACATTTGTCCAGACGTGTCGGGCCAGCTATTGATGCAGTCACAAAGCTTCATTGTTGTTGTTTGAAATCGGGCTCCATGTAGGCCTCACTTGTTGTGTCAAAGAAGGTTCAACAATTTCATCTTGGTTATGGTTGGGGGACTACTAGCAACCAAGGGGGAGGGCTTCCAGTTCAAGTCCAAATGCACACTAGAATCAACCTTCTTCGTAGCAAATAACTCAAGAGCCTTGTCTAGTGATTCGACCACCGTCTCCTTGTATGCAACCCAACGTTGCTGGAGTTGAGACACAGGGTCTTCCAACGGATGTGCATTCCAAAACCAACATTAGGCCTTCCTTCCAACTCAATGATATCACTTGGGTCCATCCAATTCAAATCTTTCCTTAGTTGTTCCAATACCTCCACATAGCTAGGACTACTATCAAACACCATGTTAAGCTCATCCGAGTCCGGTTCAATATCGTCTTTCAAAAAGGCATCTTTGTCGCCATGATGAACAAACACACATGTTCTTCCCATCCCTATAAGCATTCAAACAACAAAATGTAACATATCTTCCATAAGTACTCATCCAAAGATGAACACGGAATAAAAACCCTGACATAAAGTTCAAGCGAACAGAGTAATGCATTTAGCAAGATGACTTGATGTAGAGGGATAAACTCCAGCAATATGATATAAACCCCATCTTTTTTACCTTTAATGGCAACAATACAATACGGGCCTCGCTACCCCTACTATGTCACCTGGTGAGGACACCGCAAGATTGAACCCATCACAAAGCACCTCTCCCATTGCAAGATAAATCAATCTAGTTGACCAAACCAAATCAATAGATCGGAGAGAAATACAAAGCTATCAAATCATGCATATAAGAATTCAGAGGAGACTAAAATAATGTTCATAGACAATCTGATCATAAATCCACAATTCATCAGATCTCAACAAACACATCACAAAAGAAGATTACATCGGATAGAACTCCAAGAACACCGAGGAGGACATGGTATTGAAGATCAAAGAGAGAGAAGAAGCCATCTAGCTACTAGTTATGGACTGATACGTCTCCAGCGTATCTATAATTTTTGATTGTTCCATGCTATTATATTATCTGTTTTGGATGTTTTATATGCATTTATATGCTATTTTATATTATTTTTTGGGCTAACCTATTAACCTAGAGCCTAGTGCCAGTTTCTGTTTTTTTACCTGTTTTAGAGTTTCACAGAAAAGGAATACCAAACGGAGTCCAAACGGAATAAAACTTTTGCGATGATCTTTCTTGGACCAGAAGCAAACCATGAGACTTGGAGATGAAGTCGGAGAAGCAACGAGGTGGCCATGAGGGTGGAGGGCGCGACCAGGGGGTAGGGCGTGCCCCCTACCTCGTGGGCCCCTCGGAGATCTCCTGACCTAATTCTTTCGCCCATATATACTCTTATACCCCAAAACTATCAGGGGGGGCACGAAAACACTTTTCCATCGCCGCAACCTTTTGTACCCATGAGATCCCATCTAGGGGCCTTTTCTGGCGTCCTGCCGGAGGAGGATTCGACCATGGAGGGCTTCGACATCAACACCATTGCCCTTCCGGTGAAGCGTGGGTAGTTTACAACAGACCTATGGGTCCATAGCTAGTAGCTAGATGGCTTCTTCTCTCTCTTTGATTCTTAAAACCATGTTCTCCTCGATGTTCTTGGAGATCTATTCGATGTAATACTCTTTTGCAGTGTGTTTGCCGAGATCGGATGAATTGTGGATTTATGATCAGATTATCTATGAATATTATTTGAGTCTTCCCTGAATTCTTATATGCATGATTTGATATCTTTGCAAGTCTCTTCGAATTATCGGTTTAGTTTGGCCTACTAGATTAGTTTTTCTTGCAATGCGAGAAGTGCTTAGATTTGGGTTCAATCTTGCGGTGTCCTTTCCGATGACAGTAGGGGCAGCAAGGCACGTATTGTATTGTTGCCATCGAGGATAAAAAGATGGGGTTTTCATCATATTGCTTGAGTTAATTCCTCTACATTATGTCATATTACTTAATGTGTTACTCTGTTCTTTATGAACTTAATACTCTATATGCAGGCAGGAGTCGGTCGATGTGTGGAGTAATGGTAGTAGATGCAGAATCGTTTCAGTCTAGTTGACACGGACGTGATGCCTATGTTCATGATCATTGCCTTAGATATCGTCATAATTATGCACTCTTCTATCAATTGCTCGGCGGTAATTTGTTCACCCACCGTATTATTTGCTATCTTGAGAGAAGCCACTAGTGATACCTATGGCCTCTGGGTCTCTTTTCCATCATATTAAGTCTCTTTTCCATCATACTAGTTTCCAATCTACTATTTTGCAATCTTTTACTTTCCGATCTATAAACCAAAAATACCAAAAATATTTACTTTATCGTTTATCTATCTCTATCATATCTCACTTTTGCAAGTAACCGTGAAGGGATTGACAACCCTTTATCGCGTTGGGTGCAAGTTTGTTGATTGTTTGTGTAGGTATTCGATGACTTCTGTGTTGTCTCCTACTAGATTGATACCTTGGTTCTCAAACTGAGGAAGATACTTGCTCTACTTTGCTGCATCACCCTTTTCTCTTCAAGGGAAAAACCAACGCAAGCTCAATAAGTAGCAGGAAGAATTTCTAGCACCGTTGCCGGGGAGATCTACGTCAAGTCAAGACATACCAAGTACCCATCATAAGCTCTCATCTCTTGCATTACATTATTCGCCATTCATCTCTCATTTTCCTCTCCCCCACCTCTAAAACGATTTTCGAAAAGATTTACCTTTTCTTCGCCCCTCTTCCGTTCGTGTTCTTCGCTTGCTTTTTGTGTGCTCGTGTGTTGGATTGCTTGCTTTGTCAAGATGGCTCAAGATAATACCAAATTGTGTGATTTTTCCAACACCAACAACAATGATTTTATTAGTACTCCGATTGCTCCCACTACTAATGCTGAATCTTGTGAAATTAATGTCGCTTTGCTGACTCTTGTTATGAAAGATCAATTTTCTGGCCTCCTAGTGAAGGTGTCGCATCCCATCTAAACAATTTCGTTGATTTATGTGATATTCAAAATAAGAAAGATGTGGTTAATGATATTGTTAAATTGAAGCTATTTCAATTTTTGCTTAGAGATCGTGATAAAACTTGGTTTTCATCTTTCCCTAAAAATAGTATTGATTCGTGGAACAAGTGTAAAGATGCTTTCATCTCTAAGTATTTTCCTCCCGCTAAGATCATCTTCCTTTGGAACGATATTATGAATTTTAAGCAACTTGATCATGATCTTGGGAGAGGATGAAATTGATGATACGAAATTGCCCTACACATTGTTTGAATTTGTGGATGATTATACAAAAAAATTATGCCGGATTGAATTTTGCTTCTATAATTTTTTTAGATTCGGCCAAGGGAGGCACTTTTATGGAAATTACTTTAGGAGAGGCTGCTAAACTCCTAGATAGTATCATGCTAATTATTCTCAATGGCACACCGAAAGATCCACTAGTAAAAAGGTGCATGCGATTGAAGAGATTAATGTTCTGCGTGGAAAGATGGATGAACTTATGAAATTATTTGCTAATAAGAGTGATTCTTTTGATCCTAATGATATGCCTTTGTCCACTTTGATTGAGAATAATAATGAATCTATGGATGTGAATTTTGTTGGTAGGAACAATTTTGGTAATATCGCGTATAGAGGCAATTTTAATCCTAGGCCGTTTCCTAGTAATTCCTCTAATAATTATGGTAATTCCTACAACAATTCTTATGGAAATTTTAATAAGATGCCCTCAGAATTTGAGAATATTGTTAAAGAATTTATGAGTTTGCAAAAGAATTTTAATGCTTTGATTGAATAAAAATTTCTCAAGATTGATGATTTGGCTAGGAACGTGGATAGAATCTCTCTTGATGTTGATTCTTTGAAACTTAGATCTATTCCACCTAAGCATGATATAAATGAGTCTCTCAAAGCCATGAGAAATTCCATTGATGAGTGCAAAGAAAGAACCGCTAAGATGCGAAAAAGGATCGGTTTATAAGCATGTTCTTCTAGTTTTCATGAGAATAATGATGAAGATCTAAAAGTGATTGATGTGACTCCTATTGAATCTTTCTTTTCCAATATTAATCTTGATAAATATGGGATTGGATATGAGTCAACTTTAGTTAAAAGGCGTCCCAATGATTTGGAGTTTTTAGATCTAGATGCAAAAATTGATAAAAGTGGGATTGGAGAGATCAAGACTTTAAGTAGCAATGAACCCACTATTTTGGATTTCAAGGAGTTTAGTTATGATAATTGTTCTTTAATAGATTGTATTTCCTTGTTGCAATCCATGTTGAATTCTCCTCATGCTTGTAATCAAAACAAAGCCTTTACTAAACATATCGTTGATGCTATGATGCAATCTTTTGAAGAAAAGCTTGAATTGGAAGTTTCTATCCCTAGAAAACTTTGTGATGAGTGGGAACCTACTATTAAGATTAAGATTACAGATTATGAGTGCCATGCTTTGTGTGATTTGGGTGCTAGCGTTTCCATGATTCTGAAAACTTTGTGTGATGTGTTAGGGTTCCGTGAATTTGATGATTGTTCTTTAAATTTGCATCTTGCGGATTCCACTATTAAGAAACCTATGGGAAGGATCAATGGTGTTATTATTGTTGCAAATAGGAATTATGTGCGCGTAGATTTCATTGTTCTTGATAGATTGCAATCCTACATACCCTATTATTCTTGTTAGACCTTTCCTTAGAACGATTGGTGCAATTATTGACATGAAAGAGGAAACATTAGATTCCAATTTCCCTTAAGGAAAGGCATGGAACACTTTCATAGAAAGAAACTTAAATTGCCATATGAATATATTATGAGAGCCACTTATGGATTGCATACCAAAGATGAGAATACCTATATCCAATTACCTCGTTCCTGTTTACAAACAAATAATTCATCTAGCCTCTGGTTAGATGTGGTTTTATGTTTTAATTAGTGTTTGTGCCAAGTTAAACCTTTAGGATAGCTTATGGTGATAGTTGTATTGATCCTGCTGAAAAACAGAAACTTTTGCGCCTAGTAAATAAATTCCAGAATTTTATTGAAACATGCTTTTGATTTGATTCTTTTTGCTATGGATTGGTGCACAATTTGCTCAGGTTGTCCTAATATTTCAGAATTTTTGGAGTTACAGAAGTATTCGAGAGTTACAGATTACTACAGATTATTCTGTTTTTGACAGATTCTGGTTTCTATGTGTTGTTTGCTTATTTCGATGAATCTATGGGTAGTATTGGGGGTATGAACCATGGAAAAGTTGGGATACAGTAGATATTACACCAATATAAATAAATAATGAGTTTGCAACAGTACCTTAAAGTGGTGATTTATTTTCTTATACTAATTGAGCTTGTGAGATTTTCTGTTGAGTTTTGTGTTGTGAAGTTTTCAAATTTTGGGTAAGGATTTGATGGACTATGGAATAAGGAGTAGAAAGAGCCTAAGCTTGGGGATGCCCAAGGCACCCAAGGTAATATTCAAGGACAACCAAAATCTTGGGGATGCCCCGGAAGGCATCCCCTCTTTCATCTTCGTCTATCGGTAACTTTACTTGAGGCTATATTTTCATTCACCACATGATATGTGTTTTGCTTGGAGCGTCTTGTATGATTTGAGTCTTTGCTTTTTAGTTTACCACAACCATCCTTGTTGTACACACCTTTTGGGATAGACACGCATGAATCGTGATTTATTAGAATACTCTATGTGCTTCACTTATGTCTTTTGAGCTAGGCAATATTGCTCTATTACTTCACTTATATCTTTTTAGAGCATGGAGGTGGATTTATTTTATAGAAATTGATGAACTCTCGTGCTTCACTTATATTATTTTGAGAGTCTTTTAGAACAGCATGGTAATTTGCTTTGGTTATAAATTTAGTCCTAATATGATAGGCATCCAAAAGGGATACAATAAAAACTTTCATATTAAGTGCATTGAATACCACGAGAAGTTTGATTCTTTATGATTGTTTTGAGATATGAAGATGGTGACATTAGAGTCATGCTAGTGAGTAGTTGTGAATTTGAGAGATACTTGTGCTAAAGTTTGTGATTCCCGTAGCATGCACGTATGGTGAACCGTTATGTGATGAAGTCGGAGCATGATTTTTTTCTTGATTGTCTTCCTTATGAGTGGCGGTCGGGGACGAGCGATGGTCTTTTCCTACCAATCTATCCCCCTATGAGCATGCGCGTAGTACTTTGTTTTGATAACTAATAGATTTTTGCAATAAGTATGTATGTTCTTTATGACTAATGTTGAGTCCATGGATTATACACACTCTCACCCTCCCATATTGCTAGCCTCTCTTGTACCGTGCAACTTTCGCCAGTACCATACACCCACCATATACCTTCCTCAAAACAGCCACCATACCTACCTATTATGGCATTTCCATAGCCATTCCGAGATATATTGCCATGCAACTTTCCACCGCTCTGTTTATTATGACACGCTTCATCATTGTCATATTGCTTTGCATGATCATATAGTTGACGTCGTATTTGTGGCAAAGCCACCTTTCATAATTCTTTCATACATGTCACTCTTGAGTCATTGCACTGAAGGAAATATGCCCTAGAGGCAATAATAAAGTTATTATTTATTTCCTTATTTCATGATAAATGTTTATTATTCACGCTAGAATTGTATTAACCGAAAACTTAGTACATGTGTGAATACATAGGCAAAACATATTGTCCCTAGTATGCCTCTACTTGACTAGCTCGTTAATCAAAGATGGTTAAGTTTCCTAACCATAGACATGTGTTGTCATTTGATGAACGGGATCACATCATTAGGAGAATGATGTGATGGACATGACCCATCTGTTATCTTAGCATTATGATCGTTGCAGTTTCATTGCTACTGCTTTCTTCATGACTTATACACGTTCCTGAGACTATGAGATTATGCAACTCGCAAATACCGGAGGAACACTTTGTGTTCTACCAAACATCACAACGTAAATGGGTGAATATAAAGGTGTTCTACAGGTGTCTCCGAAGGTGTTTGTTGGGTTGGCATAGATTGAGATTAGGATTTGTCACTCCGTGTTTCGGAGAGGTATCTCTAGGCCCTCTCGGTAATACTCATCATTATAAGCCTTGCAAGCATTGTGACTAATGCTTTAGTTGCGGATGAAGTATTATGGAATGAGCAAAGAGACTTGCCGGTAACGAGATTGAACTAGGTATGATGATACCGACGATCGAATCTCGGGCAAGTAACATATCGATGACAAAGGGAACAACGTATGTTGTTATGCGGTTTGACCGATAAAGATCTTCGTAGAATATGTAGGAGCCAATATGAGCATCCAGGTTCTGCTATTGGTTATTGATCGGAGATGTGTGTCGGTCATGTCTACATAGTTCTCGAACCCGTAGGGTCCGCACGCTTAACGTTCGATGACGATTTGTATTATGAGTTTATGTGATTTGATGATAGAAGTTTCTTCGGAGTCCCGGATGAGATCACAGACGTGACGAGGAGTCTCGAAATGGTCGAGACATAAAGATTCATATATTGGAAGGTTGCATTTGGACATCGGAATGGTTCCGAGTGGTTCGGGTTTTTCCGGAGTACCGGGAGGTTACCGGAACCCCCTGGGAGAAGTAATGGGCCTATTGGGCCTTATTGGAGGAGAGGAGAGAGGCCACAAGGGAGGGGCGCGCCCTCCCCTTGCCCAAATCGAATTGGACTAGGGGAGGGGGCCGGCCCCCTGATACGTCCATTTTGCATCATGCTTTTATATAGATAGTTATTGCATTATGGGCTGTTATTACACGTTATGTCACAATACTTATGCCTATTCTCTCTTACTTTACAAGGTTTACATGAAGAGGGAGAATGCCGGCAGCTGGGATTCTGGGCTGGAAAAGGAGCAAATATTAGAGACCTATTCTGCACAACTCCAAAAGTCCTGAAACTTCACGAAAGTCATTTTTGGAATTAATAAAAAATACCGAGTGGAAGAAATACCAGAGGGGGGCCACCCACCGTCCACGAGGGTGGGGGGCACGCCCTACCCCCTGGACGTCCCCCCTACCTCATGGCCCCCCTGGCATCCCTCTGGTGCCCATCTTCTGCTATATGAAGTCTTTTACCCTGGAAAAAATCATAAGCAAGCTTACGGGACGAAACTCCGCTGCCACGAGGCGGAACCTTGGCAGAACCAATCTAGGGCTCCGGCGGAGCTGTTCTGTCGGGGAAACTTCCCTCCGGGAGGGGGAAATCATCACCATCGTTGTCGGTGTCAAAACCGGCGGATCTCGGGTAGGGGGTCCCGAACTGTGCGTCTAGGCGGATGGTAACAGGAGACAAGGGACACGATGTTTTTACCCAGGTTCGGGCTCTCTCGATGGAGGTAAAACCCTACTCCTGCTTGATTGATATTGATGATATGGGAAGTACAAGAGTGGATCTACCACGAGATCAAGGAGGCTAAACCCTAAAAGCTAGCCTATGGTATGATTGTTGTAGTGGTTGTTGTCCTACGGACTAAAACCCTCCGGTTTATATAGACACCGGAGAGGGCTAGGGTTACACAGAGTCGGTTACAATGGTAGGAGATCTACATATCCGTATCGCCAAGCTTGCCTTCCACGCCAAGGAAAGTCCCATCCGGACACGGGACGAAGTCTTCAATCTTGTATCTTCATAGTCTTGGAGTCCGGCTGACGATGATAGTCCGGCTATCCGGACACCCCCTAGTCCAGGACTCCCTCAGTAGCCCCTGAACCAGGCTTCAATGACGATGAGTCCGGCATGCATATTGTTCAGCATTGCAAGGCGGGTTCCTCCTCCGAATAATTCATAGAAGATTGTGAACACCAGGATAGTGTCCGGCTCTGCAAAACAATTTCCACATTCCATCGTAGAGAGAATATTATGTACACAAGTTCAATCTGCTGACATATTTTGTAGCATGACGTCACGCCACTACCAATATTTTACTTGAATCGTTTTTTATTATACCACCTCAGCGCGTTTAGCGAAGCGGTTTCCCTGGCACGTCTTGTCGAAGCAGAGATCGTGTTCCCCTTATTCCGGGATTCTCATCAATACGGACGTGGGTAACCCAACCGCGCCATTGATGGTGGCGCTTGGGAGATAAGCGAGTTTTACCAGGCTGGTGGGGACGCATAGTTTTCGTCCGCCCATATATAAGGGGATAAGGATCCACCCTTTTTACCTACGCCTTCTTCCTCCTTTGCTTATCCATCTCCGCACACTCGAGCTCCAGCGCCCAAGTCCGCGCATCTCGTCTCGACCTTCTCCGACCATGTCCGGAGCGGGAGGCAAATGGTTGGCCTCCGTTACAGAGGAGCACATCGCAAAACTGCGCGGCGCCGGATACCTTTCCGGCGACATCGCGCACCGGCTGCCCGACAAGGGGCAGCTCATCCCCAACCCCAGGCCCCATGATAGGGTCGTATTCCTTCCCCACTTCCTCTGCGGACTGGGCTTCCCGTTGCACCCCTTTGTCCGGGGGCTCATGTACTATTATGGCCTAGATTTCCACGACCTGGCGCCAAACTTCATCCTCAACATCTCAGCGTTTATCGTCGTATGTGAGGCCTTCCTCTGCATCCAGCCCCACTTCGGCTTGTGGCTCAAGACCTTCAACGTCAAGCCGAAGGTAGTGAAGGGCATCCAAGCGGAGTGCGGAGGCGCCATGTTGGGCAAGATGCCCAATGTCATCTGGCTCGAAGGGGCCTTCATGGAGTCCATCAAGGGATGGCAATCGGGGTGGTTCTACATCACCGAGCCGCGTGGCCCAAAATGGGCGGCGGCCCCCGAGTTTAGATCTGGTATCCCGATGCAGCTCACCTCCTAGAAGGAGAAGGGCTTGCTATGGGGCAGTTCGGAGGAGCTGACAGGACTCCAGTCCTGTCTCCAGACCCTGGTGAACAAGGAGCTTAGGCTTGTCAATGTGATCCAGGTCATGCTCATCCGCCGGATTCTCCCCTGCCAACAACGGGCCTTCAACCTATGGGAGTTCGACCCGGCACAACACCAGACTCTGAGCGGGCTCTTCGACACGACGTATGAAGCCGTCTGGAGGGTGCTGTTCAAGGGCGGAGAAGCCCCCGCGTCCGCGACTGAAGATCGCGGATTCAGCACCAAGCGCCCGGCCGGTGAGGTAAGCTTCGTTATCCTCTATGGGACAGTTGTTTTCTTTCATAGTTTGACTCTATGTGGGATCTAAAACTCCCTATGCCTTTGACAGGACTGGCAGAGGACGTCCGGACAGGTAGACTGTCCGGCTCCCCTTCCCGAAGACCCAGCGGACGCCCGCTTAACGGGGCTGCTGGTCCCGGCACTCTATGTGGTGCCGGAGAAGAAGGCCAAGAAGAAGGCCACGGGAACTCGAAGAAGTTCCCGATGCCAGGTGCTATCAGACTCATCGTCCGATGGCTGCGAGGCAGACTCCTCCCCCGAAGACGAGGAGGAGAAAGAGGACTCTCTCCCAGAGGAAGGAGAGAGGAAGAGGAAGGCTTCCCCAATAGGGGAGGCCGAAGGGTCCAAGAGGGGAAGAACTATTCCCCCGGACAGCTCCGCCAACGCCAACGTTGGCGACGAAGAGTGGCCCTCAAGGGCCAGGCCTCCGGCAAGATAGTAAGTATCCGGATTCCTGAATGTTTTTTAATTTCTCTTTTGTGTCACATAGTGTCCTTCTAATGCCGCACACTGCCTGCAGTCCGGCCGATGATGATCTCCCCTCTTCATCGAGCGGGTCGTTGGCTCCGTCGGATGTAGATTCGATCCCGACTGCCTCCACCCCTCGCGACGCTAAGGACGCCGAGGTGGGATCCCAGGAAGGGACCCGTCAGGAGGAGGCTCCAGAGGCGCCACAAGGTGGCCTCCTGGAGTTTACGCCGGACTCCACGCCGGAACCCGCAGTGGTTTCGGGGTCCGGCAGGCGGCCCCTTCGCAAGAAGGGCAAGACCGTGACGCCGGCGGCCTCCGTCCAACCGGAGGCGTCGGACAACTTGTTGGAGGCGCTCAAAGGCGCTTCCATTGAGGAAGAACACCGCACTATCATGAGTGCGGTGATTCAGAAGGTTCGGCTCGCCAAGAGCGGGCTGACCGAAGCCTGCAGTAGCCTTCTAACAGGCTTTGAGGTAAGAAGTTAAAATTATGTAATGTAATACCGCATAGACAGTAGCCCCTGATGCTCGGTTCGGTGTTCGGAAAGAAAAATCGGATTGAGGATCTAAAATAGATATATGCAGGAGAGCTAAGAATTATGTCAATATGGGTTTGCAGGCTGCGCTGCTGACCTCTGCCGCACTGACTGCGGAGGTTGGTGCTTTGAAGCAGGACCTCGAGCGGTCCGAGCAAGAGCTCGGCCTTGCCAAGAAGCAGCTCGAGGATAAATAAGGTGAGTGACACCACTTGAAAAATTTGTACCTTACAGAAAAGGATTTTGGTTGCAATGAAAATAACAAGGATAACGTGGGTACTCCAGGGGCCACAAACGAGGTGGCGACCCTGAAGGAGGCCGTGTCCGCGGCAGAACGCAATGCGGCCGCAGAGCGAGCGGAGCGAGAGAAGCAGGAGGCGCGGGTGGCGGAGGTCCGGCAAGAGCTCCAGGCTCTCATGGAAAAGCATGAGAGTTTGGAGCGTGACTCGAAGACTCGAGAGTCCGAGCTTGCCTCGGCTCTTGAAAGTGCCAAAGCCGCTAAGGCCGAGGCCCATAAGGCCCTCCAGGAGATTGAGGCGGTGAAGAAAATAGCGGCGGGTAAGGCATTTTTCATGCAAAGCAAGCATGTTAATGTAAATTACCTGTTACTTACCCGAATTCGGAGCTCTCCAGGGGCGTTTGCAGATCTGTCTTGCAGTGTGTCGGATGCCGCCGCATTCCACCGTGGCGAGGAGGGGAGCTCAACGGAAAAGGTTTTCTGGTCTCAGTACGCTGAGTCTGGACATCCGGTGCCCCCTAGCGACCAGCTGAAGCAGCTGGTTGAACTCCACAAGGTAGCTGAGCAGGCCATGAAGGGCCTCATAGTCCGGCTGTGGCCTGGAGAGGCCATGCCTGGGAGCTACTTCGGCCTCGTGTGACGACTCGTGGATGCGTACCCCTGGGTGGAGGTTATCAAGCGCTCCGCCTGTATTGAGGGCGCTCGTCGGGCCCTTGCCCACGCAAAGGTGCATTGGGGCAGGCTGGATGCGGAGAGGCTTATCACTGACGCGCCGCCAGCGGGCAAGGAATATCGTACGCCCGAGATGTACTATAAGACTATCCTGAAGGGTGCCCGCAAGATTGCGGATGAGTGCCCCAAAGATGTAATTATTGAGTAAACTCGCTATGTGTTATCTTGTGCGCTGAAAACTTTGTTCATATGCGCTAAGCAACGCTTATTGATTTAAAATATTACCTTCTGTGCGGCCGTTTATTAAATCTGAGAGATGGCAAGTCGTCGGCTTCAGCCCCCATGCCACGAGTGCTGGGGTGTTCGGGATAAACTTGAGCGCTCTTGTTCCCATTTTTGGGTCCATCTAGGGAGGCGCTCAACACAACGAACAAGGCAACCGGACTTATAATGCTTGAACACTCTCACTTAGCCATAGAATTCTATAATTTTAAATTTCGGTGAAGCCCCTAGTATTCGGAAGACCGAGTTCGGGGCGCTATCCACGCCTTGGCCGGACATTATCCGGTTCTTCGCTCGAAGCGGCGTAAGTCTTTAGGGACTCGAAAAAACCTCTCGAACAGCGACCAGTCTCTCGCCTTATCATGACAGTCAGTTTTAGCTTTCTCCACTGAGGCGCTCGCCCAGCTCAACCGGGGCACAATCGCAGTGGTTCTCCCAGTGCTACCTTAGCCGACAGAACAGAACGTAAGGTACCAAAACATGGGAGCCGGGCAAACCCAACTATTGACCCAAGACATGATTCGGAGCCGATTCATATAATGCTATAAGTTCGGGGTGCCGCACTTGTGAAAGTGTTCGGACTTATCACACCATAATGCGGGGAATATAAGCCCCTGGTGTATTCAGCCGTACCAAAATATACGGGAGCAAGATGTCATTAATGAACATATATGTAAAAAAGGTAATGCAATTATAGGCAAAAGGTAATGCATTGTTTATCCAAGGAATTCTGCTATGAGTGCAGAGCGATACAAATAGTGCGGTAAGCAAGGTATTGGACTAATTAAGCATGTCCCCCTCCAGGGGTGGGCTGCGGAATGGTGTATTTAACAAATTTAATGCTCGTAATGGAGACCACCTGAGTGTTCGGCGCAGCGTTTGTCCCTCCCTGGCTGTTGCATCGTGAGTTCGGCAGGTTCACCGCCGGACAGGGCCTCTGATGAACGGAGTCCTGTGTATAAAAAGAAGGAAAATATATAAAAAAGAGCGACACACTTGTGAGCCCCTGGTGTGGTCGAGCCGCACTCTAGGTCCGTTGTGGTCGTGCCCCTCCCCCTGTGCCCATGGTATCTCCAGAGCGTAATGATGTACGCGGAGAGCTGGTCTTGCAATCATGCGAGGGCTGGGGTTGGGGCCGCATTGCTATGCGTGCTCGGAACGTGCCAGGTGGTCTTGATTGATGTTGCTCCGGGTGCGTTTGGCCGTGTCCGGTCGTTTAACGGCCGAACTCGAAAATTGCCTTAGAAGGCTGCTCTGTACTTCTGCCACGAGAGCCACTGTATGTTCCTCCGTTCGGAGGGAGCGTTCCGTATTTCCATTGACCGTGATGACTCCACGAGGGCCTGGCATCTTGAGCTTGAGGTATGCATAATGCTGCACCATGTTGAATTTTGCGAACGCGGTTCGTCCGAGCAGAGCGTGATAGCCGCTGCGGAACGGGACTATGTCGAAGATTAACTCCTCGCTTCGGAAATTATCCGGGAATCCGAAGACCACTTCCAGTGTGACTGAGCCTGTACAATTGGCCTCAACACCTGGTATGACGCCTTTGAAGGTCGTCTTTGTAGGTTTAATCCTTGAGGGGTCTATGCCCATCTTGCGCACTGTATCCTGATAAAGCAGATTCAGGCTACTGCCGCCGTCCATCAGGACTCTCGTGAGGTGAAATCCATCGACGATTGGGTCTAAAACCAATGCGGCGAATCCGCCATGGCGGATACTGGTCGGATGGTCTCTTCGATCGATAGTGATCGGGCAAGAGGACCATGGATTGAACTTCGGGGCGACTGGCTCCATCGCATATACGTCCCTTAGTGCACGCTTCCGCTCCCTCTTGGGTATGTGGGTTGCGTATATCATGTTTACCGTCCGCACTTGTGGGGGGAAGCCCTTCTGTCCTCTACTGTTCGGCGGCCGGGTCTCTTCCTCATCATCGCTGTGCAGCCCCTTGTCATTGTTTTCGGCAATTAACTTGCCTGCCTGCTTGAATACCCAACAATCTCTGTTGGTGTGGTTAGATGGTTTTTCGGGGGTGCCATGTATCTGGCAAGAGCGGTCGAGTATTCGGTCCAAATTGGACGGACCCGGGGTGGTTCTTTTGAATGGCTTCTTCCGCTGAGCGGGTTTAGAGCCTCGGAATCCGGCGTTGACTGCCGTATCCTCATTGTTGTCGCCGTTAACGCGGCGTTTGTTTTTGCTTCGACGCGACCTGCCATTGTGGTCCTTAGTATCCGGACTGCCAGCATTTTTACTGAGGTTGTTGCTGCGAGCTAGCCAGCTATCCTCTCCCGCACAGAAGCGGGTCATTAATGATGTGAGGGCTGTCATGGATTTCGGCTTTTCCTGTCCTAGGTGCCGGGCCAGCCACTCGTCGCGGATGTTATGTTTGAAGGCTGCGAGGGCCTCTGCATCTGCACAGTCAATGATTTGATTTTTCTTTGTTAAGAACCGTGTCCAGAATTGTCTAGCCGATTCGTCTAGCTGCTGAATTATGTGGCTTAGGTCATCGGCGTCTGGTGGTCGCACATATGTGCCCTGGAAGTTGTCGAGGAATGTGGCTTCCAGGTCCTCCCAACACCCAATTGACTCTACGGGCAGGCTGTTAAGCCAATGCCGAGCTGGTCCTTTAAGCTTGAGCGGGAGATATTTGATGGCGTGGAGATCGTCGCCGCGGGCCATATGGATATGAAGGAGATAATCTTCGATCCAAACCGCGGGGTCTGTTGTGCCATCGTAGGATTCGATGTTTACGGGTTTAAACCCTTCAGGGATTTGATGATCCATTACTTCGTCAGTGAAGCATAGCGGGTGTGCGGCGCCTCTGTATTGAGCAATATCCCGATGTAGCTCAAGGGAGCGTTGTCTGCTGTGTTCGGCCCGGCCGGAGTTGTTGTATCCGGCGCGACGGTATTCGTCGTGGGTCGTGGGGTGCCCACGTGATCCATAGATAGATCTGGATTGTCTTGCCTTGTCCTCCAATATATCCCGCAAGTTCGGCGCGTTCCCCCGTGGCTTCATACTTTTCGAGCGATGCTGGGGTACGGTCTTAATGGAGGGCCTGGATGCCTCTCTGTCGCGACCACGGGGTGGTCGGTCGGCCGTATTGTGCGCTGGTGATGAAGGTATGTATGCTTCCTCCTCTAATTGGGGGAGCAACTTGCGTTTTGGGTAGCTCTTGGAGGGGCGTTCGAGTTCATACTCTTCGGCCGCGAGGACCTCGGTCCATCTGTCGGCCAGCAGGTCTTGATCAGCTTGAAGCTGCTGCTGCTTTTTCTTTAGGCTATTTGCTGTGGCCATTAGCCTGCGTTTAAAACGCTCTTGTTCGATGGGATCCTTAGGCACGACGAATTCGTCGTCGTCGAGGCTTGCCTCGTCTCCGGAGGGAGGTATGTAATTATCATCCTCGACCTCTTCGTCTGCCGCTCTCTCGTGAGGGCTTGCTTCTGCATCCTCCTGCGCTGAATCTTGCTGGAGGGGGTTGTCTTCGGCACTTTCTGGGGTGTTATTATCTCCTGTGCCGGAATCTCCATTCTTACTGTGGCGGTATTTAGAGCGGCGCCGCTGACGTTGGCACTTGGGCTGTTTCTTTAAGGAATCTGCCTCCGCTGCTTCTTCGCCGTCCCCATCTTTTGGGGTGTCCACCATATATATGTCGTATGACGAGGTGGTCTTCCAGTGCCCTGTAGGCGCTGGTTCTTGATCATCTCCGGCATCATCGTCCATACTGTTGATGTTTTCGGAGTCGTAGTCTAGCATGTCTGTTAGATCGTCGACAGTTGCTACAAAGTGGGTGGTGGGTGGGCTTTGAATTTCTTCGTCGTCCGCGTCCCAACCATCCTGGCCGTAGTCTGGCCAGGGCTCTCCGGATAGCGAGAGATGCTTCAGCGAATTTAGGATGTCGCCAAAGGGTGAGTGCTGAAAGATGTCCGTAGCGGTGAACTCCATGATCGGCGCCCAATCGGATTCGATTGGCAGGGGCGCAGGAGGTTCGGAGTCCGGCAGGGAGTCTGGCACCTCGGAGTTATGAGCTTTATAAGGGACGAGGTCAGTGTTCGGCTCCATCGCCGTGGAAGTTGCAGTTCCCGAGGCGGTGTCCAGCCACCCGTCCTCGATCTGCACGACCGGCTCCAAACTATGGGTCGGAGCGAATTCGTGTGCGGCCTCCAAGGCATTGTCTGGCGGCAGAGTTAGATCATGCCCATCGTGACAGTGCGGCACACTTGTTTGCGGCTTGGATCCATCAAAGATCAAGTCCCCGCGGATATCCGCCGTGAAGTTTAGGCTTCCAAATCTGACCTGATGGCCAGGGGCGTAGATTTCGACCTGCTCCAGATGGCCAGGTGAATTAGCCCGCAGTGCGAAGCCGCCGAATACTAAGATCTGTCCAGGGAGAAAAGTCTCACCCAGGACTGCGCTGTTATTGATTGAAGAAGCCATCAAGCCTATCGGTGACGGCACAGAGGAACTCTCAATGAAAGCACCAATGTCGGTGTCAAAACCGGCGGATCTCGGGTAGGGGGTCCCGAACTGTGCTTCTAGGCGGATGGTAACAGGAGACAAGGGACATGATGTTTTTACCCAGGTTCGGGCCCTCTCGATGGAGGTAAAACCCTACTCCTGCTTGATTGATATTGATGATATGGGAAGTACAAGAGTGGATCTACCACGAGATCAAGGAGGCTAAACCCTAAAAGCTAGCCTATGGTATGATTGTTGCAATGGTTGTTGTCCTACGGACTAAAACCCTCCGGTTTATATAGACACCGGAGAGGGCTAGGGTTACACAGAGTCGGTTACAATGGTAGGAGATCTACATATCCGTATCGCCAAGCTTGCCTTCCACGCCAAGGAAAGTCCCATCCGGACACGGGATGAAGTCTTCAATCTTGTATCCTCATAGTCTTGGAGTCCGGCTGACGATGATAGTCCGGCTATCCGGACACCCCCTAGTCTAGGACTCCCTCAATCGTCATCACCATCGATCCTCTCATCGGGAGGGGGTCAATCTCCATCAACATCTTCACCAGCACCATGTCCTCTGAAACCCTACTTCATCTCTTGTACCCAATCTTTGTACCAAAACCTCAGATTGGTACCTGTGGGTTGCTAGTAGTGTTTATTACTCCTTGTAGTTGATGCTAGTTGGTTTATTCGGTGGAAGTCATTTGTTCAGATCCTTAATGCATATTAATACCCCTCTGATCATGAACATGAATATGCTTTGTGAGTAGTTACGTTTGTTCTTGAGGACATGGGTGAAGTCTTGCTATAAGTAGTCATGTGAATTTGGTATTCGTTCGATATTTTGATGAGATGTATGTTGTCTCTCCTCTAGTGGTGTTATGTGAACGTCGACTACATGACACTTCACCATTGTTTGGGCCTAGAGGAAGGCATTGGGAAGTAATAAGTAGATGATGGGTTGCTAGAGTGATGATGACCTACAAGTGTAGGATCTATCGTAGTCCTTTCGATAAGTAAGAGTGTCGAACCCAACAAGGAGCAGAAGGAAATGACAAGCGGTTTTCAGGAAGGTATTCTCTGCAAGCACTGAAATTATCGGTAATAGATAGTTTTGTGATAAGGTAATTTGTAACGGGTAACAAGCAATAAAAGTAAATAAAGTGCAGCAAGATGGCCCAATCCTTTTTGTAGCAAAGGACAAGCCTGGACAAGTTCTTATATAGAGAAAAGCGCCCCCGAGGACACATGGGAATTATCGTCAATCTAGTTTTCATCACGCTCATATGATTCGCGTTCGTTACTTTGATAATTTGATACGTGGGTGGACCGGTGCTTGGGTACTGCCCTTTCCTGGACAAGCATCCCACTTATGATTAACCCCTATTGCAAGCATCCGCAACTACAAAAGAAGTATTAAGGTAAACCTAACCATAGCATGAAACATATGGATCCAAATCAGCCCCTTACGAAGCAACCCGTAAACTAGGGTTTAAGCTTCTGTCACTCTAGCGACCCATCATCTACTTATTACTTCCCAATGCCTTCCTCTAGACCCAAATAATGGTGAAGTGTCATGTAGTCGACGTTCACATAACACCACTAGAGGAGAGACAACATACATCTCATCAAAATAGAACGAATACCAAATTCACATGACTACTTATGGCAAGAATTCACCCATGTCCTCAGGAACAAGCGTAACTACTCACAAAGCATATTCATGTTCATGATCAGAGGGGTATTAATATGCATTAAGGATCTGAACAAATGATCTTCCACCGAAGAAACCAACTAGCATCAACTACAAGGAGTAATCAATACTACTAGCAACCCACAGGTACCAATCCGAGGTTTTGGGACAAAGATTGGATACAAGAGATGAACTAGGGTTTGAGAGGAGATGGTGCTGGTGAAGATGTTGATGGAGATTGACCCCCTCCCGATGAGAGGATCAATGGTGATGACGATGGTGATGATTTCCCCCTCCCGGAGGGAAGTTTCCCCGGCAGAAAAGCTCCACTAGAGCCCTAGATTGGTTCCGCCTCCTGGTGGCGGAGTTTCGTCCCGAAAGCTTGCTTATGATTTTTTCAAGGGTAGAAGACTTCATATAGCAAAAGATGGGCACCAGAGGGCTGCCAGGTGGCCCATGAGGCAGGGGACACACCCAGGGGGTAGGGCGCGCCCCCACCCTCGTGGCCAGGGTGTGGGCCCCCTCTGGTACTTCTTCCGCTCAATATTTATTATTAATTCCAAAAATGACTTTCGTGGAGTTTTAGGACTTTTGGAGCTGTGCAGAATAGGTCTCCAATATTTGCTCCTTTTCCAGCCCAGAATCCCAGCTGCCGACATTCTCCCTCTCATGTAAACCTTATAAAATAAGAGAGAATAGGCATAAGTATTGTGACATAACGTGTAATAACAGCCCATAATGCAATAAATATTGATATAAAAGCATGATGCAGAATGGACATATCAACTCCCCCAAGCTTAGACCTCGCTTGTCCTCAAGCGGAAGCCGATATCGAAAAATATGTCCACATGTTTAGAGATAGGGGTGTCGATAAAAATAAAATACGGACATGAGGGCATCATGATCATTCTTATAACAACACATACATAAATTTTATCATATGATTTCTTATGCTAAAGTAACAATCTATTCACAACATCAAGTATGAATCAGAAACTTTATTGAAAACCAACAAACTATAATCTCGGTCATTGAGGCAATTGCAATTTATCATAACATCGGGAAGAGTCAATAGGAGCTTTTCAGCAAGTCCACATACTCAACTATCATTTAGTCTTTCACAATTGTTAACACTCACGCAATACTTATGGGTATGGAGTTTTAATCGGACACAGAGAAAGATAGGGGCTTACGTGTTGCCTCCCAACATTTTACCTCAAGGGTAATGTCAACAATAATAGTTCATGCTAACTTACATCCAATTGGATATATATATCAGGATCTTTCCAACACGAGGTGCTTGCCAAAGGATAAAATGTAAAAAGGAAAGGTGAAGATCACCATGATTCTTAATGTAAGACAAGAAGTAAAAGATAGGCCCTTCGCAGAGGGAAGCAGAGGTTGTCATGTGCTTTTATGGTTGGATGCATGAAATCTTAATGCAAAAGAACGTCACTTTATATTGCCACTTGTGATACGGACCTTTATTATGCAGTCCATCGCTTTTATTACTTCCTTATCACAAGATCGTATAAAGCTTATTTTCTCCACACTAATAAGTCATACATATTTAGAGAGAAATTTTTATTGCATGCAACATGACAAATTACTTGAAGGATCTTACTCAATCCATAGGTATATATGGTGGACTCTCATGGCAAAACTGGGTTTAAGGATATTTGGAAGCACAAGTAGTATCTCTACTTGGTGCAAGGGATTTGGCTTGCATGAGGGGGAAAGGCAAGCTCAACATGTTGGATGATCCATGACAATATACTTTAATTCAGATGTGAGAAAACATAACCCATTACGTTGTCTTCCTTGTCCAACATCAACTCTTTAGCATGTCATACTTTAATGAGTGCTCACAATCATAAAAGATGTCCAAGATAGTATATTTATATGTGAAAACCTCTCCTTCTTTATTACTTCCTATTAATTGCAATGATGACCAAAACTATGTTTGCCAACTCTCAACAACTTTTAATCATCATACCCTTTATGTGAAGTCATCACTCTCCATAAGATCCATATGATCTCTTTTATTTCTTTCTTTTATTTCTATTCCCTCAAGATCATAGCAAGATAGCAAAGCCCTTGACTCAACACTAATCTTTGCTATATAAAGCTCACGGACTAGATTACATAGAGGGATCATAAAGCAAAACTCAAAACTAATTCATACCAAAACTTTATTCTACTAGATCAAGATATCACTGAAAGGAACGAACTAAGTAAAACGGTAAAGATATGAGTATGATGGTGATACGATACCGGGGCAACTCCCCCAAGCTTGGCAGTTTCCAAGGGGAGTGCCCATACCCATGTAATTATGTCTCCTTTGCTCGTGAAGAAGGTGGTGGTGATGATGGATAGTCGCACATCGAGCGTAGGAGATCTTCCAATTTGCGGATAATGCCCTTGAGTGCGATGATATGATCCTTCAACAAAATATTTTCATGTGTGAGATACTTGTTTTGTATGCGAGCTAACTCAATCATCTTGAAAGCTTCTCAGTTGGGGTAAAGAGGTTGGGAAGAGGTTGGATGTATTCTTCTTCTCCCGCCGGAGCTTGATCCTCCATGACCTTCTTGGTTTCATCCTCCTTGTTGATCTCCCCTGGTTCTTCTCTCTTCAGCTCTATCTTCAATAGCCAAGCATCCTTGTCTTCATTGTTGGAGGAGGGTGACGTCATGATGCCTAACCTTGACAAATCTGACAGAAAACAGCTCAAAACAAAGACAGAGGATATTTGCGTGATACAGTGGTCAAAACCTTTGGAAGATTATATAATGAATTTTTACCGACCAAACGAAGTATCGTGCAAGAAAACGGAGTCCGGAGAGCACATGAGGTGCCCACGAGGCAGGGGGCGTGCCCAGGGGGGTAGGGCGCGCCCTCCACCCTCGTGGATGCCTCGTGTCCTTCCCGGACTACTTCTTATTTTCCTATTTTCTTAAATATTCCAAAACGGAGAAAATTGCTATTAGAACTGTTTTGGAGTCGGTTTACTTACCGTAGCACATACCTATTCCTTTTCGGAGTTCAAAACATTAGTTTCAACATTTATAGGATTACCTGAGATATAATGCTTGATTCTTTGACCATTTACCACTTTCGGATTTGTGCCTTCGAAGTTGTTGATTTTTATGGCACTGGAATGATAGACCTCCTCGATAACATAAGGCCCTTCCCATTTAGAGAGAAGTTTTCCTGCAAAAAATCTTAAACGAGAGTTGAATAGCAACACATAATCACCTACGTTAAACTCACGCTTTTGTATCCTTTTGTCATGCCATCTTTTAACTTTTTCTTTAAACAGTTTGGCATTCTCGTAGGCCTGGGTTCTCCACTCATCAAGTGAGAAATGTCAAATAACCTCTTCTCACTGGCAAGTTTGAAATCATAATTGAGCTCTTTAATGGCCCAATATGCCTTATGTTCTAGTTTGAGAGGTAAGTGACATGCTTTTCCATAAACCATTTTATACGGAGACATACCCATAGGATTCTTATATGCAGTTCTATAAGCCCACAATGCATCGTCAAGTTTCTTGGACCAATTCTTTCTAGATCTATTAACAGTCTTTTGCAAAATTAATTTAAGCTCTCTATTACTCAATTCTACTTGCCCACTAGACCGTGGGTGATAAGGAGATGCAATTCTATGATTAACATCATACTTAGCAAGCATTTTACAAAAAGCACCATGAATAAAATGTGAACCACCATCAGTCATTAAGTATCTAGGGACTCCAAACCTCGGAAAAATAACTTCTTTAAGCATCTTAATAGAGGTGTTATGTGAAGGAAATATGCCCTAGAGGCAATAATAAAGTTATTATTTATTTCCTTATTTCATGATAAATGTTTATTATTCATGCTAGAATTGTATTAACCGGAAACATAATACATCTGTGAATACATAGATAATATAGTGTCACTAGTATGCCTCTACTTGACTAGCTCATTAATCAAAGATGGTTAAGGTTTCCTAACCATAGACATGAGTTGTCATTTGATAAACGGGATCACATCATTAGGAGAATGATGTGATTGACTTGACCCATTCTGTTAGCTTAGCACTTGACCGTTTTAGTTTACTGCTATTGCTTTCTTCATAACTTATACATGTTCCTATGACTATGAGATTATGCAACTCCCGATTACCGGAGGAACACTTTGTGTGCTACCAAACATCACAGCGTAACTGGGTGATTATAAAGGTGCTCTACAGTTGTTTCCGATGGTACTTGTTGAGTTGGCATAGATCGAGATTAGGATTTGTCACTCCAATTGTTGGAGAGGTATCTCTGGGCCCTCTCGGTAATGCACATCACTATAAGCCTAGAAAGCAATGTGACTAATGAGTTAGTTGCGGGATGATGTATTATAGAATGAGTAAAGAGACTTGCCGGTAACGAGATTGAGCTAGGTATTAAGACACCGACGATCGAATCTTGGGCAAGTAACATACCGATGACAAAGGGAACAACGTATGTCGTTATGCGGTTTGACCGATAAAGATCTTCTTAGAATATGTAGGAGCCAATAGGAGCATCCAGGTTCGGCTATCGGTTATTGATCGGAGACGTGTCTCGGTCATGTCTACATAGTTCTCGAACCCGTAGGGTCCGCATGCTTAACATTCGGTGATGATCAGTATTATGAGTTTATGTGTTTTGATGTACTGAAGGTAGTGTGGAGTCCCGGATATGATCATGGACATGATGAGGAGTCTCGAAATGGTCGATACATAAAGATCGATATATTGGATGACTATGTTTGGCTTCGAAAGTGTTCCGGGCAAGTTCGGGCATATACCGGAGTACCAGGGGGGTTACCGGAACCCCCTGGGGTGTGTAATGGGCATATTGGGCCTTAGTGGAGAAGAGGAGGGACGGCCAACGCAGGGCCGCATGCCCCCTCCCCCTCTAGTCCAAATTGGACAAGGAGGGGGGGGGGGCGGCGCCCCCCTTTCCTTCCCCCCCTCTCCTCCTCCCCCCTTCTCCTACTCCTACTAGGAAAGGAGGAATCCTACTCCCGGTTGGAGTAGGACTCCCCCCTTGGCGCGCCCTCCT
>NC_041383.1:225828690-225904130 GCF_002162155.2 Triticum dicoccoides
CCTTCCCCCTAGCTCCTTTATATATGGGGGCGGGGGGGGGGGCACCCCAAGACACACAAGTTGATCATTGATCTTTAGCCGTGTGCGGTGCCCCCTCCACCATAATCCACCTCGGTCATATCGTAGCGATGCTTAGGCGAAGCCCTGCGTTGGTAGCTTCATCAACACCGTCATCACGCCGTCGTGCTGATGGAACTCTCCCTCGAAGCTCTACTGGATCGTGAGTTCGTGGGACGTCACCGAGCTGAACGTGTGCAGATCGCGGAGGTGTCATACATTCGGTACTAGGATCGGTCGATCGTGAAGACATATGACTACATCAACCGTGTTGTCATAATGCTTCCGCTTACAGTCTACGAGGGTACGTGGACGACACTCTCCCCTCTCGTTGCTATGCATCACCATGATCTTGCGTGTGCGTAGGATTTTTTTTTGAAATTACTACATTCCCCAACAGTGGCATCCGAGCCAGGTTTATGCGTAGATGTTATATGCACGAGTAGAACACAAATGAGTTGTGGGCGATACAAGTCATACTGCTTACCAGCATGTCATACTTTGGTTCGGCGGTATTGTTGGATGAAGCGGCCCGGACCGACATTACGCGTACGCTTACGCGAGACTGGTTCTACCGACGTGCTTTGCACACAGGTGGCTGGCGCGTGTCAGTTTCTCCAACTTTAGTTGAATCGAGTGTGACTACGCCCGGTCCTTTTTGAAGGTTAAAACATCACTAACTTGACGAAATATCATTGTGGTTTTGATGCGTAGGTAAGAACGGTTCTTGCTCAGCTCGTAGCAGCCACGTAAAACTTGCAACAACAAAGTAGAGGACGTCTAACTTGTTTTTGCAGGGCATGTTGTGATGTGATATGGTCAAGACATGATGCTAAATTTTATTGTATGCGATGATCATGTTTTGTAACAGAGTTATCGCCAACTGGCAGGAGCCATATGGTCGTCGCTTTATTGTATGCAATGCAATCGCCCTGTAATTGTTTTTACTTTATCATTAAGCGGTAGCGATAATCGTAGAAACAATAGTTGGCGAGACGACAACGATGCTATGATGGAGATCAAGGTGTCGCGCCGGTGACGATGGTGATCATGACGGTGCTTTGGAGATGGAGATCAAGGCACAAGATGATGATGGCCATATTATATCACTTATATTGATTGCATGTGATGTTTATCCTTTATGCATCTTATTCTGCTTTGATTGACGGTAGAATTATAAGATGATCTCTCACTAAATTTCAAGGTATAAGTGTTCTCCCTGAGTATGCACCATTGCCAAAGTTCGTCGTGCCGAGACACCATGTGATGATAGGGTGTGATAAGCTCAACGTTCACCTACAACTGATGCAAGCTAGTTTTGCACACGCAGAAATACTCGGGTTAAACTTGACAAGCCTAGCATATGCAGATATGGCCTCGGAACACTGAGACCGAAAGGTCGAACGTGAATGATATAGTAGATATGATCAACATAGTGATGTTCACCATTGAAAACTACTCCATCTCACGTGATGATCGGTAGTTGGTTTGGATCACGTGATCACTTAGATGATTAGAGGCATATCTATCTAAGTGGGAGTTCTTAAGTAATATGATTAATTGAACTTAAATTTATCATGAACTTAGTACCTGATAGTATTTTGCTTGTTTATGTTGTTGTAGATAGATGGCCCGTGTTGTTGTTCCGTTGAATTTTAATGCGTTCCTTGAGAAAGCAAAGTTGAAAGATGATGGTAGCAATTACATGGACTGGGAACGTAACTTGAGGATTATCCTCATTGCTGCACAGAAGAATTACGTCCTGGAAGCACCGTTGGGTGCCAGGCCTGCTGCAAATGCAACTGACGATGTTAAGAATGTCTGGCAGAGCAAAGCTGATGACTACTCGATAGTTCTGTGTGCCATGCTTTACGGCTTAGAACCGGGACTTCAACGACATTTTGAACGTCATGGAGCATATGAGATGTTCCAAGAGTTGAAGTTGACATTTCAAGCAAATGCCCGGATTGAGAGATATGAAGTCTCCAATAAGTTCTATAGCTGCAAGATGGAGGAGAATAGTTCTGTCAGTGAACATATACTCAAAATGTCTGGGTATAATAATCACTTGATTCAACTAGGAGTTAATCTTCCTGATGATAGTGTCATTGACAGAATTCTTCAATCACTGCCACCAAGCTACAAGAGCTTCGTGATGAACTATAATATGCAAGGGATGGAAAAGACTATTCCTGAGCTCTTCGCGATGGTAAAGGCTGCGGATGTAGAAATCAAGAAGGAGCATCAAGTGTTGATGGTCAACAAGACCACCAGTTTCAAGAAAAAGAGGTAAAGGGAAGAAGAAGGGGAACTTCAAGAAGAACGGCAAACAAGTTGCCGCTGAGGAGAAGAAACCCAAGTCTGGACCTAAGCCTGAGACTGAGTGCTTCTACTACAAAGGAATTGGCCACTGGAAGCGGAACTGCCCCAAGTATTTGGCGGATAAGAAGGATGGCAAGGTGAACAAAGGTATATGTGATATACATGTTATTGATCTGTACCTTACTAGAGCTTGCAGTAGCACCTGGGTATTTGATACTGGTTCCATCGCTAATATTTGCAACTCGAAACAGGGACTACGGATTGACCGAAGATTGGCTAAGGACGAGGTGACGATGCGCGTGGGAAATGGTTCCAAAGTCGATGTGATCGCCGTCGGCATGCTACCTCTACATCTACCTTCGGGATTAGTTTTAGACCTGAATAATTGTTATTTGGTGCCATCGTTAAGCATGAACATTATATCTGGATCTTGTTTGATGCGAGACAGTTATTTATTTAAATCTGAGAATAATGGTTCTTCTATTTATATGAGTAATATATTTTATGGTCATGCACCCTTAAAGAGTGGTCTATTTGTCTTGAATCTCGATAGTAGTGATACACATATTCATAATGTTGAAGCCAAAAGATGCAGAGTTGATAATGATAGTGCAACTTATTTGTGGCACTGCCGTTTGGGTCATATTGGTGTAAAGCGCATGAAGAAACTCCATACTGATGGACTTCTGGAATCACTTGATTACAAATCACTTGGTACTTCCAAACCATGCCTCATGGGCAAGATGACTAAAACGCCGTTCTCCGAAACAATGGAGTGAGCAGCAGATTTGTTGGAAATCATACATACTGATGTGTGTGGTCCAATGAATATTGAGGCTCGCGGCAGGTATCGTTATTTTCTCACCTTCACAGATGATTTGAGCGGATATGGGTATATCTACTTAATGAAACATAAGTCTGAAACATTTGAAAAGTTCAAAGAATTTCAGAGTGAAGTGGAAAAACATCGTAACAAGAAAATAAAGTTTCTACGATTTGATCATGGAGGAGAATATTTGAGTTATGAGTTTGGTCTACATTTGAAACAATGCGGAATAGTTTCGCAACTCACGCCACCCGGAACACCATAGCGTAATGGTGTGTCCGAACGTCGTAACCGTACTTTACTAGATATGGTGCGATCTATGATGTCTCTTACTAATTTACCGTTATCATTTTGGGGTTATGCTTTAGAGACGGTTGCATTCACGTTAAATAGGGCACCACCAAAATCCGTTGAGACGACGCCTTATGAACTATGGTTTGGCAAGAAACCAAAGCTGTCATTTCTTAAAGTTTGGGACTGCGATGCCTATGTGAAAAAGCTTCAACCTGATAAGCTCGAACCCAAGTCGGAGAAATGTGTCTTCATAGGATACCCAAAGGAAACTGTTGGGTACACCTTCTATCATAGATCCGAAGGCAAGACATTTATTGCTAAGAATGGATCCTTTCTAGAGTAGGAGTTTCTCTCGAAAGAAGTGAGTGGGAGGAAAGTAGAACTTGATGAGGTAACTGTACCTGCTCCCTTATTGGAAAGTAGTTCATCAGAGAAACCGGTTCCTGTGACACCTACACCAATTAGTGAGGAAGCTAATGATATTGATCATGAAACTTTAGATCAAGTTACTACCGAACCTTGTAGGTCAACCAGAGTAAGATCCGCACCAGAGAGGTACGGTAATCCTATTCTGGAAGTCATGTTACTTGACCATGGCGAACCTACAGACTATGAAGAAGCGATGGTGAGCCCAGATTCCGAAAAATGGCTTGAGGCCATGAAATCTGAGATGGGATCCATGTATGAGAACAAAGTGTGGACTTTGGTTGACTTGCCCGATGATCGACAAGCCATCGAGAATAAATGGATCTTTAAGAAGAAGACTGACGCTGACGAAAATGTTACTGTCTACAAAGATCAACTTGTTGCAAAAGGTTTTTGACAAGTTCAAGGGGTTGACTACGATGAGACTTTCTCACCCGTAGCGATGCTTAAGTCTATCCGAATCATGTTAGCAATTGCCGCATTTTATGATTATGAAATTTGGCAAATGGATGTCAAAACTGCATTCCTGAATGGATTTCTGGAAGAAGAGTTGTATATGATGCAACCAGAAGGTTTTGTCGATCTGAAAGGTGCTAACAAAGTGTGCAAGCTCCAGCGATCCATTTATGGACTGGTGCAAGCCTCTTGGAGTTGGAATAAACGTTTTGATAGTGTGATCAAAGAATATGGTTTTATACAGACTTATGGAGAAGCCTGTATTTACAAGAAAGTGAGTGGGAGCACTACATCCTTTCTGATAAGTATATGTGAATGACATATTGTTGATCGGAAATGATGTAGAATTTTTTGGAAAGCATAAAGGAGAGTTTGAAAGGAGATTTTCAAAGAAAGACCTTAGTGAAGCTGCTTACATATTGGGCATCAAGATCTATAGAGATAGATCAAGACACATGATAAACATTTTTCAATGAGTACATACCTTGACAAGTTTTTGAAAGAGTTCAAAATGGATCAGTCTAAGAAGGAGTTCTTGTTTGTATAACAAGGTGTAAAGTTGAGTAAGACTCAAAACCCGACCACAGCAGAAAATAGAAAGAGAATGAAAGTCATTCCCTATGCCTCAACCATAGGTTCTATAAAGTATGCTATGCCGTGTACCAGACCTATTGTGTACCTTGCCATGAGTTCGGCAAAGGGGTACAATAGTGATCTAGGAGTAGATCACTGGACAGCGGTCAAAATTATCCTTAGTGAGAACTAAGGAAATGTTTCTCGGTTATGGGGGTGATAAAGAGTTCATCGTAAAGAGTTACGTCGATGCAAGCTTTTACACCGATCCAGATGACTCTAAGTCTCAATCTGGATACATATTGAAAGTGGGAGCAATTAGCTGGAGTAGCTCCATGCAGAGCATTGTAGACATATAATATCTGCAAATACATACGGCTCTGAATGTGACAGACACGTTGACTAAACTTCTCTCATGAGCAAAACATGATCACACCTTAGTACTCTTTGGGTGTTAATCACATAGCGATGTGAACTAAATTACCGACTCTAATAAACCCTTTGGGTGTTGGTCACATGGCGATGTGAACTATGGGTGTTAATCACATACAGATGTGAACTATTGGTGTTAAATCACATGGCAATGTGAACTAGATTATTGACTCTAGTGCAAGTGGGAGACTAAAGGAAATATGTCCTAGAGGCAATAATAAAGTTATTACTTATTTCCTTATTTCATGATAAATGTTTATTATTCATGCTAGAACTATATTAACCGGAAACTTAGTACATGTGTGAATACATAGACAAAACATATTGTCCCTAGTATGCCTCTACTTGACTAGCTCATTAATCAAAGATGGTTAAGTTTCCTAACCATAGACATGTGTTGTCATTTTATGAACGGGATCACATCATTAGGATAATGATGTGATGGACATGACCCATCCGTTATCTTAGCATTATGATCATTGCAGTTTCATTGCTACTACTTTCTTCATGACTTATACACGTTCCTCTGACTATGAGATTATGCAACTCCCGAATACCGGAGGAACACTTTGTGTGCTACCAAACGTCACAACGTAAATGGGTGATTATAAAGGTGCTCTACAGGTGTCTCCGAAGGTGTTTGTTGGGTTGGCATAGATCAAGATTAGGATTTGTCACTTTGTGTTTCGGAGAGGTATCTTTGGGCCCTCTCGGTAATACTCATCACTATAAGCCTTGCAAGCATTGTCACTAATGAGTTAGTTGCGGGATGAAGTATTATGGAACGAGAAAAGAGACTTGCCGGTAATGATATTGAACTAGGTATGATGATACCGACAATCTAATCTCGGGGAAGTAACATACCGATGACAAAGGGAACAACATATGTTGTTATGCGATTTGACCGATAAAGACCTTCATAGAATATGTAGGATCCAATATGAGCATCCAGGTTCCGCTGTTGGTTATTGACTAGAGATGTGTCTCGGTCATGTCTACATAGTTCTCGAACCCGTAGGGTCCGGACGCTTAACGTTCGATAACGATTTGTATTGTGAGTTTATGTGATTTGATGACCGAAGTTTGTTCGGAGTCCCGGATGAGATCACAAACGTGATGAGGAGTCTCGAAATGGTTGAGACATAAAGATTCATATATTGGAAGGTTGCATTTGGACATCGGAATGGTTCCGAGTGGTTCGGGCATTTTCCTGGAGTACCGGGAGGTTATCGGAACCCCTGGGAGAAGTAATGGGCCTATTGGGTCTTATTTGAGGAGAGGAGAGACGCCACAAGGGAGGGGCATGCCCCCCCCTTTCCCAAACCGAATTGGACTAGGGGAGGGGGCCGCCCCCCCTCGTTCCTTCTCCCTCTCCCTCCCTTCCCTTTCCCTCCGGTGGAAGAAAGGAAAAGGGGGGGGGGGCGAATCCTACTTGGACTAGGAGTCCGAGTAGGACTCACCCCTTGGGGCGCCCAACCCGGCCATCCTCCTCTCTCCCTCCCTCCTTTATATACATGTCCAGGGGTGTCGTGGACTTAACACGTCAGATGTCCTAGCAGAAGGACTTAGTCGTGGAGCCATCGCAATGAGATTAGCGTAAAGGGGTTAAACCGGACAAGGGACACGAGAGTTTTATACTAGTTCGGCCCCTTTCGATGAAGGTAAAAGCCTACGTCTAGTTGTGATGGAATTACTGGGGTTTCGATGACCAGGGAGCGAATACGCCTTGCCTGAGTCTCGAGTTGTTGTTTCTTGTCCCTGAACCGCCGCCAGGTCGTCCCTTTATATACACAGGTTGACGCCCGGTCGGTTTACAGAGTCCCGAGGCTGGCTCATACAAGTGTCCGGCTCGGTCTCTTCCTTTCCCTAACTTACAATACAAGTTATATGACTATGGCGGGTTACAACTATGGGCCCTAATTCGCCTTTGGGCTTTGGGCCTCTAAGCTTTACTGGTAGAGCGCCATCTTCTTTTATCCTCATGGGCTTCAATACGGATGAGCGTGAACGGCCCCTCCTGGGCAGTTTACACTCAGTAGTTATATCCTCAACATTAGGCCCCAGATTGATTTGAACCTGTTCATGTCAATCTTCAATACTCAGAAAATTCCCTAAACATCTTCTTACAATCCTCATAAACCGCCATAATATCTTCTCCCTATAAACTTTGGTAAACCGCCATGATGTCATCTTCCGAAATTGTAGTAAATCGTCATGATGTCATCTTTGTAAAAAGATTCGCTTCATTAATTATCTTCCAAAGATCGAGGCAACAGCTATGCCCCATTTTGCCGCTTCGGGCTCCTCAATTCTTGCGCCTGCCCACCTTTATCCATTTGCCTTATAAATAGGCCCAGAGGCCCTTCCCTTTTCCCCTTCGTGTTTCCTCTTCTTCCTCTCGATACACAAACCCGACAGCTCTGCCGCCGCCGTCGACCTTGAAGCTCTGCATCATCCTTGGCCGCTGCATCAACCTGAACGCACCAGAAATCCGCGGCTCTCCTCTGCTACTCAGCCCCGGTAAGTACCCCCCTTCGCAACTACCAAATCTGCATTAGGGTTCCAAGGTTCTTCGGGGTTCATCAGTGTTCATCGGTGCTCATCTGCTTTCCCTTAGCATCTCATTGAATCTAGCTAGGCCTCTCTTCTCATGGCCGAAGCCATAGTTTTAATCTGTCCCGCCATAGCATCTCCTTGTTTCTGGATAGATCCCATCTGGACTGTTAATGTTCTACATGTCGACATTTTTAGGTCTCAGAAAATTTTTGTCACACCCTAGCTAGCCATGCATTAGAGTGTTGCATCATGTTTACTCTTTCATCAGAAACCTGAAATGGGGATGACAGAACCCCCAGTTCCCTCTGAAACCAATTAGGGTTTACTAAAAACTTTTTCAATGAACCTGAAATGCCCTTCTAAAATGCCCATCATTTTTGTCTTGGTTCAGAACCTCTGCCAAAAGTGATGCACATTTTCCTAGGCCATCTTAGGGTTTTTGAATTAAATCATAAATATTTGAATTTGGGCATTTAAAATTATATAAAATATTTAAATGCTCAAATATCTCCAAACTAAAATGTTTCATGTTGGAAATAATCCAACTATGGACCAGGAGTAGTTTGGTGATTTTAGGAGTTGCCTAAGTATTTTATTTAATTACACAAAGTTGCAGAAATATTAAAAAAACAGAAAACAGAAAGAAAATGGGAAAAGCTTACCTGGCGCCAGCACCCGGCCCACCTCCCGGCCCAGCCCAGCACCGCGCCAGCGAGCTGCTTGCCGGCCAGGCAGGCAGGCAGGTGCTCGACGGCGAGCACCGCATGGGTGCCACGCACCTGCTCGCCGCCTCGCCGCCTCCCTCGCCCGGCTAACGCCGTGAATCGCCCTCCCTCTCTCCCCTGAACCCCCCAGACACCCCCTCCTCTCTCCAGCTCCTCCCCCTCGCTCTCCCACGCCATGGCCGACGCCATCGCCGCCACCCCCTCGCCGTAGCCACGCCCTCCGTCCACCCCGCGCCGTGCCACCGTGTCCAGGAGCTCCGCCGCCGTCCACTTCATCGAGCTAGCCGAGCCCCGTGTGCTCGTGCGGCCCGAGACCACCGCACCGACCTCGCCCGAGCTCGCCGTCGCCGGAGATCCCCTTCAACGCCGTCGCCGCCTCAGCTCGTCCCCGACCCCGCCGTTGGCCTCTACGGGAGCGCTGTGAGCCTAACTACCCCTCCGACCCTCCTTCTCTCATTCCCGAGCCGTGTAGCCACCGCACGAAGATCACACGCATGCACCGCCGCGGATCTCGTCGCCGACGTGCTTCCGGCCACCCTCCGGCCACAAGCTGGTGTCCATCATACTCACCGAGTCCCGCAACACCTAGCTAGCCACTCCCCGAGCCTCACCGACCCCTCTAGCGTCAAGTTCATCTTCGGCCGAACCCCGGTGGCTGCCAAAGTCGTCGCCGGCGCCAACTCCGGCCACCCTGACCCCAACGGACTCCACCAAGAGCTGCGGCTTGTCCTCAGCTCCACTCCGGTGGTCTCCGCGACCCATTTGGTGGCCGAAACGGCCAAAACCACTCCCGCCGCCGCGTTGGGCTCGCCGGCGGTTAAACGCCGGCGCCGCTGGCATTGACTTTGACCACGGGTGGGCCCTGGTTGACTCCCCTGAGTCAATGACAGGTGGGGCCCAGCCCTGTTAATTAAACAGGTTTAGTTTTAATTAAACTTTAATTAAATTAATCACCCTGACACGCGGGACCCACTGTCAGGTTTGACCCGGACGTGTTCCGTTGACCTGCTCACGTCACACTGACGTCAGGCTGACGCAATAATTGATTTTCTGGAATTATTCTAATATAGGAAATTCCAGAATATAATTTAAACTTCAAAAATTCATAACTTTTATTCTGTAACTCCAAATCAGACAAATTATATATGAAAAATGATCAGAAAAATCCAATCTATCCATCCGTACTATTTTCATGCATGATTAAACAAGTTAACTTGATGTTTAATGCAGAACAAGGAAAAGCACTTTAAAAGGCCATGTTTGAGTTTGAAATTTGAATCTTTGATTCAAATTGGTTCAAACCCTTCTGGTCTTAGTTGCATTAGCCCAACACACTCATATTGCCATGTTTCATGCATGCATCATATTGTTGCACATTGTTTGGTGATGGTTGTGTATCGGTGTTCTTTGCGGCAGGTTCTGCCTCCGAGGAGTACCGTGATTACCCTAACGAAGAACCGTATCAGTGCATCGAACCATCAGGCAAGCAACCAACCATTTGATCATGTCGATACAATCCCATGTTCTCGCTCCTGCTCTCTTTTACTGCATTAAGACAACGCGTTTCAAACTGCTGTGTGCTACGGTAGTTGAACCCATTTCCTCTGCATGACCTGTCATTGCCACAGTAACTAGATGGAACCCACTAGCATGTGTAGGAGTTGATTGAGCCATATGTATGTGTTGTTCCTACCTTGCTATGCCTGCTATGCTTAGAGTCGTGTCAGGTCTGGTTCATCTGGGTGATGGGCTGGAGTGAAATGGTTGTGTCGGTAACAGGAGTGGTGTGGTGAACACGATTTGGTAAAGGTATCGATGAGAGGCCATGTAGGAGTACATGGTGGGTTGTTTCATTGAAGCCGACCTTAAGCACTGAGATCTGTATGTGTGATTAAGATACAGCTACTACCATGCATTGGGCCCTGAAATATGACCCCGCTCGACTTCTTATTCACCCTAGCTCTCTGTCCAGGAGTTGCAAGTAGTTTCTGGTGTTTGTAGCCTACTGGAGGCCGTGGACAGCGCTGACCATAGGGGTGGGCTGTGATGCGGTAGGTACGTGGCCGGGTGTACCGAATACCCGTTAGGTATCTCGGGAACCCTGTTCACATCGTTCGGGGCCGTATGGGAAACCTCGGCCGGACTCCCTGCGGATGGAACCTGAATAGGCGATAAACCTGGACTAGAGGCTTAGGTGTTTAGGTAGGTCGTGGTCCACACCCACGTCGGCTTTCGCTTGAAGTCTACCGAGCACATGTCGTGTGCAGACGCTAAGTGGTGGAAACATGTATGAAGAAGTACACCCCTGCAGGGTTAACATTATCTATTCGAATAGCCGCGTCCGCGGTAAAGGACTACTTGGTTGCCTATACAGTTCATAGACAAGTAAATGGAAACTACTAAAAGCCTCAAGATAAGTGTGAGTGCCGAGGATGGCTCTTCCGTAGGAAGACGGAGGTGGATCCTCGGTAGTGTATTGAAGTGGTGAGTAGTGGACTCGTGTGCGCAAAACCATTTCAAGTTGGAGTCTCGTAGGTTAGCCTAGCCAAGAGTCAAAGCTGGCTTGCTGCAATAACTCCACCAACCCTTCTTGAGAATATGCATGTATGTAGGATCTGATGTAAGTCTTGCTGGGTACCTTTGTACTCATGTTGCTATAATTTACATTTTACAGAAGACGCTGCAACCCCTTCTGATGGGTTCTACGTAGACGTTGACATCAATGAGTAGGCTAAGGCCCAGGTGGTGATCCTGAGCTTGTGAAGGACCACGTAGTATAGCTAGGCTTTCCAAGCCTCTTTTATTTTACTAGTTGTCTGTACTCAGACAAGTTACTTCCGCTGCTGGTTTGTATGACTGTATGACTTGAATGCTGGGTCGTGTGACCCGTACCTATGTGTATGTTATGTATGGCTCTCTGAGCCTTAAATAAAGTACTTGTGTCGTAGAGTCATGTTGTGATGCCATGTTGTATTTGCACATATCGAGCATATTGTGTGTATGTTATTGAAATGCTTGGTATGTGTGGGATCTGACTATCTAGTTGTTTATCTTTAGCAGCCTCTCTTACCGGGAAATGTCTCCTAGTGTTACCGCTGAGCCATGGTAGCCTGCTACTGCTCTGGAACACTTAGGCTGGCCGGCATGTGTCCTTCTTCGTTCCTGTGTCTGTCCCTTCGGGGAAATGTCACGCATTGAGTACCGGAGTCCTGTTAGCCCGCTACAGCCCGGTTTACCGGAGTCCTGCTAGCCCAGTGCTACAGCCCGGACCCACTTGCTGATGACCGACACGTTCGGAGCTGGGTCATGGATGCCTGTCCCTGTAAGTCTGTGCCACTTTGGGTTTACGACTAGTCATGTCAGCCCAGGCTCCTTATCATATGGATGCTAGCGACACTATCATATACGTGAGCCAAAAGGCGCAAACGGTCCCGGGCAAAGGTAAGGCGACACCCGGGTATACCGTGCGTGAGGCCGCAAAGTGATATGAGGTGTTACAGGCTAGATCGATGTGACATCGAGTCGGGGTCCTGACAAATTTCTTTACTAGGTCGCGGAAGATCCAAAATTATAACACCATCTTGCGAAACCTGTTTCTTCAGCACTTAGTAAATTTCAGATATGCTTCTACCACTTGTAGGCGCTTTAACCTTTAGAAAATGATAATCCGCCAGGTACCATTAGCCCTCACGTAAACCGCCATTTTAATTTGAGCATCAATATCCGGTTTATCATGCATATATGTTCCAATTAAATCCCCCGGTTTAACACCGAGTTGTGCACATCAATCTTTCAATCGTGAACCGGCTTTTGCACTTCCTTTACAGTTTGTCCTCCAAAATGGCCAAGCAATTCTCCTCTTGCAACTGGGTTCCTTCCAGGATCACAGAAACACAACTCAATGGATACGTTCTAACTAGCGCTTTAGCAAAGAAGGAGGTCATTCATTGGCGAGTTCCTGGTCCTGAGTGCCCTCCTGAACCTCAAGACGGAGAAGTGGTTGTATTTATGCAGCATCTAGACTGGGGATTTAGCCCTCCCGGATCAAAGTTTTCTGGGATGTGCTTGCCAAATTCCAACTCCATCCTCAAGATATTGGACCGAACTCTATGTCCAACATATGCAATTTCCAAGTGTTTTGTGAAGTTTACCTTCAAGAAGAACCGACTGTTGAACTCTTCAGGGACTTCTTTCACTTGAACCGCCACACTGAATTTTCTAATGGCCCCAACACTGAACTTGGCGGAGTGTCAATTTAGAAAAGGAAAGAAGTCGATTTTCCTCATGCAAAACATCACAACCACCCTAAAGATTGGAACCAAACATGGTTCTATTGTCAGAACACCGCTCCTGCTGATGAAAACCCTCTGCCAGGTTACCGTGCTCACCGGCTCAGCAATGGACATCCACTACCTCAGCGGCTCACTGCTAAGGAACGACAAACATATGCGCCTCAACTTGCGAAGCTCCGAGCTCTTCTAGCAAATGGCTTAACATGCATTGATCTCATCCGTTGCTGGGTATCATGGGGTATCCTGCCCTTAAGCCGCCGCGCCAGGTTGATGCATGAGTATACCGGGGACGTCAAGGACCCTCAACGGCACCATGAAATACAGATGACTGATGATGAAGTCACTGAGTCTGTTAAGAAGATGCTAGACGAACCGATCACCGAGTGCAGCAAGACTGGGCTGCGTCCCTTTTACGCCTCCAACAAACCGCCAGCGGTAAGATTTTTATCCTTCTTCTCTTCAATCCTTCTTTGCTTTAACAGTTTCCTGATGACCTCTTATTTTATTCTTCCAGGCCAAGTATCCTTTCTGGAAGAGGAAAACTCAAGACAAAACCGGCAAAAGCTCAAGACAAACCGGCGAGGGCCCATCGTGTCAAGAGCAAGGCCACAAAGAGGCCAGCTAAGAAGAAAACCGCCGAGTACTCTGATCCACCCGAAGATGTTGATGATTCGGAACAAGAGGTAGAACTTGACTCCCTTGGTTCATTTTTCGTACATCTTATTGACAACGACCATTATCAGGATGATGTGGAGGCTAGCCGTGCTGACCATGTAGAGGTAATCTCCCTTTCCTCCAATTCCGATCTTGTGCCAGTAAGAAAAATCCATCGCACAATCCGGAAAGTGAAGCGTTCACATCCTTTCACTCATTTGGATCCACAGCATCCTGAAGCTCGTCGCACAACCCGACATAGTGGCCAGCAAGTCACTTCTTCTGGTTTACCAGACACCCCAATCCGGAAGCGCCGTGCCGAGGTCTCTTGTACTTCTATCAAGTACTATCCCTTGGCGGGTTACTTCCGATACCCTCTTAATCCGTCTGACTCAAATTATCAGGTAACTTCCAATTCGTCCTCTGGTGATTCATCAACCACACAAATGCCTCCCCTCAAGACCGTCCCTGGGTAAGTAATAATTTTAGCTTTGCCTGCTTGCACCGGTTTACCATATTAACCTTTGTTTGCTATTTTGTAGCGCCAAAGCCCGACTGAGTAAGAAAGCAAAGACCACTGCCCCCACCGATGAGGTTGAACCGGAGATATCCTTAGAAGGTGCCGATGGAGATGTTGATCTTGCTATGGATGATCCTGCACCACAAGGTTAGAACACCGATGCTGATCCACCAGAAGCTAACCCAGCAAGCCCTCATGTCAATCCGCCAAGCCCGCAAGCCAATCCTCCAAGTCCAACTGCTGATCCGCCGAGCCCCGTCAGGGCCTCAGATAAACCGGCGAGCCCAAATACAACAACTGATGATGTTGTGATTACTGGGTTTGGCCATACTTCTCCGGGCCGTGCTGTCGCTTTATCAAAGCACAACGCCAAAGTGGAATCTGCTGTTGAAGAGAAAGGCAAATGGAAATCTGACTTGTCAAGCTATGCCCATCTTCCCGCTCAAGAACTTCACTCTGGCTATCTAAACCGCCTATATACAAGTCGTGATTATGAGGCCGGTTTAGTCAACATGATGAAGGAATGCTATGAGGTAACTTTCAAACACTTCATCAATTTTCTTTGCACTGTATATCAACTCCATTGTAGCCCCCAAGGGCCGGTTTATCTCTTCAAGATGAACCAGGACTTTAAATAAAAAGACTTAATCGTGTAGTCCCCAAGGGCCGGTTTACCTTTGTAAGATGAACCGGGACTTTTTGTTCCAAACTTGTCCTTGTTGAATTCCTTCACCTTTGATTTTTCTGATCAATTATGCATTAGCCCCCAAGTGCCAAAATTAATAATTGTACCGAGCCTTGGGACTTTGAATGATAGTCAAAATAAAACACAATCCGCATTAGCCCCCAAGTGCCAAGTGTATAACTTGTTATGTGCTTGGGACTTTGAGAAAAAATCTTAACATTTTCATCCTCTGTCTTTTGCAGGCTGACTTAGGCAACAAAGATTCTTAGATTGCCGATCTTCAAGAGAACATCAAATCCCAGCAAGCAGAGACCTCCAAGGCCAAGGATGAACTGGAGGGCGCTTTGACTGCCATGGAGCAGTTAAAGGATGGTTTCAAAAGTGAACAGGCGGATTGGGAAACAGAGAAGGCTGCTCTATTAAGGCGGGCTGAAGATGCCGAAGCAGCTCTTAAACTGGTGGCTAAGGAGCTAACTGGGCTAAAGCATCAAGTCAATGCTATGACTTCAGCAATATTTGGTAAGTACTCTTTGTAATAACCTTTCTTAAACATCTTTGAAGTTGCCGGTTTAACAACAAATTCTTAAACCGTTGCAGGTAGTCATATTAGTCATCTGGGCTCAAATATGTGGATGAAGCTGAAGGCAACCTATACGTTGGTAGAAAAATTGTATACGGGTGCTCAACGAGTCATCTGTGCTTCCTCCTTCAACAAACCGGCACCAATCCTGATCAAAGATACACTGGCCAAATTATCTATGACCCCCGCCCAGATAGAAGAGGTAAAGCGATTTGCTGCAAGAGCTGGCGCTTTAACAGCACTGACGCGGGCCAAAGTGTGGATTGCAGATCTTGATCCGGCAGATATCGCAAAGGGCTATCCTGGTGAACTAGAAGACGCATTAGAGTTTGATAATGAAGCCCTCAAGGCCTTGACAAAGGAGATGCGCCCACTGGCAAGCCAATTGGCTGAGGAGGTTGACTTGTCTGTCTATCGGTCCAGCTATGACGCAGACAACAAACGGGTTGACGCAGCTGTGAAAGAAGAACAAAATCTGATCCCTCCAATTCGTAAGCACACCTATGCCCCTGACATTGAACCGTCGAACCTTATAAGCAACGAAGCTGTCTTTCAAGCCTTAACCGGGATTGATTGGACCACCCTTGACTTCCAGCCTCTGGGTGAGGAGGAGGAAGTTGAACCGACGCGAGATGATCCTTCATCTTCACGTCAGCCTGGCGGCGAATGATGATCCAACAGCCGGCTTGATTTTCTCATTTAGCATCGTGGGCAACTATTCTTTTGGGCATCAAAGCGCTAATAGGCTAGATGAAATACTTTGATCTTCTGCCATCGTGCACTTACCTGATTTTGTTAATCCGGCATCATTGTTGCTATGCTTGATTTATTTGTCTTGGTACGTATAAAATCCTGCCTTCTGCACTTGAAAATCTTAAACATGTCCTGGCGGTTTACCGCCGGATGGGTTATGATACCCAATACAGAAACAGAATTCTCATAACCAAGGTTATAAAGTAATGAAATATGAAATATATCATACATGTGATGTTAAATCACTTTTGTGGGTTTACGAACTTTATGTAGTAAGGGTGATAACCCGAACCTTGAATATTTGAAAACACCCGTCACATTGTGCTGGTGCGTAATAATCCATGTCGGGTTATGATAAACACCAGATGATCATCCTGGCGACTTATAATCAATGCCAGACCGGATTGAGATATGCCAGTTCATAATTGATCATGTGCTAACAGCTTGATAACTGGAAGCCACACCGGGTTAAGAAACACCGGGTTGATGTAATGTCATATAGTCTGGCCGGGTCAATAAACACTGGTTTAACTTAGAATTTGATCAAAAAGAGATGAAACTTGCAAAAAAGCAAAAGCAAATAAAACTTGTAGTCGAGGCTTTTCGAGGGCTGCCAGGCCCAAATTCGAGGCTTTCTGTGGGCTGCCAGGCCGCTGAGTTAAACCATTTAACAAAGCCTTTTAAGATGGGCCTCCAACTAACCAATCATCGTTTTAACTTTGACAAGTTCAGGGTCTGTATAAGACTAACTTGTCAAACATTCAGCGGGTCATGCCAGGATTACCTGGATAGGAGTGGCTTACTTGATGAAGGCAGGTTAACCCGGGGTTTTAGGTGAATACACCAGGCTTCCAAGCCGTGGGTCGATACCCAATTACAAGGGTCCTTTCAAACTCTTTGTTGCGTTGCACAAAGAGCCCCCAAGTAACTTTGTGAGCTATGCTCAATGGGTGCCTATGTTTGAGTTGTGCTTTTGGCAACAATACTCTCTTTGGCCCCTTGGGTGTGAAGCTCCCAAGCTTTTATTGTGGCATGATAGCCGGTTTAGTGGACAAAACAGGGCGTCGCTTTGTAAACAGAAGCCCCCTTGCAACCAAGAAATATAGGAAGAATGGGAGAGGCCCTACTTGTAGCAAGGATGCCGGTTTATTATATTGATCATAATATATACATTGTCAAAAATATGTACATAATGAGAGCCTATGGCTCAGGTGTAGTAAGGCCGTAGAAGAGCGATATTCCATGGCCGACGGGTCTCCTCCTCCGATTTGCTTGAGTCTTTGTGCTCGCGAACGTCGATGAGGTAGTACGATCCATTGTGTAGATTCTTGATGACCACAAAGGGCCCTTCCCAAGGTGGGGATAACTTGTGCATATCGGTCTGATCCTGGATGAGCCGGAACGAGCCAATGCCATGTCCCGTTTTTCATCTAACAGGTCCAATGCTTCTTGACGTGCTTGCTCGTTGTCCGCTTCAACATAATTGGCAACCCGGGGCGAGTCATGACGAATATCACTTGGGAGTACCGCCTCTGCCCCATAAACCATGAAAAAATGTGTATAACCTGTAGATTGGTTTGGGGTGGTGTTTATGCTCCATAACACAGATGGTAGCTCCTCCACCCAACAACTTGGCGTCCTCTTCAAAGGAACCATAAGTCGGGGCTTGATACCCGTCAAGATTTCTTGATTGGCTCTCTCAACTTTGACCATTAGATTGGGGGTGAGCCACAGATGACACATCAAGCCGGATATGCTCTCGTTGACAAAAGTCCTCCATCTCGCCTTTGGAGAGGTTCGTGCCATTATCTGTGATGATGCTGTGTGGAAAACCGAAACGGAAGATCACATTTTTGATGAATTGAACCACCGTGGCTGCGTCACACTTGTTTACTGGCTCCGCTTCAACCCATTTAGTAAACTTGTCCACCGCCACCAACAGGTGGGTCTTCTTATCTTTGGATCGCTTGAAGGGCCCTACCATGTCAAGCCCCCAAGTAGCAAACGGCCAAGTGATAGGAATCATCCGTAGCTCCTAAGCCGGAACATGAGCTCGTCGTGAGAATTTTTGACAACCATCGCACCGCCTCACCAAGTCTTCAGCATCAGCATGAGCCGTTAGCCAATAGAAACCATGACGAAAAGCTTTAGCAACCAAGGACTTTGAACCGGCATGATGACCACAGTCTCCTTCGTGGATTTCTCGTAAAATCTCACGGCCTTCTTCAGGAGAAATACAGCGCTGGAACACACCAGAGACACCGCAACCGTGTAACTCGCCATTGTGAACAACCATGGATTTGGACCGCCGGACTATCTGTCTGGCCAAAACTGCATCTTCTAGTAACTCGCCCCAGTTTATATACGCCAAGTAGGGAACCGTCCAATCCGGAATAATGTGTAAAGCGGCCACCAACTGTGCCTCCGGATCGGGAATAACGAGGTCCTCCTCTGTAGGCAAGTGAACTGACGGGTTGTGCAAAACATCTAGAAAGGTATTGGGTGGCACTGGTTTACGCTGAGATCCCAACCGGCTTAAAGCATCAGCTGCCTCATTTTTGCACCGACCATTGTGCTCCACTTGATAACCCTTGAAGTGACCAGCAACAGTATCCATCTCTCGTCGGTAAGCCTCCATGAGTGGATCCTTGGAATCCCAAGTACCTGAAACTTGCTGGGCTACCAGATCCGGGTCTCCAAAGCATCGTACCCGGCTTAAGTTCATTTCCTTAGCCACTCAAAGACCATGGAGTAAGGCTTCATACTTAGCTGCATTGTTAGTACAAGGAAACATTAAGCGAAGGACATAATGAATTTTATCACCTCGAGGGGAAGTGAGGAGAACTCCAGCCCCCGATCCCTCCAATTGCCTGGACCCGTCGAAGTGGATAGTCCAGTATGTGCTGTCCAGTTTGTCCTCCGGTATCTGCAACTCTGTCCAATCATTGATGAAATCCACAAGTGCTTGGGATTTGATAGCTGTTCGAGGCATATACTTCAAACCGTGTGGTCCAAGCTCAATGGCCCACTTAGCAACTTGACCAGTTGCCTCCTTGTTCTGGATGATATCCCTCAAAGGAGGAGAACTGACCACTGTGATGGGATGACCTTGAAAGTACTGTTTAAGCTTTCGACTTGCCATGAAAACCCCATATACCAGCTTCTGCCAATGCGGGTATCTTTGCTTTGACTCGATGAGCACTTCGCTGATGTAATAAACCGGCCTTTGAACTAGGTGCTCCTTCCCCGCCTCTTTGCGCTCCACCACAATAGCTACGCTGACAGCCCGGGCATTAGCAGCCACGTATAACAACAGTGGCTCCTTATCGACTGGAGCAGCAAGGACCGGTGGTTCAGCCAACTGCTTCTTCAAGTCCTCAAACGCCGCATTAGCAGCATCGGTCCAGACAAAACTGTTTGTCTTCTTAAACATCTGATACAAGGGGATCGCCTTCTCTCCCAATCGGCTAATAAACCGGCTCAAAGCCGCAATGCGACCTACCGGACGTTGAACATCATTGATACACGCCGGTTTAGCGAGGGATGTAATAGCTTTAATCTTTCCGGGATTAGCCTCAATACCCCTGTTAGATACCAGAAACCCTAGGAGCTTGCCTGCCGGAACACCAAAGACACACTTAGCCGGATTGAGCATCATTTTATAAACCCTCAGATTATCAAAGGTTTCTTGCAAATCAGTGATGAGTGTCTCTGCTTTCCTGGACTTCACCACAATATCATCCACATATGCATGAACAGCGCCCGATCTGATTATGAAGACAATTCTGCACACAGCGCTGATAAGTTGCCTGAGCACTCATGAGCCCAAAGGGCATAGACACATAACAGAAGGCTCCAAAGGGAGTGATGAAGGCTGTCTTCTCCTGGTCCTTAACTGCCATCTTGATCTGATGATAGCCAGAATAAGCATCCAAAAAACTCAAACGCTCACAACCCACTGTAGCATCAATGATTTGATCAATACGAGGGAGGGAAAAGGGATCAGCTGGGAAGCTTTGTTCAAATCTGTATAATCCACACACATCCGCCAAGTGCCATTTTTCTTAAGTACCAGCACCGGATTAGCCAACCACTCTGGGTGAAACACTTCCACAATAAACCCTGCTGCCAATAGCCGGGCTACCTCTTCACCAATGGCCTTGCGCCGCTCTTCATTAAAACGGCGAAGAAACTGTTTGACCGGTTTAAACTTCGGATCAATATTAAGAGTGTGCTCAGCGAGTTCCCTCGGTACACCTGGCATGTCAGAAGGTTTTCATGCAAAGATGTCCCGGTTCTCATGGATGAACTCGATGAGCGCGCTTTCCTATTTCGGATCCAAGTTGGTGCTGATGCTGAACTGCTTGGATGAATCGCCAGGAACAAAATCCACCAATTTAGTCTCATCAGCCGATTTAAACTTCAAAGCTGGATCACGCTCTGTAGTTGGCTTCTTTAGAGAAGTCATGTCCGCCGGATCAACATTGTCCTTATAAAATTTCAACTCCTCCATTGCACAAACCGACTCAGCATAAGCCGCATCACCTTCCTCACACTCCAAAGCAATCTTGCGGCTACCGTGAACCGTGATGGTCCCCTTATGACCCAGCATCTTGAGCTGCAGATAAACATAACATGGCCTTGCCATGAATTTAGCGTAAACCGGCCGTCCAAACAGGGCATGGTACGGACTTCTGATTTTAACCACTTCAAAGGTCACCGTCTCTAATCTTGAATCATGATCATCACCAAAGACCACCTCCAGAGCTATCTTGCCAACTGGGTAAGCCGATTTACTAGGCACCACATCGTGAAAAACGGTGTTGGACAGTTTAAGATTCTTGTCTGTTAATCCCATACGCTGGAAGGGTTCATAATACAAGATATTGATACTGCTCCCTCCATCCATGAGCACCTTGGTAAATTTATAAACTCCAACCTGCGGTGCAACCACCAAAGCTAGGTGGCTCGAATTGTCAACCCGGGGCGGATGATCCTCCTGACTCCAAACAATAGGCTGTTTCGACCAGCGCAAATAACAGGGCACCGCCGGTTCAACATAATTTACTGCCCTTTTATGGAGCTTCTGATCACGCTTGCACAGACTAGTAGTGAAAACATGGTACTGTCCACCATTTAACTGCTTCGGGTTGCTCTGATAACCCGACTGCTGCTGATTCCCCTGATTACTCTGCTGACTGTGACCACCTTGGTTGTTCTGACTACCCTAATTATTCTGAAATCCAGAGTTTGAACCGCCGCCACCGTAACCTGGCCCATGAAATCCTGGACTGGAACCACTGGATGGACCCTGATCATATCGAAAGATATCAGAGTTTTTGAATTCCCTCATGATGTGAGAATCCTTCCAGAGGTGCGTGGCCGGAACCTCCTTTGTCCTGTGCTTTGGGTAGGGCTGGTTTAACAAGCATTCCAGATTCATGCCTCCACCGTGCTGGGGCGGTTTACCCTTACGGCACTGCATATTGCCCTGTATATTGGTGTTAGCCACAAAATCTGAATTGTCCACTTTACGCTTACCATTGTTCCCGTGGCTCGCCTGGTTATGCTGTCCTTTGGTACCGACATTCTTGTTTCCCTTTTCCTGCTTTTCCTCATCAAAATCGGGGTCTTTGGTATTATCAGAATCAACATACTTAACCAGAGCCGCCATGAGTGTTCCCATATCATTGCAGTGACGTTTGAGCCGTCCCGACTTCATCTTCAGCGACTTAAACCGGCAGTTGCCCTCCAAAGTCACGATTGCCATATCCGAATTGATACGGCCTGACGAGTGCAAGATTTCTGAAACCCGGCGCACCCAATGAGTTGTTGACTCATTTTCTCCTTGGACACAAGTCGCCAGATCCACAATAGACATGGGTTGCTTGCAGGTATCCTTGAAGTTTGCTATAAACTTGGCCTTCAACTCATCCCATGAACTGATCGAGTTAACAGACAGGCTCTTCAGCCAAGTATGAGCCGTTCCTTCTAACATCATGGTGAAGTATTTTGCACATGCCGCTTCATCTACATCTAGCGTCTCCATTGCCATCTCATAACTTTCAACCCACGCCTCGGGGGGTTGATCGGCGGTATAATTAGGCACCTTCTGCGGACCCTTGAAATCCTTGGGCAGCCGCACATTACGCAGAGCCGGGGTGAGGCACAGTACCCCCCAAGAGCTAAAGGCCAAACCACGTTCAACTGATGCCGCTGGCTGAACCGGAGCGGGTTGGTTCTGGTACTGTGCCGCCGACTGTGCTGCTAACGCCGCTTCACGCCGTGCTCTGCCGTTGTCCACCACATCCTGAGCATTCAAACCGCCGTGCGCCAGATTAGGCCCTCGAGGGGCATCACGATGTTGCGCACTGATTGACACGGCCGGTTCGTCCATGTGCCTGCTATAACTCTTGCTCGGGCGGGGGGGGGTTGAATGTATTCTATCTCGGATGTAGGAGTAAGCCTGCTGCTGCACAACAGCAGTTTGAAGAAGATCCCTGGCCCGTCGTGTCTCAACTGCCGCTAGTGAGTCACCCTCCATCAGAATAGCTGCCAAGCACGATGCTGCAACAATCATGTTATCCAAAGGGCTAGAGAAGTGACCTGGTGGCGTTGTTACATATTGCAGCGGGTTGTCCGTCCGTCGAGGTGGGTCCGTCACCCGTGGCTGATCCGGCGCTGCCCCAGGTGCCTCGGTCCGGTTTACTGCTGCCGAATTACTGGGCCCGACTCCTGGCGTGTTGAAGAGATTCATACCCTCGTAAACCGGTGGCAGACGAGACTGGTACTTCCTTCTCATTACTTCGTTTGATGCGTTCTGATCCAACATAAGCCGGTAATTCTGCACCTGGATCTATTGTGATTGGGCATCTAAAGCGGCCCGCTCTTCAGCCATCCTGGTCTCCTCAGCTGCCAGGTCCGCCTTGGCCTGAGTTATCTGATCCTTTAGTTTTGCAATATCAGCATTGTTTTGATCTTGGGTCTCTGGGGTGACCGCCGTGGTCATCAATGTCGTAAAGTGTCCAGCAAGCCGGCAAGAACTTGAGCCGGCCGGTGCGCCGGGCCTCCTGCCGCGGCTGCTGATCTGGAAATCATTGCTGTTGTACATGAAGATTGCACGATGGGCTGCGTACCGGCCATGAAGACTGCAACCCGGTTTGGCGGTTCAAAGGGGCCCGGAATACTGTTGCCATCAGAATATCCCCCAACCCGGCCATCTTGCAATTGGTATAGTGACTCGGTTTCGCCAGTGGATGATTCACCATCTGAGTAGATGGCCGTCTCACCGTTGGACACCGGTTCAGATTCCGCACCATGGACGAACCCTATGAACGCACGCTTCACAGCAGGCTGAACTCGGGCAGGACTTGCACGCTGAGCCGTTTCGACGAGGTCGGTGGAGATGTCCGGCTCAGGGCCCGGTTCGCCGATCTTGCTGATGAAAATATGAATTCCTCCAAAGGGGACCCGGTACCCGTACTCAATTGAGCCGGCCTCGGGGCCCCAGCCTGCGTCGTCGATGTAGAGCTTGCCGCGACGACTCTTGGTCATCCGGCCAACCGCGTATCCTTTGAGTCCTTCAAAGTTACCCTTTAAGAACTCAAAACCATCGTGCGATAGCCCCACGGTGGGCGCCAACTGTCGTGGAATTAACACGTCAGATGTCCTAGCAGAAGGACTTAGTCGTGGAGCCATCGCAACGAGATTAGCTTAAAGGGGTTAAACCGGACAAGGGACACGAGAGTTTTATACTAGTTCGGCCCCTTACGATGAAGGTAAAAGCCTACGTCTAGTTGTGATGGAATTACTGGGGTTTCGATGACCAGGGAGCGAATACGCCTTGCCCGAGTCCCGAGTTGTTGTTTCTTGTCCCTGAACCGCCACCGGGTCGTCCCTTTATATACACAGGTTGACGCTCGGCCGGTTTACAGAGTCCCGAGGCCGGCTCATACAAGTGTCCGGCTCGGTATCTTCCTTTCCCTAACTTACAATACAAGTTATACGACTATGGCGGTTTACAACTATGGGCCCTAATCCGCCTTTGGGCTCTGGGCCTCTATCCTTTACTGGTAGAGCGACATCTTCTTTTATCTTCATGGGCTTCAATATGGATGAGCGTGAACCGGCCCCTCCTGGGCGGTTTACACTCAGTAGTTATATCCTCAACAAGGGGCGCCCCAATAGCACAATAGACAACACAAGTTGATCTTTTAGCCGTGTGCGGTGCCCCCCTCCACAGTTACACACCTCGGTCATATCGTTGTAGTGCTTAGGTGAAGCCCTGCGCCGGTAACTTCATCATCATCGTCGCCACGCCGTCGTGCTGACAAAACTCTCCCTCGGCCTCAACTGGATCAAGAGTACGAGGGACGTCATCGAGCTAAACATGTGCTGAACGTGGAGGTGCCATACGTTCGGTGCTTGGATCGGTTTGATCGCGAAGACGTTCGACTACATCAACCGCGGTAACTAAACGCTTCCGCTTTCGATCTATGAGGGTATGTGGACACACTCTCCCCTCTCGTTGCTATGCATCACCTAGATAGATCTTGCGTGATCGTAGGAAAGTTTTTGAAATTACCGCGTTCCCCAACATGCACATCCCGGTACACCACTGGAGGCATTCGCATAGAGTCATATTTTGTTCTAAGTATTGAGTTGTAATTCTTGAGCCGTAAGCAAATAAAAGTGTGATGATCTTCATTATTAGAGCATTGTACCATGTGAGGAAAGGATGATGGGGTCTATGATTCCCCCACAAGTCGGGATGAGATTCCGGACGAAAAAAAGAGGCCATAAAAAAAGAGAAAGGCCCAAACAGAAAAATGAGAGAAAAAGGGAGAAGCGGCAATGTTACTATCCTTTTACCACACTTGTGCTTCAAAGTAGCACCATGATCTTCATGATAGAGAGTCTCCTATGTTGTCACTTTCATATACTAGTGGGAATTTTTCATTATAGAACTTGGCTTTGTATATTCCAATGATGGGCTTCCTCCAATTGCCCTAGGTCTTCGTGAGCAAGCGAGTTGGATGCACACCCACTTAGTTTCTTTCGAGATTTCATACACTTATAGCTCTAGTACATCTGTTGCATGGCAATCCCTACTCACTCACATTGATATCTATTGATGGGCATCTCCATAGCCCGTTGATACACCTAGTTGATGTGAGACTATCTCCCTCTTTTTGTCTTCTCCACAACCACCATATTCTCTTCCAGCATAGTGCTATATCCATGGCTCACGCTCATGTATTGCGTGAAAGTTGAAAAAGTTTGAGAACATCAAAAAGTATGAAACAATTGCTTGGCTTATCATCGGGGTTGTGCATGATTTAAATATTTTGTGTGATGAAGATAGAGCATAGCCAGACTATATGATTTTGTAGGGATAGCTTTCTTTGGCCACACTATTTTGAGAAGACATGATTGCTTTATTAGTATGCTTGAAGTATTATAGTTTTTATGTCAATATTAAACTTTTGTTTTGAACCTTACAGATCTGAACATTCATGCCACAACAAAGAGAATTACATGGATAAATATGTTAGGTAGCATTCCACGTCAAAAATTCTGTTTTTATCATTTACCTACTCGAGGACGAGCAAGAATTAAGCTTGGGGATGCTTGATACGTCTCCAACGTATCTATAAATTTTTATTGTTCCATGCTATTATATTATCTGTTTTGGATGTTTTACATGCATTTATGTGCTATTTTATATTATTTTTGGGACTAACCTATTAACCTAGAGCCCGGTGCCAGTTTATGTTTTTGCCTATTTTAGAGTTCCGCAGAAAAGCAATACCAAACGGAGTCCAAACGGAATAAAACTTTCACGATGATCTTTCTTGGACCAGAAGCAAACCAAGAGACTTGGAGATGAAGTCGGAGAAGCAACGAGGCGGCCACGAGGGTGGAGGGCGCTCCCAAGGGGGTAGGGCGCACCCCCCTACCTCGTGGGCCCCTCGAAGATCTCCTGACCTAATTCTTTCGCCCATATATACTCTTATACCCCAAAACCATCAGGGGGAGCCACGAAAACACTTCTCCACCGCTGCAACCTTCTATACCCATGAGATCCCATCTAGGGGCCTTTTTTGGCGTCCTGCTGGAGGGGGATTCGATCACGGAGGGCTTCTACATCAACACCATTGCCCTTCTGATGAAGCGTGAGTAGTTTACCACAAACCTACGGGTCCAGCTAGTAGCTAGATGGCTTCTTCTCTCTCTCTTTGATTCTCAATACCATGTTCTCCTCGATGTTCTTGGAGATCTATTTGATGTAATACTCTTTTGTGGTGTGTTTGCCAAGATCCGATGAATTGTGGGTTTATGATCAGATTATCTATGAATATTATTTGAGTCTTCTCTGAATTCTTATATGCATCAGTTGATATCTTTGCAAGTCTCTTCGAATTATAGGTTTAGTTTGGCCTACTAGATTGGGTTTTCTTGCAACGCGAGAAGTGCTTAGCTTTGGGTTAAATCTTGCGGTGTACTTTCCCAGTGACAGTAGGAGTAGCAAGGCACGTATCGTATTTTTGACATCGAGGATAAAAAGATGGGGTTTTCATCATATTTCTTGAGTTAATTCCTCTACATCATGTCATCTTACTTAATGCGTTACTCGGTTCTTTATGAACTTAATACTCTAGATGCAGGCAGGAGTCGGTCGATGTGTGGAGTAATAGTTGTAGGTGCAGACTCGTTTCAGTCTACTTGACATGGACGTGATGCCCATGTTCATGATCATTGCCTTAGATATTGTCATATTTATGTGCTCTTCTATCAATTGCTCGGCAGTAATTTGTTCACCCATCGTATTATTTGCTATCTTGAGAGAAGCCACTAGTGAAACCTATGGCCCCCGGGTCTCTTTTCCATCATATTAAGTCTCTTTTCCATCATACTAGTTTTTGATCTACTATTTTGCAATCTTTTACTTTCCGATCTATAAACCAAAAGTACCAAAAATATTTACTTTATCGTTTATCTATCTCTATCAGATCTCACTTTTGCAAGTAACCATGAAGGGATTGATAACCCCTTTATTGCGTTGGCTGCAAGTTTGTTGATTGTTTGTGTAGGTATTCGGTGACTTGTGCATTGTCTCCTACTAGATTGATACCTTGGTTCTCAAACTGAGGGAAATACTTACTCTTCTTTTCTACATCACCCTTTCCTCTTCAAGGGAAAAACCAACGCAAGCTCAAGAAGTAGCATGGACCTGTAGGTTGATGTATGGTAGAACCCTAGATGCCCGATCTTTCACGATTGGAGGGGATCCTACGAAGAACACGAAGAACACGAGGGGGAAATGAGGGGAAAACTAGGGGAAACACAAGAGAAATCACTCAACCAACAAGATTCGATTACACATATGCTAGATCCTCGAAACACAAAGAGATACACGATCCTAATCCAACAAGGGACGATACATAGGGTAACCAGTTATTCTCCGTGAGGAGGCCTTGAGTTCTTCTTGTTAGGGGTCTTGAATCCAAGTGGATCTTCTTCGAAGAGGCACGGTCTCTCTCGGAGGAGCAGATCCGGATGGATGAGCAAGGCTCTATATCACAAATGAGCTATCACAATGCTGACCCTAGAAGAGAGGTGGAGGAGTCATATATATAGGCAAAGGGGGCAAAGGGATACATGGGCCTCAGACCAACACGCGCATGCAGGCGGGGTCCGAATGATCCAGACGGGTAGCCAGATGATCTGGGTCATTGTCCGGATGATCCGGGGGATGGTGAGGGAGTCCTGGATTAAGGGGTCCTCGAACAGCCAGACTATATACTTTGGCCGGACTGTTGGACTATGAAGATACAAGATTGAAGACTTCGTCTCATGTCCGGATGGGACTCTCCTTTGCGTGGAAGGCAAGCTTGGCAATTTGGATATTGTCGGATTTTGGGTTCCGGCAGACCCTTGAGGTTCGAACACTGGGGTGCGCACGAAGATCTCTCCCCTACCAGCTCACGTCTCAAAGTCTCGCAAGGATCTAAGCAAGAAAGATGAACACACAAGGGACATGAGATTTATACTGGTTCAGGCCACCATTGTGGTTTAATACCCTACTCCAGTGTGTGGTGTGGTGGATTGCCTCAGGGGCTGATGATGAACAGTACAAAGGAAGAACAACCTCTTTGCACCGAAATGGTAACCTTTGCCTGATGCCTTGGTCTGTGCTTGCCCCCTTTGCACCGAAAGGGAAACAAGGACACTGCGCAGGCCAGCGCCTGCCTGGCGCCCACCTGGTCTTCGATCGTCATGGCTTGCATCACGGGCTCCTCGGGAGGTACCCTGCCTTGATCTCTCCGCCTCCTCGCGATCCTGCCTGGGGAGGTTGCTCCTGAGGAAGCTTCCTTTCGTCCGCCCCACGAGGCTTGGCCCCTCACGAGGGTCTTGAGCTTGAGCTGATGAAGCTGGGCTGCATTGGGCCCCCACTTGAGCGACGGAGCCGGCCGCAGGCAGGCAGGTCTGGGGACCCCCGTTCCCAGAATGCCGACAGTAGCCCCTGGGCCCAAGGCGCGCCCGGACTTGGCTTAGCAGAGAAGCCAAGGGGCAAGTGTGAAGCGCCGCGGGCCCCAACAGCCTGCGGCCTTGGGCGCCGCATGGCGATTGATTGGACGTGGGATTCTCCGCTTCCCCATGACGCCTCGGCAACCGCATGACTTGAGAAGTCCCTGCATGCAAAAACGGGTCATGATTACCTGCGATCGTGGAGGCCGGCGGTTGGCCTCCTCCGTCTATAAGTACGGAACGGCGCGAGCCATTCTAGTTCATCTCCCCCTGCTACTCCTCTTCTTCTTCATCCTCGCCATTGCTCCGTCTCGCGCCGATGGCACCAATCCACCGGTTCTCTGCAGAGGAGAAGGGAAAGCCCCCCGAGAGGGTCCTGACCTGCTTCTGCCAAAGAAGCGGGTAGTCCTCTGCCGCCGAGACGAGGGCGCGCGACAGGAGGCATCGAGGCCCTGGTACGAGCGACCGCCGCCGGGGTTCCTGCTGCCCTTGTACGCCCGCATCGAGGGCTCTGGAGAAGAGAGCACCGAGCGACACCGACGGTGCTGCCGTCGACACCGGCGGGTCACGGCAGTGCGCGTCGTTCCTCCTGGAGTCCACGCCGAGGGCTCCTCTTGCGAGCTTGTGCTCCACGCCGCCATGCCTCCTCGATCTTGGATTCGCCTTCCTCCCTCCTTCGCCTTCGAGATCCCGCCGAGGGTCCTCTTGAGCTCTGGCTGCAGCACGCCGACTGCAGTACCCCTGTGACCGGAGTGGAGGTTGAGGTCGTCGCTCCGGGAAAGGTCTACATGACCCGTGGTTGGGGCGAGATCGCCCGGGTCTGCCGGACAGGGGGCGCCCTCGTAATCCACCTCGACTACGATGGCGCCTCCTTGATGCTCTTCAAGGTCTTCGACGCGGAAGGACGCCGACTGGAATGCTGCCCCGAGAAAGGCGGCCGAGGCATCGTCGTGGCGAGGACCAGGCTCGCCAATTGCTTCCCCAGCGGCTCCTCAGGCGGCAGCGGAGGCGCCGGAGGGTCCAGCGACTCCGCAGAGCTTCATGTGACTCCGGAGACGAGCGGCGATAGCTACGAGCCCCCGAGCTCGCGTCGCGCTCGGAGCAGGGCGGGCTCGTCAGGCCTCCGATGCCACTGATCTGGATGGGGTTGGCGCCGGTGCCTGACGGCCCACTGTTGATGATGGCGTCTCCCGCAGAGGCGCGCGTAGTTAGCGCTCCTTAGGATTAGCACCTTTTGTTCCCTGCGGGAAATTGAAGTATCACCCCGCGGGGGTATGTTAGGCACTGGCCATGTCTTTTGTAAATATTATATCCTCAAGACGAATCAATGCTTGGCTCCCCCTTTCTTTCCTCACGAAGGCTTGGTGCTCTACGCTGACAGGTCCCGGTCCCCAGGCAGGCTTCAGCCGTCGCTGGTATGCCAGGTCGCGATGCCGTGGTCAAGGCCAGGAGGTGAGCGGCCCAAGGTCCAGTAAGAGCCCCTGAGTCGCGATACTCAAGAGGTCCCCTTTAGTGCTCAAGCAGCCTCCATTGGGCGAGAAAGGCAGGCAACATTGTCGTGACAGAGCTGCAATAGGCGAGGGTTAAGCGCTGAGTTGAATTAGTTTTCGTGTGACTTATCTCGTAGGTTTGGAGTAGTTCTCGTTGAGGTGTTGGGCCTGCACGGCGGCAGCTGAGGTGCTGCTGGGTTAGGCCCTCGTGAGCTTCTTCCCTCTCCCCCGCACTTTCCTTAATGCTCTAGTCCTCAGGTCCCTGCCCTCGAGCGAGCTCAGCTGCTGCTGGTATGACAGGTCGCGATGCCGTGGGTCAAGGCCAGGGGGTGAGGGCTGGAGAGCCAGTAAGATCCCATGAGTTGCGATGCTCAGGTACCCCCCTTTTAACGCGCGAGCGGATCGTGCCGGAAAGAAGGAGAGAAGGCTCGCGATGCCACCAGCGTTACTCCTGGAGCGGGTCCTACATATCAATCACGAGGGGAAACAAGGTTTGTCGTCACGGTTCCCAGCCAACCATTGGTTGCTCCGAGGGAGTGATTGGGGCACTGAGGGCCTGGTGAGGTGGCGCCTTGCGGGGCTGCCGCGGCCAGAGCTCAGCCACTCAGATTTTTCGGCATTGCAGGGACGGACCCGTGCGCAAGTGTCGTGTCAAAGCAAGCGGCTCCAAAGGTAGGTGTCAATCAAGCAGGCGATTAAGTAGGGAAGGTTTAGCATGAAGGAGCAAATCCATTTTAGATAGATGCAGCAAAAAGCAAACGCCACTGGGTCAGGCCCGAGCAGCTTGGGGATAATGCAGCCCGAGGGGTGCCCCCAACAAGCTAGGTAAAGAGCATAAGCAAAAAAGGATACATGCTGCAGGGACGGACCCATGCGACCTGGGAATGATGCAGCCCTGCGGGCGCTCCCAGCTGAAAATGGAACTTTGAAAGATGTCACCTGGTACGGTTGAAGGTGAAGGGATGCTGAAGTAGCGGTCGGCACGTGGTGAAGAAGCTAATCCTCATGAGCCTTCGGTGCCCTAAGCCTCGGGAGGCTCTAGGGGTCCGGGCGGCTCCTCAAGGTCCATCTCCATCTCCTCCAGGAACGAGTGGTGCCTGACCACCTGAGCCTCCAGAATGCTCCTCATCAGGCGCTGGTGGGCAGCAGCCGCGTTTGGCAGGCCAAAAGGCATGCGAACATAGCTGTGAGGTGGACCCTCACAACGCCCCACGCGTGAAGGCCATAGGTGCTCCTGAGACGCGGCTCGGTTGAGCCTTGGTACGTCGATGCAGACACATAGCCCACCATCCTCGCCGGGATGTGGGGCTACGGCGGGTAGGCGGCGACTGCCGCGCATGACTCTTGACTCCTGTAGCTCCTGAATGTTCCTCGCGATGAACTCTTGAGGGTTTGGCCCTCCTTGCCTCACGCCTTCCTGAGGGAAACGTGCCTTGAAGCACGCCTCCAAGTGGTGCCCGAGCGCCTCCCTCGTGACCTTGGCAAAGTCGGTGTCTCCCCAAGAAAGAGCCCCCGAGCCCTACCCGAGGAGGGCGCCGGGCGTGCCTTCTATGCGATAGAGGGAGGCACCCCTTGAACGGGCGCGGGTCCTGACGCAACGCCTCCGGAGGTGCCTGCCTCGCGAGTGTTCATGCCAGGTGAAGCCTTCTTCTTCTTGGGGCATGCCCTTGGGAGCCTCCCACTCCCGTGATCTGGATCTTCGATTGCCATAGCTTGGAAGGCACGCTCAAGAGAACACACTGCAATCCTCTCCTCGCAAGGCATTGTGATGAATCCACCGCTTCCTGGCATCTTGAGGACATTGTAGCCATGGTGAGTCACTGCCATGAACTTGGCCAGAGCTGGGTACCCGAGAATGGCATTGTATGGCAGGCGAATGTGGGCAACGTCGAAGTCAATGAGCTCGGTGCGGTAGTTGTTGCGCTGCCCGAAGGTGACAGGAAGGCGAACTTGCCCTATTGGAACGGTGGAACCGTCAGTTACTCCTGAGAAAGGCTTGGTCGGCTGAAGCTGATCGTATGACACTTGGAGATTGTTGAATGTCTCGACGGATAGGACGTTGAGTCCAGCTCCGCCGTCGATGAGGGTCCTAGTGACTTGCACATTGCTGATGACTGGGGAACAAAGCATCGGGAGGACTCCGACCGTTGCTGCGCACTTGAGCTGATCCGCTGAGCTGAACGTGATAGCACACGCAGACCACCTGAGAGGGCGTGTGGCTTCAAGTTTGGGGAGGACTACATTCACCTTGCGAGCAAAATGCTTGAAGATGCGCTGAGAGGCTAGGGCCTGAGAGCCGCCCAGGATGCAAGCGATTGCGCGCGGCTCCTGGAAGCCCCCAGCCCCCTCGTCCTGGTGATGGTATTCATTCCTCCTTGGCGGTGGTGGCAGAGGATGGAGGCCTGCATTGCCTTGAGGGCGGTCCTCACGAGGCTGATCCCTCCAACCTCCCTCGTGAGGCTGGTCCTGCCAGCGGTCCTCGCAAGGTCGGTCACGCCACCCTTGGCGAGGGCCACGGTCTTCCCATCGTCCTCCGCCTCTTCCTCCTCGGCCATAGCCCTGGTCTGCGGTCGGGACGTCGGCCGATACGCCCATCTTGCACGGCCTTGAGCTCTTGACATTCATTGGTGTTGTGGGTGTGGAGGTCATGGTACACGCAGTACCGGCTGCCCTTGGATGACTCAGGCTGATCCCTGCCTCGCTTGGTATCTGGCTCTGCTGCTAGCACAGCAACCCCCTTGCACTTCACGTCCTTGACCTTGGGCTTCTTCTCTTATGGGTCGGCAGCCAGGAGCTCGAGGAGGAAGAGGTGCCCTTCCTCAGCCCTGGCGCACTTGGTCGCCAAGTTGAACAGCTCCAGGGATGTGCACAGGTCTTCATGGATTGCTAGCTCCTCTTTCATCTTAATCTCACGCACGCCATCGGAGAAGGCTGAGATGATGGCCTCAGTCACCCTGGGGATCTTGAGGCAGGCGTTGTTGAAGCGCTGGATGTACTTCTGCAGGGTCTCTCCTGGCTGTTGCTTGATGCGGCGCAGGTCGATCATGGCCGGGGGCCGGTCGCGAGTGCCTTGTTAGTTGGCGATGAAGCGGGTGCGCATCTCGTCCCAGGAGGAGATCGTGCCAGGAGCCAGGTTCAGGAGCCCGGTGCGGGCACCTTCCTTGAGCGCCATGGGAAACCAATTCGCATGACCTTTTCGTCCCCGTTGGCGGCTCCGATGCCCAGCTCGTAGGGCTGGAGGAACTCCGCGAGGTCTGCAGTGCCGTCATAGCGAGGAGGCAGGTCCGGCTTGAACTTGCCGGGCCACACGATGCTACGCAGCTCGGAGGTGAAGGCGCGGCAGCATGTAGTGGCCACCGGAGCTCTCTACTGATGCAGGGCTTGCTCCTGTAGGTTCCTGCGCACCGCTTCTTGGAGCAGCACGGAGTCTTGACGTGGCGGTTCAGGGATGCGGTCGTGGAGCTCCGGTGCTGGGAGCACGCGAGCGCCATCTTGGGGGCGAGGGATCTCTTGGCAGCTCCTTTCTTGTCGCGCAGGCGCTGGATGCAGAGGGTCTCGTCCTGGGGCCACGCGCCTTGGAGCCAGGGCACCTTCTTGGGGAGGAGGCGGTGGAGGCACCTCCCGTTCCTCGCCTCTGCGCAGGACGGAGGGCGAGGCAACGGGAGGGATGGCATGGGAGAGCCCCCTGCGGTGCTAACGAGCTTAGTGATGCGGGCGAGCCAGTCCCCGTAGAGGTCGTCGACGGGACGGTAGTGTAGGAGCTCACGCACTAGGAGCAGCGCGGCGTGCGTGTCCATGGGGGCGCGACGGGCATGGGACGATGAACCGGCTGGAGTCAGCGACGGGGTGGCGGTGCGGCCATCGCACCGCACGAAAGGATGCAGGGACGAGGCCTGCTGCTCATCCCCCGCCGAGCCGGTGGCGGCGTTGGCGGCAGGTGACGGGGAAGGATGAGGGAGACCACCGACGGGCGCCGTCTGGGCGACGCGGGTGGCGAGAGCAGCCCGACGCTCGGCGCGAGCTCGGCGAGCGTCAGCCATGGACACGACGGAAGATCAGACGCAACTAGCGGAAGAAAGATTCCGGCACACCCCTACCTGGCGCGCCAAATGTCGGATTTCGGGTTCCTGCAGACCCTTGAGGTTCGAACACTGGGGTGCGTATGAAGATCTCTTCCCTACCCGCTCACGTCTTGAAGTCTCGCAAGGATCTAAGCAAGAAAGATGAACACACAAGGGACACAGGATTTATACTGGTTCATGCCACCATTGTGGTCACTACAAAAAAATACACTTCCGTGATGATACGTGTTTGTCACAGTAGGTCGCGTTTTTTGTCATGCATGTACATCCATGACAAATTTATGACAGAATCAAGATAGTCATACCTGTGCTGTCGCAGAAGTGTTCCATGACATTACCAAAATTATCATCACGGAAGTGTCCACTTCCATGACGATAAATCGCGCGTCACAGAACTGCTTTCGTCAAGGGTGACCGACACGTGGCATCCACCATAACGGAACGCCGTTAAGCTATCGGGTCGGGTTTTGGATCCGATAACCCGTTAACAGCCCCGACCAATGGGGATTTTCCATGTGTAAAATCATCATTGGCTGGAGTAAACACGTGTCGGCTCACCGATGGGACAGATGTCATCCGCTCATTGGACCGAAGGCGCCTATGATACAGCGACACATGGAACGGCCCAACAGAGGCCCATTCCGGTGAAAAGCCCGACCCGTTTGACTTGGTCAAAAGGTGGCAGGCCGGCCCACGGAAAGACTGTTAACGGCCTGTTCGCTTATAGCCCATTTACAGCCCGCTAATCGAGGGCCCGTTACGCCCTATCCGAATTAGGCCCAGTAGCGTCATCTGGGCCGTCCAATATGATTCAACCCGTTTTAACTTCCGGCCCATGTGTGACCCATGACTTCTTTTGGCCCATATGAGGACCTTTGTAACTCTTGGCCCATTAACGGCCCGTGGTGAAACTGGCCCGTAATGAACAGTGTATCACTTTATACCCATTAACGGCCCATTATTCCATTGGGCCGTTTCCAGCCCAAGTTATCTTTCGGCCTTCTCAGGGCCCATTGATTCTTGGGCTCATTTGCAGCATTCGGTTACATACAGCCCGTTACACTCATTTTCTGCTTGTGGGCCAAATTCAGGCCATCGTTACAGTCGGCCCATTTGCGGCCCGTTAATATGTTGGGCCGTTTTCATGTAAAAAACCCGTTGGGCTGTTTTCATAGAGTTATCAAATACGGCCTATTAACGGCCCGTTATGGTCCACGAATAGTACGACCCATAATTGGCGAAATGATGATATGCCCCGTAGAAGGCCCATGGATCCTACGGCCCGTATGAGGCCTGTCGGTGTCAAAACCGGCGGATCTCGGGTAGGGGGTCCCGAACTGTGCGTCTAGGCGGATGGTAACAGGAGACAAGGGACACGATGTTTTTACCCAGGTCCGGGCCCTCTCGATGGAGGTAAAACCCTACTCCTGCTTGATTGATATTGATGATATGGGTAGTACAAGAGTGGAACTACCACGAGATCAAGGAGGCTAAACCCAAGAAGCTAGCCTATGGTATGATTGTTGTAATGGTTGTGTTGTCCTACGGACTAAAACCCTCCAGTTTATATAGACACCGGAGAGGGCTAGGGTTACATAGAGTCGGTTACAATGGTAGGAGATCTACATATCCGTATTGCCAAGCTTGCCTTCCACACCAAGGAAAGTCCCATCCGGACACGGGACGAAGTCTTCAATCTTGTATCTTCATAGTCTTGGAGTCCGGCTGACGATGATAGTCCGGCTGTCCGGATACCCCCTAGTCCAGGACTCCCTCAGTAGCCCCTGAACCAGGCTTCAATGACGATGAGTCCGGCGCGCATATTGTTCGGCATTGCAAGGCTGGTTCCTCCTTCGAATAGTTCGTAGAAGATTGTGAACACCAGGATAGTGTCCGGCTCACCACCAAGCCTTTACTTGAATCGTTTTATTATACCACCTCAGCGCGTTTAGCAAAGCGGTTTCCTTGGCACGTCTTGTCGAAGCAGAGATCGTGTTCCCCTTATTCCGGGATTCCCATCAATACGGACGTGGGTAACCCAACCGTGCCCGTTGCCACGCCCCCTCTATCGGAAGCGAGTCCCGAACGGTCACGGGGACGGCTCTTGGTATTCTCCTTCTTTATAATGGGACCAAGGCTCGTTTCTTTTTTTCAATCCTCCATCGAATCTTCTCCTTGCCCCAAGTTCCAACACCCAGAGCCCTAGATTCGAGCGCTTTGGACCTTCAACAATGTCCGGCTCCGACCTACAGGGCCGGTGGATGCCCTCCCCCGTTACGGAAGAAGACGTGCTAAAGCTGCGAGAGGCCAAGTACCTGTCTTACGAGATTTCGCACAGGTTGCCCACCGAAGGGCAAGTCATCCCCACCCCCGAGCCCGACGAGTATGTCGTGTTTGTATCCCACCTCCGTCGGGGCTTAGGCTTCCCGATGGATCCTTTCGTGAGAGGGCTCATGTTTTACTATGGGTTGGAATTCCACGACTTGGCCCCGGAGTCCATCCTCCATATTTCCGCATTTATTGTCGTCTGCGAAGCCTTCCTCCGCGTCACCCCTCACTTCGGCTTGTGGCTTAATACCTTCGACGTGAAGCCGAAGATGATCGAGGGGCGTCAAGCAGAGTGCGGCGGGGCGGTTGTGAGCAGAAGGGCCGACGCTCCATGGCCCAAGGGCTCTTTCCAGGAGGAGCTCGGCTTGTGGCAGCAGGAGTGGTTCTACGTAACCGCTCCCAGGGGCAGCAGGTAGAAGCCGCCACCCATCTTCCGCTCGGGCCCTCCACAGCGGTTGATGTCATGGGTCAGCCAAGGGCTCAACTGGGGGCCGTCAAAGGACGTGCCCCTATTGCAGGGCCGGATTCGAGACCTCCAAGCGAGGGAGATCGATCTGGTCGTGGTGATGCAGGTCATGCTGATTAGGCGTCTCCTGCCCTGCAAACGCTGTCCTCTCCGGCTATGGGAGTTTAATCCGGAGGGACCACGAATTCTCCAACACTTCATGGGTACGACACTCGTGGAGATGTACAAATTGTTCTTCGGATCACAAGAGGTGTGTCCGGAATTGACCGAGGATGCCGACCTAAGCTGCAATCGCCCGGATACACAAGTAAGTAGCTCCGTGTCCGGACATACCGTTTGTTTGCCTTTCTATGATTCACTTTTTGACCAGCCGCTCTCTAAACAGGAGTGGATAGCGCAAGCAAAACTGATACGGTGTCCGGCCCCCCTCCCAGAGACCGCGCTGGATCCTGTGCTGGTCAGGATGCTGGAGGTTGCGCCTTCAGAGGAAGGCGAAGGGGAGAACAGAGGAACTACCGCCTCAACCAAGGAGGCTTTTGAGGAAGGGGGGATCGAGAATCCCTCCTTCCAGGGGGAGAAGAGGACCGCCTTCGAAAACCCGGAGGCCAAAGCCCCGAAACGGGGGAAGAGATCTTCACCAGAGGGTCCTGCGTCCGGAGAGGCTCCGGCCGCACAATCTCCCCTAAAGAATCAGCCCTCCAGCGAGCCGTAAGTAGAAAAAAGGGAGTTTTGTAATAAGGGACATCCCTATTTGTGCTTCTGAGGATAACTTAAGTTTTTACCTTGTAGTTCGGATCTCCGTCCTTCTCAGATGAGCTCGTCTTCGGGGGAACTCCGTTCGGAGATGATGGAGAGCGAGACGCCGCCATCCTCCGCACCATCGGATAGGGCGGACGAGCCTGAAGTGTCATCACGGAGGGTATCCCCGAGTCCGGCAGGGCCGAATAGTTCGGCACCAACTGGTGTGCGGCCGGGGGAGCTGAAGGATCTGCTTGAGAGGGCGTCCATCTCAGAAGGTCACCGTACACTGATGAGTACGGTGATTGAAAGAATTTCATCCGCCGAAGGCGGATTGCGTGATGCCGTCAGGAGTTTGCTGGCGGGGTTTGAGGTACGTAAAAATGACGTACTCTTTGACAGTTTTACACATAAAGTGCGCCCTGTATAGATAGTATCCCCTGAGACTCGGTAGGGTGTCGAGAACGACAACGTGCCAAGGATCAAAATCCGAGGTATTGATTCTCGCCTTTCCTAAGCAGGTGGTGGATAGTTCGGTGGCTAGCCGGACTGATGGAGTTGCCGAAGTAAAGTGGCAACTCGATGTTGCGGATGCGGACATCACGCTAGTCAACAGGCGACTTGACGAGTCGCAAGGTAGGTTTCTTCTCCGTGGTCACCTAGTAAGGGAGCCGAAGCCCACCCCTTACAATATGTGTGCTTGACGCAGATGGTGCCGCTGCTGTGGAGAGCCTTCGGGCAGAACTTGCTCAAGCCAAGGAGCAAGCCAGAAGGAGTGATGCGGCTGCCTCGAGGGCGGCCGAAGAGCTAGAAGCCGAAAGGGCTGCACACTACCGAAGCAGGGAGGAGATGGCCGAAATGGCCGTGAAGTTAAAAGATGCTACCGACCGCAATGAGGTTCTTGAAAGGGAGCGCCTAGCGGAGCGAGAAGACTTGGGGAAGGCCACCGCCGAAGCCAAGGATGCCCGTTTTGCAATGCGGGCTATAAAGGAGGAGCTGCGCCAGGCCGGAGACATTGTGGCTGGCAAGCCCTTTCTGCTGCGCCGAAGGTTTACGGATCCAAAGTATGCTCAGCTTGGCCAGCTGTGGGGTCCGGAGGATCCTTATATGGACTTAGCGGCGAGTGCGGCGGATGCCGTTGTGCACTTCCGAAGTCAGAAGGATCACAAGACGGAAGAGCTGTTTTGGTCTCAATTCCATAGTCCGGAGCGTTCACTTCCGCCGACCGATCGGTTGGCCGAGTGGGCTGAGCTGAATAGATTGTCCAAACTTGCCATGACGGATATCGTGACTCATGTCTGGCCGGATAGGCCCAAGCCTAAGAGTTATTTTGGCTTACTGCAGCAATTTCTTGGGGCGGTGCCTCATATCAAGGCGATGAAGCGGTCGGCCTGCGTAAAGGGTGCACGGATGGCCCTCGCCCGTGTGAAGACACATTGGACAGAGATGGATGCCACCGCTGTTGCGACCCAGGGTTCGGACGAGAGTCGGTTACCCGCCGAGCACTATTTTGGGGAAGTTCTGCGTGGTGCTCGTGTAATAGAGTCGCAGTGCTCAAAAAATGTCACGTTCAAATGAACGTGTTGGTTTGTAAAATGATGTTTATGTTGTAAGCGCTTTTTGTACTTGTGCGTTCAAGTATTGAAATATCTCCTATGCGGCCGTTTATGTATACGTGTGTATAACCTGAAAGATGGCAGTCGTCGGCTTCAGCCCCCACGCACAAGGTGCGGGGGTGTTCGCAAAAAATAGCGCATTTTCACACTTAATCTGACATCTCGGTCCTGTGAAGGAGGTGGTAGCGTAGCAAACGAGGCAACCGGACTATGATGCTTTATCACTTTCACTTAGCCATAGGAGTTCGAGGGTGGGGCTACGATATAGCCCCTAGGGGCACCGCGCTCTCCGAATTTGGGGCGCGTATGTGCCTGACCGGGAAACGGTCCTTCGTCAAAGCGGAGGAATTCTAAACATTCCGATCGTCGATCGAGTGGTTGACCAGTCTCTCGCTGTATCATGACAGTCAGTTTTCGGCTTTCTGTGCTGAGGTGCTCGCCCGGCCGAACTGGGGCACAATCGCAGCAGTTCTCCTGGTGCCGTGTTAGCCGATGATACGGAACGTAAGGCAGCAAAACACAGGAGCCGGGCAAACCCAACATTTGACCAAAGACATGATTCGGAGCTGATGCATATAAGGCCTAACTCGAGACGCCGAACACTCCCTGAGGTGTTCGGTCTTTATGATATTGGGCAGAACATTGCCCTAAGCCCCTAGTGTCCAGGTACACACAAGGTCCTCTGACGCGGCCGATGCCAAAACGTCAGTCTCCTCTCTGGTTATAATGAGAAACCAGGGGATATATAGCAACAAGAGACAGTAAAAAAGGTTTACACAGGGTCTTAATCTGAAAAGAATCCTTGCAACGGGTCCCTACTGCACGTCTGCGCCTGTGTCTCCGTTGTGCTGTATCCTGGACGGGTATAATACGTTGTTCCTCTGTAAAAGAGAAGAACTTAGTTTGAAAAGTGATCGTGCAAAAAATGAATTAAAAATTGAAATATGAATGAATGAATAAAGCTGAGCTTATAATAGCTCATACGCACAGCCCCTTGTAAAGGGGTGTGCGGCTAGGGAGCCCCTAGCTTATTTTATGCCGGACTCGTCTAGCCATGTGCGGGGTCTTGAATGACCTTTTACTAAGATGATGCCGCGTGGACCGGGCATTTTAAGTGTAAGAGACGCGTAGTGTGGTATTGCATGAAAGCGGACAAAAGCTTCACGTCCCAATAGTGCTTGATGGCTACTTTTGAATGGGGCGACATGAAAGATTAGCTTTTCGCGTCGGAAGTTGTCGGGTGACCCGAACACAACTTCTAGTAGTAACGAGCCCGTGCACTTGGCGTAAGGGCCTGGCGTCGCTCCTTTGAAGGAAGTGCGACTATGTCGGATTTTAGTAAGGTCTATCCCCAACTTGCGGATTGTGTCCAGATATAGCATGTTTAAATCACTGCCGCCGTCCATCAGGACTTGTGTAAATTGTAGTCCGTCGATTATAGGATCCAATATCAGAGCAGTCCATCCTGCGTTTCGAATGCTTTTGGAATAGTCCAGGTGGTCGAAAGTAATTGGTTTTAGCATCCAATCTCGGTGTTTCGCTGGGGTGGACCGTGCGACACGTGCTTTAGCGGGTGCCGTACTATTTTTCCGTACTATCACATGTAGTGAGTTTACTGTTTTGACTTCTTGCGGGAAAGTCTTTTGTTTTCCGGCGCTCTGCTGGTGGGGTTCGTCATCATCCTCGCTTGGTGTGTCGAGCCCCTTGTGTTTGGCGTTGAGTCGGCCGGACTGTTTGAAGACCCAACAATCTCGGTGGGTGTGGTTTGCAGGCCTTCCGGAGGTGCTGTGGATTTGACATATCCGATCCAAAATTTTGTGTAAGTTGGATAACTCGTCACTGTTGTTCTTAAGAAGCAGTGTTTTGTTGTTCGGCCGCGAGCTTTTGAATCCGGCATTGACCGCCATGTTCTTTGGGCTTTTTTCTTTATTTCGGCGCTGATCCTTTCTGCGCCGTGATTTTCCGTTTCCATCTCTGATCTCGAATGTACTCGGGTCACTGGTGCTGCATCTTGCTAGCCAGCTGTCTTCCTCCGCGCAATAGCGGGTCATGAGGCTTGTTAGCGCGGCCATTGTTCTCGGCTTCTCTTGGCCGAGGTGTCTGGCGAGCCATTCGTCTTGGACATTATGTTTAAAAGCTACTAAGGCTTCAGCGTCCAGACAATCGACTTTTTGGTTCTTTTTGGTAAGGAACCTGTTCCAGAATTTGCACGCTGACTCTCCGGGCTGTTGAGTTATGTGACTTAAATCGTCTGCATCCGGAGGGCGAACATAAGTCCCTTGAAAATTTGCTCTAAACGCGTCCTCGAGCTCTTCCCAACTTCCAATAGTATTTTCTGGGAGGCTTTTGAGCCAATGCCGGGCTGGCCCTTTGAGCTTGAGGGGTAGATATTTTATGGCGTGGAGATCATCTCCTCTGGCCATGTGTATGTGGAGGATGTAATCCTCAATCCAGACTCCAGGGTCTGTTGTTCCGTCGTATGCCTCTATGCTTACGGGTTTGAACCCCGCTGGAAATTCATGATCTAGCACCTCATCGGTGAAACATAGTGGGTGTGTGGCGCCCCTGTACTTGGGTGTGCCGTTGTCTTCGAACACTCGGCGTGTTGTGTTGCTTCCTGGGGCCCTCTTTTTTGGCCCATAAATGGACCTGACCGGGCCGTTTGTTTTCCGAGGATCATGAGTCGGCTTATGTGCGGCGCCGCTTATCGCTTTTGGCCTGTCATCTGGTCGTCTATCCAGCCAGGCGGCCTCTTTGCTTTTTGACTGTGGGGGCTCTATGGCCTCCTCGTCGAATTCTGGCAGCAGCTTGCGCTTCGGGTAGCTCTTTGTCTAGTGGCCATTGCCATATTTGTCCGCGGACTTGAGTACTTTGCTCCACCTCATTCTGAGTATGTCTTCCGCTGTTTTGAGCTTCCATTTTTCCTTCTTCAGACTTCTTGCAGTGGCGACGAGTCTTTTGTGAAGGTTCTTATTCTCCGGTGGTGTGTCCGGCGTGAGGTCGTCTGGACTGTTGTTTTCGCCGGGCATGGATTGATTATCCGATTCGTCTTGTTCGGACGGTTGCTTGGTTGCATGTTCGTCGTCCACTGGTTTGCCCTGCTCTATTGCTGGGTCATTAGGAGTGTTGTTTTTGTCGAGGCGGGACTTAGGGCGGCGTCTGCGTCGCCGTTTTGGTTGTTTGTCGGCGGGATTATCCTTTGTCGCGTCCTGTTGTTCCTCGTTATCGCTTCCTTTTGGGGTGTCCACCATATATACATCATGGGTTGGGGTGGCCTTCCAGTGCTTGGTAAGCGCTGGTTCTTGGTAGTCTCCGGCATCGTCGTCCATACTGTCGATGTCTTCGGAATCGTAGTCTAGCATGTCGGTTAGATCGTCGACAGTGGCTACAAAGTGGGTGGTGGGTGGGCTTTGAATTTCTTCGTCGTCCGCATCCCAACCATCCTGACCGCAGTCCGGCCAGGGTTCTCCTGATAATGAGAGATGCGTTAGCGAATTCAGGATGTCGCCCAAGGGTGAGTGCTGAAAGATGTCCGCGGCGGTGAACTCCATGATCGGCGCCCAATCGGATTCGATTGGCAGGGGCGCAGGAGGTTCGGAGTCCGGCAAGGAGTCCGGTGCCTCGGAGTCACGGGCTTTATAAGGGACAAGGTCGGTATTCGGCTCCATTGCCGTAGAAGTTGCAGCTCCCGAGGCGGTGTCCAGCCACCTGTCCTCGATCTGCATGGTCTGCTCCGAACTATGGGTCAGAGCAGACTCGTGTGCGGCCTCCAGGGCACTATCCGGCGGCAGAGCTAAATCATGCCCATCGAGACAGCACGACACGCTCGGCTGTGGCTTGAATCCGTCGAAGATCGAGTCTCCGCGGATGTCGGCCGTGAAGTTTAGGCTTCCAAACCTGACCTGACGGCCAGGGGCGTAGCTTTTGATCTGCTCCAGATGGCCAAGCGAATTGGCCCGCAGTGCAAAGCCGCCGAACACGAAGATCTATCTGGGGAGAAAATTCTCACCCTGGACTGCGTCGTTATTATTTGAAGGAGCCATCAAGCCTATCGGTGACGACACAAATGAACTCTCAATGAAAGCACCAATGTCGGTGTCAAAATCAGCGGATCTCGGGTAGGGGGTCCCGAACTGTGCGTCTAGGCAGATGGTAACAGGAGACAAGGGACACGATGTTTTTACCCAGGTTCGGGCCCTCTCGATGGAGGTAAAACCCAACTCCTACTTGATTGATATTGATGATATGGGTAGTACAAGAGTGGATCTACCACGAGATCAAGGAGGCTAAACCCTAGAAGCTAGCCTATGGTATGATTGTTGTAATGGTTGTGTTGTCCTACGGACTAAAACCCTCCAGTTTATATAGACACTGGAGAGGGCTAGTGTTACATAGAGTCGGTTACAATGGTAGGAGATCTACATATCCGTATCGCCAAGCTTGCCTTCCACGCCAAGGAAAGTCCCATCCGGACACGGGACGAAGTCTTCAATCTTATATCTTCATAGTCTTGGAGTCCGGCTGGCGATGATAGTCTGGCTGTCCGGATACCCCCTAGTCCAGGACTCCCTCAAGGCCCATGGATAGTACGACCCGTAGAAGGCCCATGGACCCTACGACCCGTAGAAGGCCCATTGATCCCTAAGGCCCGTATAGAAGGCCGATGGATCCTACGGCCCGTATAGAAGGCCAATGGTCCTACGGACGAACGAAGGCCCATGGATCATATGGCCTACAGGAGGCCCATGGTTACAACAGTCCGTGTGTTGCCATGATTATTTTGGCCTAGTTACCAAAAATAGGCTATTGTGGCCACTAGAAAAACACAGAAAAAGAACTGCAGTGACTACAAGCAAACAACTAAACAAGACAATAAGGAAATAAATAAGCAAGCAATTAAGGCTAGCCTATTACCGCTATTACACATATTACATCCACTGGGCATCAAAGTTCGCCACCAGTGCAAATATAGGGAACAAAGCAGCATATTAAATACACCTGGCCGTCAAAATTGGCCACCAGTGCAAATAAACGCGGCAGCAAAACAAGAGCATAACTGAAACAACTTCAGAAGAGCTCAAGAAACGTTATCCTGGGTATCCACCATGCTGGCAATAAGCTTAGCAAGCTGATTAGCTTTGTCCTGTTTGGCGCTAAAATCCTCCAACGCTTGCTGTTGCACCAGAAAGTATGCATCTGAATGCTCCAGGGACTTCCGCAGTCCTTCCGCTTCTTGTGGCAGCACAGCTGATCGATGTCTTTCAGCTTGTAGTTGAGACTCAAGAAACCGAACTGATTCAGACAGTGAGTTTGAATAGCTTGTGCATGCGGTAGTGGCCAGTAACTCGAACACTAAACCAAGACAGGACTTTGGGGTTGTCTCGCTGTCTTCAAGATAGTCTTCCTTAGCTGTTTTATCAGCTTTGTTGGAGGCCAACAAGGATGTGTCACTATCCTGAACCTTATCTGCATTACTTCATTTACCATTGCTTAATAAGGCACTCTTCCCCAATATTCTGTCAGCATTCTAAAAGAAGAAACAAGCAGACACATAACAAGTTTAGCATGTATTAGTATATGAAACTCATTTCGGTGAACCAGTTCATTAGTAAGGCGGACAGGATTAAACTATCAAGTCTTCTATTGCCAAGTACTAGTACATAATAAAAGCATCAAACAAACATATATCTATGTCCTATGGTCACTGCATTGTCTTGCCAAATCAAAATAGAGACACGGTTCAAATCATATCAGTTCAAGACAAAGCAGTAGTGAAAGAATACAAAGTGTGGGAAACTACACGGCACAACAAGATTTCAGATGGGTACCACGGGTCTACATGTACAACAACACTATTGGCTCTGTTGTGATGCTAGTAATGTGCATGATATGAAAGTCAACTGTATACACAATTGAAATTGAAATCAACAGAGCTATTGATAAGAGAAAACCTGTTAAAGAAACAAGCGTGAACATACCTGCTGTGCCATTGGAGTTTCGATTGGATCCTTCAATTTAAAAATAAGTTCGTATCAGTAAATACAGTGATACAAGAGCCAAGCAATCATACTTAAAAAAGGCGCGCCTAAGCGAGCGCTTAAGCGCGCCTAGGCTCTAGGCGTTGGCAAAACGCATTGCGCATAACTACGCATAATCTGTGCATAACTGCGCATAAGCATGCGCTTTGGTCAGTAAAGCGCAAGGCAGTGGCAAAACGCACAATTAACACCTAGCGCTTTTTTGAACTATGATAGCAATGGAATCTTAAATTAGAACAGTTGTTCTTAAGGTTTAGGCACTTGTTCTACATGAACAGAGTACAGTAAGACGCAAGAATAAAATACTTAAAAATAGAAAATGAGCTCATAGACCTTACCACATTCTTCGTTCGGGACCAGTACAGAACAAGGCGTTCCCAGTCATCGTCCAGTAAATGTGTCTCAGGAGAACGTAAGGGAATTTGATGAGTTTCTTTGCCAGTGAAGTACGTTTTCTTCAGGTAATTCCGATACTGCCACCAAGCATTCTTGAAGATAGCAGAGGTATTAGCACAGGTTACCTCATCCTGAGTTTCCAAATCGGTCCTTCTCTATAGAGAAAAATGGGAAAATTTGCTGTATTATAACCATCATGGAGGTAGGATGTATGGGACGAAGCAAAGTAATTGCCATGAATAACATTACTTACACATAACTCCTGGACAAGCACCTGCAACTGGCATTTTCCTTCATCTTCAGTATAATATTTCCAAGATGGGAAGATACGCACATACGATTTAACAACATCAAACGCGATAGATACTAAACTACGACTAGCTGGTTGTGCTTCCTCCACAGGAATAGGCGTACTAACTAGTGGAGTTGTGGTTCACCGTGATAGTACTGGCCCTTTGGGCACTGGAGCTGCCTTACTAACTGCTGTTGTTTGGGAGCTCTGTGGTGGAGATGGTGTTGTATCAACAGGAACTGGGTTACTATCGGTTGGGGTTGGGGTTAGATTGGGTGAAGCTGGTTCTCTGTCCATCGCAGTAGGGGTACAATCTGTGAGAGTTTGGGTTATGTGTGGTAGGGCTGGTTCTTGTGCATGTACAACCGGGGTGCTATCTCCACCAAGAGGTAGCACTGTTTTATTTGAAGACCGTGTTTTTATTCCGCTAGATACTGGCATCACCCGCTCCAATTCAAATGGCTGATAAACAGGAAACATAGTTGAATGTACAGACATTGTATGAGAGACAGATGCAATAGATAGTGTGGAAAAAAGAGGGCATGAAACAGTTGACATGTATATTGTTTAACTAAAACGGATAGCATGACATAATATAACATATATGATGTCTATCTAAACTGGATAGCATAGCATAACATAATTCAAAAATATGATGAATAACTAAACAGGATCACATGACATAATTCACCTACATGTTATCTAAGTAATCAGGATCGCATCATTTAATTCACATATGTGATTTATATGCTAAACAGAGGGCATTCGATATGATGTCTGAACTAAGAACATGGTGTTGAATATTGTGTATATGATGTCTAAACTATGCAATGCAAGACACCGTATGCATGATATGAGCAGTATAACTGTGCCAAGTTAGAGCATACACCTCAGTGGGGGAATAGGACTGGTCATCTGTCTCTGAATCCATCTCTGAGGAGCTATCGGGACCCAACAAGAGATCTGCTTCGACAGGTAGCACTGTCTGCTCTGAAGGCCTTGTTTTCACTCCAGATTTTTCCATCTCCCACCCAAATGGCTGATTCACAAGAAGAGTAGTTTAATGTACAAACATTGTCGACAAATGGAAATGTAATGAAGAAAAGGATGGGCAAGATATCATTCAAATATATGATGCCTGGTTAAACAGGATGGCATTGCACATTTCACATATATTATGGCTGGCTAAAAGACATGAGACTGCATAATTCCCATATATGATATAGAAACTAAACAGGTGGCATTACAGAACATGTCTAAACTAAGCAGATGACATATATGATGTCAAAAGTAGGCACTGCAAGGCAACATATGCATGATATGACTAACATCATCATGCCAAGGTAGAGCAAACACCTTGGGGGGTAAATAGGAGTGGTCAGCGGCGTCTGAATACGCCTCAGAATAGATATCTTCCTCTGGATTACAATCTGGAGAGGGGTGGGGAGGGTTTGCCATTGAACCCACCATGGAGCAATGTATGCATGACATTGTATTGCTGCACAAAACTCTTCTCTTTTTCTCTACATGTTCAGCATGACTGTATAAAATATCTGACATGCATACAAAAAAATATGGTGAGATTATGTAAGGAGAGCATGCAGAAATTTAGAGTGATGGTAACAACCAGTGGATCGACGTTTTTCCGTTGAACCAAAATAGCCCTAATGGATCGACGTGAATGTATAGTAATAAGTGACGCAACAAGTGTACAACCTCTTTGCCGTAGCCGTGTTGACCTCAGCATCATTGGGTTGGTTGCTGAAGCAGTTGAGGCAGAGGTGGCTGTTGGAGGTGTGAAGGAAGATCTGAGGAATCTGTAGACGGCGTCCAGGGCACTGCTCTGTTGTGATGGATCGTTCTGTCGTTGGAGCAGCTCCGGTGAGCCGTAAGACGTCAAGGCTGAAGCAGCACAAGACAGACATCATCAATCTCAAGTGGGATTCTAATAGCATCTCCAATAGATGATGAAAAATGGATGTAAAATTAACATCACCAAAAACCACCTGACTACAACTGATGAGGTAAAAATTGTTGACTCTGAACTTAACTGTCGAAACTGAAATTTACTATGGAATCCGAATGCTACTGTCGAAACTAAACGCAATGGTAGCAGAGAGACACTTGACATGTAGTTTAGGGAGGGCCTACAGTTCATCTTCAACCTGTACACCCCTGAGCCGCCTGCCACCATCGGCCGAACCGCCGGCCCCAGCGCCGCCTCGCCGCCCCGAAACAACTCGCCACCGCCGCCCCGGCCAGCCCTCTAGGCCCCCCGCCCCCACCTTGAACCCTAAGATAGATAGTGGGGTACCTCTCCGACGAGCCCCCGTCCCCGCTGCGGGTGGTTCTTCCTTAACTCCGGCGAGCCCCCCCAACCGCTAAAAATCGACTGACCCAAAAGTCGATTCAGTCGACTGAAGTGTGGCTTAATCGGAGCAGAGTAGCAGCACGAGCGAGGGGGAAAGCAGCAGCAGCTGCTGGGCAAGCGAGCGATCGAGTGAGAGCCGGAGTAGCAGCAGCAGCGCGAGTGGGCGAGCGAGAGCCGGAGCAGCAGTAGCAGATCCGGCTGTTTTGGACGCCGCCACCGAAGGGGCCTCGCACTGGGGGAGAGCCGCCGTGGAGATGTCGCCCGCGGCGCCGGCTTCAAGGTAGCCGCTCCATGTGGGTGCGGGATGGAGCACCGTCGGCGCCGGGAGGTCGAGTTAAGGAGAAGGTGCGATGCGATGAGTGTACAACCTCTTTGGTGGCGCCAAGTAGGCCTCGGCTTCGTCCGAGGAGTCGGTGAGGATGCTGCGGTTCCGATGGAGCAGGTTAAGGCGATGCTGTGGAGATGGAGCAGCCGTGATAGACGAGGCAATCGTCGGAGCAGCTCCTTGGAGGTGGAGGACGGGGCGGCTGAACTGGCGGGACAGCGAGATGGATGACGGATCCTCATCCGGGGAGGTGGACGAGGGACGTCGAGCTGTTGCGGTGGACGACATCGTCGGGGAAGAGGCTCCGGCTGGGCAGCGGTGACGTGGCAGACGGAGGAGGGTGGGGTTTTGCGGCTGGAGCGGAGAGGTTATGGCGGCCTGGGATTTCAAATGGCGAAAAGGGGGCGATGAGAGGGGGTGAAGCATGACTTAGGGACGCGCTTGTCCAAAATGTAGGGTGTGTTACAAAAGTACCCCCCACTGATTTGAACTAGTGGCCCTTTCGGCTCAGGGTTAGAAGGGGGATTTCGCATGTTGGGATTTGGCAGCTGGAGGGAGTTTTCGCGCGCGTTGTAATTTCGGGATAGCAAGGCACGGGTTGTGAAGGCGCCAGTTTTGGGAGCACGATATCTGAATTTTCGGGATATAACAAGACACGGGTTGAATTTTAGGGACAAGCCTAACGTGTAGTAATATTGTACTTTTTTTGACTGCATAGTAATATTGTACTTGTACGTACCAAATCAATTCGCACTTCCCTCAACCAAAAAGAAAATGAAAAAAATAAAACTATTCACACCACACAAAGTGAGATTCTTGCCCCGTTTTACTATACAAATGCTATTCAAAGCTACTCCCTCCTTCCATCTATATAGGGCCTAATGCGTTTTTAGATGCTAACTTTGACCAAATATTAGAGCAATGATATATGACATGCAACTTACACAAAGCACATCGTTAACTTCGTCTGTGAAAGGTTCTTTCAATGATATAATTTTCACATTGTGCATGTCATGTACTATTAATCTTGTCAATAGTCAAAGGCGGTCTTAAAAATCTCATTACGCCCTATATAGATGGAAGGAGGGAGTCTGAATCCATGTTATGTCCGATTAATTTTTTTCGCTTTGTTGTATAATGCATGTAACCTACTCATACCAACATTTTAGTGCATTCCAAATGTCTATACTACCGCTGCAATTCGAACTAAATTTGAATTCGTTTCTCTATTTCAATAAGAATCTACAATCATGATTGTTGCCAACTTCAACCATCATAATTTCCTTGCTATCCACCAGATATAAATCGGACGGCCTATAATGCAGGATGGCAGGCACACCATCATCAACAACTCTGTTTTTTATAAGAGTAGAGATAAAATATATTAAATGTAGTATAACATGTTCATAAACACACCATGTGTATCACCGTTATATATATTCACACATACGTCGGTTTAAAACTCTATGATAAATTCTTCAAATATCCGAATTTGCTTTTTATAATGAAGTATATATGATCTCTATTCGTCTTTTACACCCACACAACCCTCTTATCTTTGTAGCTAGCGCTAACTTTCTCTTGTGCATGCACACGCCCGCATCCCTCTCACCCTCCCTCAGCATTCTCTAGCTCCATCGCACAAATTCGTCTTTTCACTTTAGGTCGTTCACCCACGGTGTGTGTAGGCCCCCCAGCTCCTTCTTTACGGCACACATCGATCGATATGCCTCTCTAGCCAGGTGTACCTAGCACAAACACAAGCTTCCCCTCTTCTCTTGTCACCGTCCATGCCTCACTCCCACCACTCTTTTCATCGTTCTCGTACTCGCACACTCCTCCCCGCTCGATATAGTATGCCTCTCGTACCACCTCCTACATGCATCCCTCTATCTCTATCCTTCTCCTAGTGCCTCGTTTGCTTCTAACACACACATGCATGTATACCGATCAATCTCCCAACATATACCTGGATCGACTTTAACTACCCCCCCATCGATCGACGTACCTCACAAGTTATGTCTCTCCTTTCTCTAACAAAGGGCGATTGATCTTCCTATGTAGTTATGTCTGCTTACCACAGCCACATCGTCCCCCCTCATCATTCGTGCATGCCTCCTGACCCATCTCTCACACGCACGTGCACAGACAACAAGCAGCCATCTCCTCTCTTACTGATATTGCGGGCGTGCCCTCCGTTTGTCTAGCAAGCCTATCCCACCATTTGTTAGAAGCAACTCCACTACCACCCCCTCCAACACTCTAGCTCTGTCTCTCTCCCAACCTTATTCCTCTCATGCACATATGCATGGATGCCGATCGATCTCCCTTAATACATGAGGCAGATCGATCTCCTTAATACATGAGGTAGGCCTCTCTCCTCCTCCACACATATACCAGCCATTGTACCTCTATAGTTAATTGGGCCTCCCTCTTCCCCCACCACACACCGATAGTCGAGCGCTGCAGGTAGGTATCCATGCCAAAGAGACAAACTGCACATGTCCCCTCTCACGTTCCAATAGGCCAGCCACTCTATATCTTTGACGAGGGCACACACAAATTCGATGACACTCTTTATCAATCGCGCGCGCGTGCACACACACATCATCCCTCTTTTCGATTCTATGGACACCTCAAGCCGGTGATACATCCACTCTCTTCTCGTGGATCGCCCCCTCTATATATATGTTATATCCAGGACTCTATTTCACACACATTGCATATGTTACATTTTTTGATTGAACCCCCCCCCCAAAAAAACTCTCAAGAACCCACACACTATATCTCTCTAGGTTTGTATCTCTCTCACACAACCCCACGTAGGTGGTGTATGTATACAAGAAGAGAATAGGTGCACCGTGCACGTACTCACACTTCGTGCCCAGCCACACCCGCGCGGGTACACGGTGGAGCTCATTTCTTTACGAAATGGCAGCCCACGTGCTAATTTGAACGCCTATAGCGGTTGTTTACCTAGGGAGGTCGTGTACCACGCCTGCACGAAACAAAGTTCGACTTGACGCATTGCCGCGTTATTCTTAAATAAAGTTATAGCGCTCAATGGCACGTACACAGAATATAAAACGATTTTTATGGAGAAAAAGGTAGTCCGCTCACTATATACAATGGAGCCTTGCGTGCCTGGTTTGTCGCTCTTCAGAGTATCTCACACAAGGCTGCGGTGGCCTCTCTCTCTCTCTTACCATTGGTCACTGATCCGGCCGCATCCCGTCCGCCGGGGGAAAGGGAGTGCCGTGGCCTCTCTCTCTCTCTCTCTCTCACCGTTGGTCACTGATCCGGCCACATCCCGTCCGCCGGGGGAAAGGGAGGAAGTGCATCGTTTCTCTGTTCGACGGTGCCAAGGAAGCACGTCCCGATCTGTGGTACACACCGTTCTCTCTGACCAAGCTCCGGCACGGCAGGGCCTACGCCACCTACCCGCAGATTCCGTCCGCCGCCTCTCACCTAGTTACATCCCGACGACCTCCAGGTATCCCCTCCGGCCTTGCTTCACTGCCCGTCTTCCCACGTTGCTGCATGTGCATCTTCCATAGTTCTTTGCCCAAAACGTAGCTCGTCCAGCGTACTTTCCATATTGCATTCTCATCCTCACACCGTTTTATACAAACACAACCGTGTTGTTATCTTCCCTTAGGGCAAGGAATATGCTTCTTTTTTGTCGTCACATGTGTCATCAACTGTTATTGGCCAGTAATTGTTTCCTTTCTACCTCTTTTTTGCAAACAGGGCTATCCATTTCACATTGTTGCTATTGCGACCTTTTGGTGAACTGCAGAAATCACTTTTTTCTTAAGAGTGTTTTGTGCAGTTGTACTAAAATGTCACATGGGCAACGTCTCTACATTTCAGTGCGAATGCACAAAGGGAGATTGGTTTTGCTCTATCCTCCTCATCCAACTCCGAGCCTAATCTTCTCCAACTAGTTAGTCTTAAAAGAGACTGCAAAGGTGACCGGCTTCTATTTATGTGTTTATTGTTTCATCAGCAGTCCTCTATTATCGTAATCACACTTAATATCTTTGGAACAGGGATGCTCAGCTCTATTTTAGTGGAACTGCACAAAATTATCAGAATGTTGCATGCTCCAGACAGCTACTTTTTTTCCCAACATGCCTTGTTGATTTAGACAGAGCTAGGGGGACGTTGCTGCCAATGAAAGAATTGATCAATTTTAATTTAACACCTTCTCACAACTTTGTCTTCAGTTGTGATGTAATTATTAGCTCTGATCTGCTAATAATTGACATGCATTAGCAAAAATTTAGTTTTTTATTGTTTCTGAAAGAGCATCGATGGCAAGACACGCGAAACAGAAGCTGAAAGCTCACACCATTGTACAATTTCATGTCTCGCTGGAAAATTATTTGTATAGTACGTCAATTATGTAAACAAATGATGGAAGGTTGATAGCATTGCCAGAAGCCTCTTCATCATCCGGGTCCATGTGCCATGCACAAAATTATACTCCTTCGTTCCTAAATATTTGTCTTTTTACAAATTTCGAACGGGCATATTTTAGAGTGTAGATTCACTCATTTTGCTTCGTATGTGTACTCCCTCCGTTCCTAAATATTCTATTCGTCTTTCTAGAGATTTCAACAAGTGACTACATACGGAGCAAAATGAGAGAATCTACACTCTAAAATATGTATATACATCCGTATGTGCCAGTCCATTTGAAATCTCTAAAAAGACAAATATTTGAGTAGCCACTCGTTGAAATCTCTAGAAAGACAAATATACTCCAGAGTATATTTAAGAACCGAGGGGGTAGTGCACAACCGCATGGGAGACTTAGCTCGGTCGTTGCGCCGCATTAATAGTGAGTAATGAGCAGTCAAATCGTAAGCCCCACCTTTCCCACTGTAAGTTGCTCTGAAGAAGCAACCATCAATACGCTCTTCTTTGAATCCGCTCATACTACTCCATCCGTCACTGTTTATACAGCGCGCTTCAGAAAAAAGAAAAAAGATCTGTGGGACCAAGGCGACTAGCTATCGGCCTGAAAAATAGCATTGGTAGTTATAGCACGGCGTCTATTACTAACAGAGGGAATAATGCGTACACACATGCATGCAGTGCTTCCACCCCGGGTACACACATGCATGCACTTACTCCATTCCGTAGTTACATGGAAAGAAAATTGTGGACTTGATTGCGGTTACCACACCCTAATTAATTGAGCATTAAACCAAACGCGTCTAAAGTCTCTTTGGTGGTGGAAATGCATTGAGAGAAATGCACCATAATGAAGCGCGCCCTGTAAACTATGACGGAGGGAGGAGTAGTATGAAGGTTCAAAACCAAGTACGCGTATGGCCAGTCGGTCAATGCACCTCCTCTTGGCATATCACTGACATATGAGACAGGAGTGTGAGCAAACCGATCTCAATTGACAGCAAAGAGCCAACCCGCTGTTCCTTGAGAGAGATGAGGAGCGAGAACACACAGACGGGTTCTCATGGAGGCCAAGATATATTCGAGCATGGTTGGTTGATCGATATCATTCATTACATGTTGCCATGTTGGGCTGCCGTTTTCAGCCCTTCTCCGGAATAAACGTGTACTTTATCAGAGATAAAAAAGAAATAAGAGTACAAACGCTCCTCCATGCGGTTCTAGTAGTAGTACTACTCGTACTACTGCGCTTGGCTCTTCGCCTCTTCGTGAAGTCGAACAATGATGGTACTCCGCATGTTGGGTACTACAGTGTATGCCTCTGACAATCTGACACCGAATGGACTAATGCATGTCCACCGAGGGTAGGTTGCATTAGTCAAAAGGCGTAAGCGAGCTTCACCTTGTTCTGCAAGCTTCTCCTCGTTCTGCGAGTTGACGGGACACACCAAAAAGTAGTGCTAGTCCATACTCCCTCCTTTCCGGTTAATATGGCTCAATCCTTCTTGCGGGTAAATGAGAGAGCTTTTTTCATATATAAGCATTCTTAGGACGATCGGCCAAGACACTGGTCACTAGGAAGCGAGGTACCCCGCAAAAAAAGAAGTAGGAAGTGAGGTGTTTCATCAAGCCAGCTCTCGGCCACATTCAAAGTGCAGCAAGCACGATTCGCACGAAGATGCGCCGCAAGGTTTGATGACCTGTTTACATGCTGAATAACAAAAAAAGAGGAAATATTACCGAGCGCTACTATCTGTAACAGGATATGAGCCAGAATTAAGCGAGAATTGTGGCGAGTGTTCCATGCAATCAACTTCCATTATCACATGCGAGAACCCTCGAAGATAACCAAATGTGTTGAAGATTGCTTTACCACATTTTAAAATTATAATAAGATTGCAGACGCTCCTCCATCTGGTTCTTAGTACTAGTATAGTATGTACCTTTATAGACTATATCAGTAAACTTTGCGCTTGGCTGTTCGCCTATTCGGGAAGTCGAACAATAGTAGCACTAGTAGTATAGTGTATGCTTCTGGCAATCTGACACCGAATTAACTGTTGCACGTCCACCGCCTGAGCGAGGGAGAGCTTGCATTTGTCAAAAGTTTCTCCTTGTCCTGCGAGCCACCGCGCGCAAGTAATGCTAGTCCATACCGCCTCCTCTCCTGTTAATATGGATTAATTTCAAACGAGATAAATACAATGTCTGTCACTGTATATTTGTAAAAATACGGTCAGTGGACTTCATAATACGCTCATTGCGCTCAATATATATATATTTTTCGGTGTTTATACGGTCTGTCGGATTTCGGGTTCCGGCAGACCCTTGAGGTTCGAACACTGGGGTGCGCGCGGAGATTCAACCCTCTACCGGCTCGCTCCTCGCCGAATTGCTAGGACCTAAACTACCAAACTGAACAGCACAAGAGCCACAAGATTTATACTGGTTCAGGCCACCATTGTGGTGTAATACCCTACTCCAGTGTGTGGTGTGGTGGATTGCCTCTTGGGCGGATGATGAACAATACAAGGTAGAACAGCCACGCGAGGGGCTGTTCTTGGCTGGTGCGACGAACTACTGGGAGGAGTTCAATCGCTCTATCTACTGGTTTCTTGGTGAGGATCCCGATTGCTAGGTCAGGTCCCGATTGCCTCTACCCTGGGGGTGGCTAGTCCTATTTATAGGCAAAGGCCCTGGGCCTCTTCCCAAATATTTGAGCGGGAAGGGCGCCAACAATTGGCCATTTTGAAGGGGAACATCGGGTACACTTATCCTGACTAAAGTTGGTCCTCGCCTGTCAAAGGCTCTGGTGGTGACGTTGGCTTGGGCTCCTCAATGACTTCCTTCCGGCCGTTGGGCTGGTCTTGGTCTTGTTGCACCGAAATGGACGCCTTTGCTTGATGCTCTCGCCTGCGCTTGCCCCCTTCGCACCAAAGAGGAAAGGAGGACACTGCGCGGGCTGGTGCCCGACTGGCGCCCTTGGTCGTCATGGCTTGTGTCATGGGCACCTCGCGAGGTACCCCGCCTTGAACTCTCCGCCTCCTCATGAGCCAGCCTGACGAGGCCGTGCCTGGGGAAGCTCCTTGTCGTCCGCCCCGCGAGGCTTGGCCCCTCGCAAGGGTCTTGAGCTTGCGTTGATGAAGATGGGCTGCGCTGGGCCTCCTTTGAGCCACGCCGCAGGCTGCAGGCAGGCAAGTCTGGGGACCCCCGTTCCCAGAATGCCGACAGTAGCCCCCGGGCCCACGGCGCGCCCGAACTTGGCCGAGCAGAGAGGCGAAAGGGCAAGTGCGAAGCGTCACGGGCCCTAACAGCCTGCGGCCTTGGGCGCTGCGTGGCGGTTGACTGGACGTGGGTGCCTCTGCTTCCCACGACTCCTTGGTAACCGCACAGATTCGACAAGTCCCTGCATGCGAAACGGGTCATGATTACCTGTGATCGTGGAGGTCGATGGTTGGCCTTCGCTGGTTATAAGTACGGAATGGCGCGCGCCCTTTCGGTCTATCCCTCTACTTCTCCTCCTTCCTGGGCCTTGCTCCGTCTTGCTGCAATGGCTCCGATCCACCGGTTCTCCGCGGAAGAGAAGGGAAAAGCTCCCCAAGAGGATCCTGACCTGCTTCCCCCGAAGAAGTGGCCGGCCCTCTGGTGTCAAGGCGAGGGCACTCGCCAGGAAGTGTCAAGACCCTAGTGTGAGCGGCCACCACCAGGGTTCCCTCTTCCCTTGTACGCGCACATTGGCGGCTCTGAAGGAGTCGACGCCGAACGCCATGAGCGGCGCCGCCGCCGACGCCAGCGGGTCACGAAGGTGTGCGTCTTCCCCCCTGGAGTTCACGCCGAGGGCTCCTGCCGAGAGTTTGTGCTTCACGTCGCCACGCCTCCTCAGTCTTGGATTCGTCTCCCCTCTTTCTTCGCCTCTGTCATCTGGCGGGGGGAACCCCTCGGGCTTTGGCTGCAGCGCGCCGGCTGCAGCTCCCTCACGACCGGGGCAGAGGTCGCGGTCGTTGCCCCGGGCGAGGTCTTCATGACTCGAGGCTGGGGCGAGGTCGCCCGGGTCTACAGGACGAGGGGCGCCCTCACGATCCATCTAGAGTACGACGGTGCTTCGGTGATGTCCTTCAAGGTCTTCGATGCGGAGGGTCGCCGGCTGGAGTGCTGCCCCGGGAGAGGCGGTCGGGACCCTACCGCGGCGAGACAGAGGCCGGCCGACTGCTCCCTTGGCCGCTCCTCAGGCGACGGAGGCGCCGGAGGATCCAGTGACTCCGCCGAGCTCTTCGCGACTCCGGAGACGAGCAACGACAGCTACGAGCCCTCGAGCCTGCGCCGTTCCTGGAACAGGGCGGGCTCGTCAGGCCGTCGCCGCCTCTGATCTGGATGGGGTTGGCGTAGGTGCTGGGCGGCCCACTGTTGATGATGGCGTCTACCGCGATGCCCCCTGTAGTTAGGACTCCTTAGGATTTGCGCCTTTTGTTCCTATGAGGGGCCAAGAATATACCCCACGGGGGCTTGTAAGATGTTTGTAGCTCTGTCTTTCAATATGATCCTTATTGTGAAGCGGTGCAAGATGCTTATTCCGTTTTAGCTTAGTTTCCTCCTTTCAGACCTCACGAGGGCTTGATGCTCTGCGCCGATAGGTCCCAGTCCTAAGGCGGCTTCAGCCGTCGCTGGTATGCCAGGTCGCGATGCCGTGGTCAAGGCCAGGAGGTGAGCGGCCCGAGGTCCAGTAAGAGCCCCTGAGTCGCGATGCTTAGGAGGTCCCCCTTAGCGCTCAAGCAGCCATCATTCGGTGAGAAAGGAGAGCGACGTTGCTAACACGGGATTGCACTTGGTGCGGGGGCGGTGCTGCGATAACCAATGCTTCTGGAGAGTGACTTATCTCGAGGGTCAGAAAAACGCTTCCTGGTGCGGCGCCAGGTCCATGCCTTGGCCGATGTGAGGTTGCTTGGTGGCGCTCCTTGGAGGGACCCTGCAGGCTCATCACAGAAGGAACAAGGGTTTGTCGCGACAATCAACAGTCAGCCGTTAGTTGCTGTGGGGGGCGTGAAAGGCCCTGCGAGGTGTATTGGGGTACCCGTGAGCCATCGCGGGACTCACGGGGCCCTACCTCAAGGCGGGTTGCGCTTGGCTCTGGCCTTATCCTCGAGTGTGTTCCTGCAAATTTGGCCAGATGCCGGTGCTCTACGTCTTCGGGTCCCGGCTCTCGGGCTGGTCTCAGCCGTCGCTGGCATGCCAGGTCGCGACGCCATGGACAAGACCAGAGGGTGAGGGCCGGAGAGCCGGTAGGAGCCCTGAGTCGCGATGCTCAGACACCCCCCCTTTAACGCGCAAGCTGGGTTAGATGTCGAAACTCTATGTCCTCAGGTCCCGGCTCTCGGGCTGGTCTCAGCCGTCGCTGGCATGCCAGGTCACGATGCCATGGACAAGACTAGAGGGTGAGGGCCGAAGAGCCTTTAGGAGCCTTGAGTCGCGATGCTCAGGCACCCCCCCCTTTAACGCGCAAGCTGGGTTAGATGTCGGAACTCTACGTCCTCGGGTCCCGGCTCTCGGGCTGGTCTCAGCCGTCGCTGGCATGCCAGGTCGCGATGCCATGGACAAGGCCAGAGGGTGAGGGCCGGAGAGCCGGTAGGAGCCCTGAGTCGCGATGCTCAGGCACCCCCCTTTAACGCCCACGATTCCGACACCCAGGAGAAAAAGGGCACCAAATAACAAGCATGGTGGATCGAAAGCATAGCCCTAAGATAAACGCAAGAAGGATACATGCCGCTGGGACAGGCCCGAGCGACTTGGGGATGATGCAGCCCGAGGGGCGCCCCCAATAAGGTAAGCTAAGGACATGAAATAAAAGGGATACATGCCGCAGGGACGGACCCACACGGCCTAGGAATAATGCGGCCCTGAGGGTGCTCCCAGCCAGAAATTGAACTTAAAAGATGTCACCTGATGATGTTGGGGACGAAGGGGTGTTGGTGTAGCAGACCCGGTGGGCTGCGGGAGCCGAGCCTCACGAGCCCCGAGGCCCAGGGGCCTCAGGAGGCTCCGGAGGCGCTGGCGGCTCCTCGTGGGCCATCTCCATCTCCGCCAGGGCTGCGGCACGCCTGACCTCTTGAGCCTCCAAGATGGCCCTCATGAGACGTTGGTGCGCAGCAGCCACGTTCGGCAAGCCGTAAGGCATGCGCACGTAGCTGTGGGGCGGACCCTTGCAGCGTCCCACTCGCGAGGGCCAGAGGCGCTCTTAAGACGCGGCTCGGTTGAGCCCCGGTATGTTGATGTAGACGCGCAGCCCACCATCCTCGCCTGGATGGGGGGCCATGGCGGGTAGGAGGTGGCTGCCTCTCATGAGCCTTGACTCCTGTAACTCCCGAATGGCCTTACTGACGAACTCCTGAGAGTTCGGCCCTCCTTGCCTTGTTCCTTCTTGAGGGAAACGTGCTTCGAAGCACGCCTCCACGTGGTGCCCAAGCACCTCCCTCGTGACCTTGGCGAGGTCAGCGGCCCTCTAGGGGAGAGCCCCCGAGCCCTGCCTGAGGAGGGCGCCAGGAACGCTTCCCTATGCGATGGAAGGAGGCTCCCCCTGAGCAGACGCGGGCTTGAGGGGCCTGCCTCCTGAGGGGCCGGGCCAGACGATGTCTTCTTCTTCTTGGGGGCGGCCTCGGGAGGCCTCCTGCTGCCGCGGTCTGGGTCTTCTAGCGGCCTGAAAGGCTCGCTCCAGGGAGCACACTGCGTCTGTCTCTTCGTAGGGCACCGTGATGACCCCGCTGCTTCCTGGCATCTTGAGGACGTTGTAGCCGTGGTGGGTTACGACCATGAACGTGGCCAGCGCCGGGTATCCGAGGATGGCATTGTACGGCAGGCGAATGTGGGCGACATCGAAGTCGATGAGCTCGGTGCGGTAGTTGTCGCGTGCCCCGAAGGTGACAGGAAGGCGGACCTGCCCTATCGGGACCGTGGAGCTGTCGGTGACTCCGGAGAAGGGCTTGGTTGGCTGAAGCTGACTGTAGGGCACTTAAAGATTGTTGAACGTTTCCATGGATAGGACGTTGAGCCCTGCCCCGCCGTCGATGAGGGTCTTGGTGACTAGCACGTTGCTGATGATTGGGGAACAAAGCATCGGGAGGACTCCGGCTATGGCCGCGCACTTGAGCTGATCCCCTGAGCTGAACGTGATGGTGCATGCCGACCACCTGAGAGGGCGCGTGGCCTCGAGCTTGGGGAGGACTGCATTCACTTCGCGGGCGAACTGCTTGAAGATGCGCTGAGAGGCTAGGGCTTGAGCTCCGCCCAGGATGCAGGCGATTGTGCGTGGTTCCTGGAAGCCCCCAGCCCCCTCGTCCTGATGACGGTCTTCATTTCTCCTTGGCTGCAGCGGCAGCAGAGGGAGGCCTGCGTTCCCTTGCGGGTGATCCTCGCGAGGCTGATCCCTCCAGCCTCCCTCGCGAGGCGGGTCCTGCCAGCGATCCTCGCGAGGTTGGTCACGCCACCCTTGGCGCGGGGCGCGGTCTTCCCAACGTCCTACATTCCTTCCTCCTCGTCGGCCGTAGCCCCGGTCGCTACGGTCGGGACGTTTGCCGACCCTTCGTTCACGCACGGTCCGGAGCTCTTGGCATTCATTGGTGTTGTGGGTGTGGAGGTCGTGGTACACGCAGTACCGACTGCCCTTGGAGGATTCGGGCTGATCTCTGGCCCGCTTGGTGTCTGGCTCGGCCGCGAGTACGGCAGCTCCCTTGCGCTTCACGTCCTTGGCCTTGGGCTTCTTCTCTTCGGGGTCCGCGGCAGGCAGCTCAAGGAGGGAGAGGCGCCCCTCCTCAGCCCTGGCGCACTTGGTCGCCAAGTTGAACAGCTCCAAGGAGGTGCACAGGTCTTCATGCATCGCCAGCTCCTCCTTCATCTTGACGTCGCGCACACCGTTAGAGAAGGCTGAGATGATGGCCTCCTCCGTCACCCTGGGGATCTTGAGGCGCGCGTTGTTGAAGCGCTGGATGTACTTCTGCAGGGTTTCCCCTGGTTGCTGCTTGATACGGCGCGTGTCGCTCACGGCGGGTGGCCGGTCGCGAGTACCCTGGAAATTGGCGATGAAGTGAGTGCGCATCTCGTCCCAGGAGGAGATCGTGCCTGGGGCCAGATTCAGGAGCCAGGTGCGGGCTCCGTCCTTGAGTGCCATGGGAAACCAGTTCGCCATGACCTTTTCCTCTCCGTTGGCAGCCTCGATGCCCAACTCGTAGAGTTGGAGGAACTCTGCAGGGTCGGCCGTGCCGTCGTAGCGAGGAGGCAGGTCTGGCTTGAACTTGTCGGGCCACGCGACGCTACGCAGCTCGGAGGTGAAGGCGCAGCAGCCCACCGTGGCCACAGGGGGCCTTGGGCGACGGAGAGCTTGGTCCTGCGGGTCCCCATGCGCCACAGCTGGGGGCCGCGCAGGGTCTTGACGTGCTGGAGTAGGTTGCGCTCGGGCAGCTTCTCAAGGGCGAGGAACTTCTTGGCAGCTCTGCTCTTGCCGTGCTGGCGCCTGACAGAGCGGGTTCCGCCCAGGGGCCGCGCGCCTTGGGACCAGGGCGCCTTCTTGAGGAGGAGGCGGCTGAGGCGCCCTAGGAGCTTCATTGCCCGCGCAGGGCAGGGTGCTGTGCAGCGAGAAGGACGGCGCGGATGAGCTCGACGACCCGGTCGAGCCATTCATCGTAGACGTCATCGATGGGGCGGTAGAGCAGGAGATCGTTTGCCACGATGAGCGCAGCTCGGGCCTCCATGGCCGCGCGGGGCGCGCGTGACGAAGAACCAGCGGGGGTGAGCGAGGGCGTGGCAGTGCGGCCGTCCCGCCTCATGGATGGATGCTGGGACGATGCTTGCTGTTCGTTCCCCGCCGGGCCGGTGGCGGCGTTGACGGCAGGTGACGGGGAACGACGAGGGCGCCCGCCGACGGGAGCCGTCTGGGCGACATGGGAAGCGAGGGCGGCTCGGCGCTCGGCGCGAGCCCGACGAGCGTCAGACATGGATGCAGTGGTCGGAGAAGAACGAGACGACGGAAGGCAAATTCCGGCGCGCCCCTACCTGGCGCGCCAAATGTCGGATTTCAGGTTCCGGGAGACCCTTGAGGTTCGAACACTGGGGTGCGCGCGGAGATTCAACCCTCTACCGGCTTGCTCCTCGCCGAATCGCTAGGACCTAAACTACCAAACTGAACAGCACAAGAGACACAAGATTTATACTGGTTCAGGCCACCATTGTGGTGTAATACCCTACTCCAGTGTGTGGTGTGGTGGATTGCCTCTTGGGCGGATGATGAACAATACAAGGTAGAACAGCCACGCGAGGGGCTGTTCTTGGCTGGTGCGACGAACTGCTGGGAGGAGTTCAATCGCTCTATCTACTGGTTTCTTGGTGAGGATCCCGATTGCTAGGTCAGGTCCCGATTGCCTCTACCCTGGGGGTGGCTAGTCCTATTTATAGGCAAAGGCCCTGGGCCTCTTCCCAAATATTTGAGCGGGAAGGGCGCCAACAATTGGCCATTTTGAAGGGGAACATCAGGTACACTTATCCTGACTAAAGTTGGTCCTCGCCTGTCAAAGGCTCTGGTGGTGACGCTGGCTTGGGCTCCACAATGACTTCCTTCCGGCCATTGGGCTGGTCTTGGTCTTGTTGCACCGAAATGGACGCCTTTGCTTGATGCTCCCGCCTGCGCTTGCCCCCTTCGCACCAAAGAGGAAAGGAGGACACTGCGCGGGCTGGCGCCCGACTGGCGCCCTTGGTCGCCATGGCTTGCGTCATGGGCACCTCGCAAGGTACCTCGCCTTGAACTCTCCACCTCCTCATGAGCCAGCCTGACGAGGCCGTGCCTGGGGAAGCTCCTTGTCGTCCGCCCCGCGAGGCTTGGCCCCTCGCGAGGGTCTTGAGCTTGCGTTGATGAAGATGGGCTGCATTGGGCCTGCTTTGAGCCACGCCGCAGGCCGCAGGCAGGCAAGTCTGGGGAGCCCCGTTCCCAGAACACCGACACGGTCACTAGCTCACCCTGACTGAGTATGTGTGTGCATGCACGTGTAGGTTGAGCACTTAGCGTGACCGTGTGTGTTTTATTGTGTGCTCGGACATGCATGCATTAGGGCGTCGCGCGCGTTTTTGCGTCCATGTGTACGTGTGACTATTGCATACACTTAGGGGGAATACGTGTAGGGGCCACTAAGGAGCAGTCAAATCACATAGTCAATCACGTCTGTCGTGTTCGTGTCTCACCCTCCTCCACGGCTCGACCCCACACGATCGCTCGGCATGCCACTCACCGCAAACCGAGTATATGATAACTTTCCCGCCTTCTTGTCGATGGATCGCGCCATGGAGTACTACTAGCACTACTGGAAGAGACTGACGAGTTGGGGGAGGACAGCTAGCTGTAGCACGAACTCCCAAATTTTTTTACATGCATGTTGTTGCCGGCTATTGCGACCTTTGAACGCGGAGCAGCCGCGTGCACCCGGAAGCGGCGTGGGCGACGCTCTCTCGGCCGGCGCGCCGCTTCAATGCCGGCGCCAGTGATAGGTCGCGTCCGCTCTGGCCGGGCATGAATGCGGCACTGACCGTTTCGGGCGGGAAGCACGCGCGGGTGGTGAAGAGGATTCGGGTTGGTCAGGACCGGCCGTGGCAGCGGTCCGGACATGCGCAAACAAGAGATGTTGTACGTTAATATTGCTGCGTATATAATTTACAACGTAAATAATGTGCCAGTTGGACAAATATGATTCGAGATGGAGATGGAAATGGAATTTTACGTAAACACGGATATGCATGTCTATGTCTATGTGTGTGTGTGCGCGACGACTCTCGCGACCTGGAAGCGGGGGCGTGTTTTTGATCGAGTTTTCTTTCTTGGTACGTTAGAAAATCAGTTTGTCCAATTCACATCTAGATGTTATTTAAGGATATCACATCTAAGCTCCCAGAAGTATATAATGTAGCAACAAGAAACAAAAAAAATAGGACCCAAAGAAAAAGACAACAAACAGAGTGGACATCAACTTAGATGTGACATAACTATGTCACATCTAGATGTGTCCTAGACAGACCCTTAAAAAATTATCCGCCAATTTTCGTTTCTTTTTTCCGGGAACGCACGTATTCTATTTAAAACCATTGCTATGGAGAGATTTTTTTACTCCATTATAGCCTCTTGTTTGATAGAGTTTCTCGTGTCTCGCTCTCTCACCCTCTCCATATCAAAACAAGATGACAGTGTCCAGTCTATCTCTCTCCTCACTGGTGGTCACAGATCCGGCCGAATCCCGTCTGCTGTGGGAGGTGAGGAGGTGCAGCATTGACGTTGTCGCCGTCGGCGATGAGGGGAGCCGATGCGCACCGTCCTCTCGGAGCCGGCGCTGACGCGGACGAAGATCCTCTGCGCCCTTGTTCACTGCCCTCGTGTGGGCAGATCCCGCCCGCCCGCCTAAACGACATCTCGCCCACCTGAGGTATAACTTCTTGTACTGGTCCAGCTCCCCAGGTCGCTGCGTGCGGGTTTTCTTCTATGCGACTACTCCCCAGCTCCCCATGCATAGTAGCTACGGTTCATCGGCTGTTCCAACATCACCTACTAGTACTATTATACTCGGTGGAGGTATACATGTTGTTTCGACAAAAAGTACATCGTGGTTGTGCGGTCATTGTCCATATGGTGGTAGTACTATCACTGGTTAAATGTAGAAATGCTTTTTTTCTCGGGTATCCTGGTTTAGTTCCCATCAAGATATAATTATGATGCTTCTGTTTGTTGGTGTACTTTTCATTAACCCTTTTTTATATTTCTGGAAATAGCGATGCGTGTCTCCATACCCGGGCATGTCTTCCTCAAATTTAGTGGAACTACACAAAATTGGATGGCCATTGTTGTTCCGCCTCACTGTCCTCAGCCACGTGGTTCTTCCTTCCTCGAGCTTGATTACTAAGAAGAAACAGACCATAGTGAGTGAGGGAGTCCTGGATTAGGGGGTGTCCGGATGGCCGGACTATCACCGTTGGCCGGACTCCTAGACTATGAAGATACAAGATTGAAGACTCCGCCCCGTGTCAGGATGGGACTTTCCTTGGTGTGGAAGGCAAGCTTGGCGATACGGATATGTAGATCTCATACCATTGTAACCGACTCTGTGTAACCCTAGCCCTCTCCGGTGTCTATATAAACCGGAGGGTTTTAGTCCGTAGGACGAACAACAATCATACCATAGGCTAGCTTCTAGGGTTTAGCCTCTTTGATCTCGTGGTAGATCTACTCTTGTACTACCCATATCATCAATATTAATCAAGCAGGAGTAGGGTTTTACCTCCATCGAGAGGGCCCGAACCTGGGTAAAAACATTGTGTCCCTTGTCTCCTGTTACCATCCGCCTAGACGCACAGTTCGGGACCCCCTACCCGAGATCCGCCGGTTTTGACACCGACATTGGTGCTTTCATAGAGAGTTCCTCTGTGTCGTCATCTTTAGGCCCGATGGCTCCTTCGATCATCAATAACGACGCGGTCCAGGGTGAGACTTTTCTCCCCGGATAGATCTTCGTATTCGGCGGCTTTGCACTGCGGGCCAACTCGCTTGGCCATCTGGAGCAGATTGAAAGCTACACCCCTGGCCATCAGGTCAGATTTGGAAGTTTGAACTATACGGCTGACGTCCGTGGAGACTTGATCTTCGACGGGTTCGAGCCACAGCCAAGCGCGTCGCACTATCACGATGGGCATGATCTAGCTCTGCTGCCGGACAGTGCCCTGGAGGCCGCACAAGTGTCTGCTCCGACCCTTAGCTCGGAGCCGACTGCGTCGATCGAGGACGGGTGGCTGGACACCGCCTCGGGGGCTGCTACCTCTATGGTGATAGAGCCGAATACCAACCCTATCCTTTGTGAAGCTCGTGACTCCAAGGTGCCGGACTCCTCTCCGGACTCCGAACCTTCCACGCCCCTGCCAATCGAATCCGATTGGGCGCCGATCATGGAGTTCACCACTGCGGACATCTTTCAGCACTCGCCCTTTGGTGACATCCTGAATTCACTAAAGTGTCTCTCTTTATCAGGAGAGCCCTGGCCGGATTATGGTCAGGATGGTTGGGATGCAGACGACAAAGAAATTTAACGCCCACCCACCACCCAATTTGTAGCCACTGTCGATGATTTAACCGACATGCTCGACTTTGACTCCGAAGACATCGACGGTATGGACGACGATGCTGGAGACGACCAAGAACTAGCGCCTACAGGGCACTGGAAGGCTACCTCAACTCACAATGTATATATGGTGGATACACCTAAAGGAAGCGATAACGGGGAACAATGGGACGCTGCGAAGGATAATTCCCTCGAAAAGCAGTCAAAACGGCGATGTAAGCGCCGCTCAAAGTCCCGCCTCGACAAAGACAGCACCCATATAGACCCAACCATAGAGCAGGGCGAATCACTGGACGACGAACATGCCCTCGAGCAACCATCCGAACAGGATAACTTGGATAAACAATCCGTCCCCGGCGAAGATAATAGTCCGGACAATCTCACGCCGGACACATCGTTGGAGCAGAAGAACCTCCACAAAAGGCTCGTCGCGACTGCACATAGTCTGAAGAAGCAGAAGCGGAAGCTCAAAACAGCGGAAGACGCACTCAGAATGAGATGGAGCAAAGTACTCAACACCGCAGACAAATACGGCAAAAGTCGCCAAACAAAGAGGTACCCGAAGCGCAAACTACTGCCCGAATTTGACGAGGAGGCCGTAGAGCCCCCACAATCAAAGAACAAAGAGGCCGCCCGGTCGGATAGACGACCACACGACAAACATAGAGCGGCAAGTGGCGCCGCACACAAGCCGGCACGCGATCCACATAAGGATTCGCCCCAAAAGGATGGCCCAGTTAGGTCTATCTATGGGCCAAGAAAACAAGCTCTAGCGAGCAATGCAGCACGTCAAGTACCCGAACATCACGGCACACCCAAATATAGGGGCGCCATGCACCCCCTATGTTTCACCGATGAGGTGCCGGATCATGAATTTCCAGCGGGATTCAAGCCCGTAAACATAGAGGCATACGACGGAACGACAGACCCTGGAGTCTGGATTGAGGATTACATCCTCCACATACACATGGCCGGAGGAGATGACCTCCACGCCATAAAATATTTACCCCTCAAGCTCAAAGGGCCAGCCCGGCATTGGCTTAAAAGCCTCCCCGAAAACACTATTGGAAGTTGGGAAGAGCTCGAGGATGCTTTTCGGGCCAATTTTCAAGGGACCTATGTCCGACCTCCGGACGCAGACGATTTAAGTCACATAACCAAGCAGCCCGGAGAGTCAACCCGAAAAATTCTGGAATAGGTTTCTCACCAAAAAGAACCAAATAGTCGACTGTCCGGACGCCGAAGCCTTAGCAGCTTTCAAACACAACGTCCGAGACGAATGGCTCGCCAGACACCTTGGCCAAGAAAAGCCAAGAACAATGGCCGCACTAACAAGACTCATGACCCGCTTTTGCGCGGGAGAGGATAGCTGGCTGGCAAGATGCAACACCAGCGACCCAAGTACATCCGTGGTCAGGGATGGAAATGGGAAACCACGACGCAACAAGGACCAGCGCCGGACCAAGGGAAATAGTCCGAAGAGCACGGCAGTCAATGCCGGATTCAAAAGCTCTCGGTAGAACAATAAAAAACTGCCCCTTAAGGACAATAGCGATGAGCTATCCAACCTAAACAAAATCTTGGACAAGATATGCCAAATCCACAGTACCCCCGGGAAGCCTGCAAACCATACCCACAGAGATTGTTGGGTCTTCAAACAGTCGGCCCGACTTAACGCCGAACACAAGGGGCTCGACACACCAAGTGAGGACGATGACGAACCCCACAAGCAGAGCACTGGAAAACAATAGAATTTCCCACAAGAGGTCAAAACAGTAAACTCACTTCAAGTGACAACAGGGAAAAATAGAGCAGCGCCCATTGAAATACGCGCCGCATGGTCCACCCCAGCGGAGTCCCGACACTGGATGTCAAAACCAATCACCTTCGACCATCAGGATTACTCCGGAAGTATCCGGAACGCAGGATGGACTACTTTGATATTAGATCCTATAATCGACGGACTACAATTTACACAAGTTCTAATGGACGGCGGCAGTGATCTAAACCTGCTATATCAGGACACAATCCGCAGAATGGGGATAGACCCAACCAAAATTCGCCATAGCAACACTTCCTTTAAAGGAGTGATGCCAGGCCCATATGCCCATTGTACGGGCTCTCTACCACTAGAAGTTGTGTTCGGCTCATCCGACAACTTCCGTCGCGAAAAGTTAGTCTTCCACATCGCCCCATTTAAAAGTAGCAATCAAGCACTATTGGGACGCGAAGCTTTCGCCCGCTTTAACGCAATACCGCATTACGCATCTCTTACACTTAAAATGCCCGGTCCATGCGGCATCATCTCATTAAAGGGAAACTTCGAGTGTTCCTCAAATACGGAAGAATGTGAGACTGCCTTGACAGCCACACACTAATCCGGCTTTGCTGATCAAAGCACCTAAACAAGTCATTCAGACCTCGGACACGGATAGGCGAGTCCGGCATAAATAAACAAGGGGCTTACTAGCCGCGTACCCCCTTACAAGGGGCTCCACGCATGTACAACAAGAGACAATAAAGCTCAATTTTATTCATTTTTTGAATCATACTCTGTTTATTTTAAATACATTTTTCGCACGACCTTTCTTCAACTAAGTTCTTCTCTTTTACAGATGAACACCGTGCTACACCCGTCCAGGATACGGCACAACGGAGACACAGGCGCAGACGTGCAGTAGGGACCCGTTTCAAGGATTCTTTTCAGATTAAGACCCTACATAAACCTTTTTTACTGTCTCTTGTTGATACACATCCCCCGGGTTCTTGCTATAGCCGAGGAGGCTCGCGTTTTGGCATCGGCCGCGTCAGAAATTTTTGCGCGTACCTGGACACTAGGGGCTTAGGGCATTGTTCTGCCCGTTTTCATAAAGACCGAATACCTTAGGGAGTGTTCGGCGTCTCGAGTTAGGCCTTATATGCATCAGCTCCGAATCATGTCTTTGGTCAAATGTTGGGTTTGCCCGGCTCCTGTGTTTTGCTGCCTTACGTTCCGCTCTATCGGCTAACGCGGCACCAGGAGAACTACTGGGATTGTGCCCCGGTTCAGCCTAGTGAGCACCTCAGTAGAGAAAGCCGAAAATTGACTGTCATGATATAGCGTGAGACTGGTCAACCACTCGATGACCCACCGGAATGTTTAGAATTCCTCCGCATTAATGAAGGACCGTTTCCCGGTCAGGCACAGACGCGCCCCGAATTCGGAGAGCGCGGTGTCCCTAGGGGCTATATAGTAGCCCCACCATCGAACTCCTATGGCTAAGTGAAAGTGATAAAGCATTATAGTCCGGTTGCCTAGTTTGCTACGCTATCACCTCCTTCACAGGACCAAGACATTGGATTAAGTGTGAAAATGTGCTTTTTTGCAAACACCCCTGCACTATGTGCGTGGGGGTTGAAGCCAAAGACTGCCATCTTTCATGTTATATACACATATACATTAACGGCCGCACAGGAGGTATTTCAATACTTGAATGCACAAGTATAAAAAGTGCTTATATTATATTGAAAAATCGTTTCACAAATCATACATGTCATTAGAACATAATATCCTTCGAGCACTGCGTCTCTATTAAATGAACGCCCTGCAGGACTTCCTCAAAATAGTGCTCGGCAGGTACTCGGCTTCTGTCCGAATCCTGGGATGCAACATCGGTGGCCTTCATCTCCGCCCAGCATGTCTTGACACGGGCAAGAGCCATCCGCGCACCCTCTATGCATGCTGACCGCTTCATTGCACCAATATGCGGCACCGCACCAAGGAACTGCTGCACCAAGCCAAAATACCTCTTCGGCTCGGGCCTGCTCGGCCACAAATGAGTCACGACATCCTTCATGGCAAGTCCGGACAACCTATTCAGCTCAGCCCATTCGGCCAAACGATCGGTCAATGGAAGCGGATGCTCTGGACTATGGAACTGCGACCAAAAAAGCTCTTCCATTCCGTGATCCTTTTGGCCTCGGAAGTATGCGACCGCGTCTGCGGCACTCGCCGCCAAATCTAGATAAGCATCCTCCGCACCCCACAGCTGGCCCAACTGAGCATACTTAGGATCCATAAATTTCCTCCGCAGCAGAAAGGGCTTTCCAGCCGTGATATCCCCGGCTTGACGTAGCTCCTCCTTTATAGCTCTCATCGCGGAGCGGGCATCCTTGGCTTCGGCGGTGGCCTTCTTCAGGTCCTCTTGCTCCGCTCGATGTTCTTTTTCAAGAAACTCGCAGCGGTCGGTAGCATTCTTCAACTTCCCGGCCATCTCGGCCATTTCCTCCCTGCTTCGACAGTGAGCAGCCTGTTCGGCTTTTAGCTCTACGGCCGCCCTCAAGGCAGCCGCATCACTTTTTCTGGCTTGCTCCTTGACTCGGGCTAGCTCCGCCCGAAGGTTCTCCATAGCAGCGGCACCATCTGCATAAAGCATACATGTTGTAAGGCATGGGTGTCAAGCTCCCTTACCAGGTGTCCGCGGAGAAGTTGCATACCTTGTGACTCATAAAGCCTCTTATTGACAAGCGCGATGTCCGCATCCGCCACGTCAAGTTGCCGCTTTAGTTTGGCAAATTGCTCAGTCCGGCTGGCCACTGGATGCTCTGCCACCTATATAGGACAGGCGACATCTTACAACTGAGATTATGATCCTCGGCGCGCTGTCACTTTCGACAACATACCGAGTCTCAGGGGCTACTATCTATACAACTGAGATTATGATTCTATATGCAAAACTGTCAGAAGGTATATCATTTTCACGTACCTCAAACCCCGTCAGTAAACTTCTGACGGCTTCATGCAATCCGCTCTCAGCGGATGAAATCCTTTCAATCACCGTACCCATTAACGCACGGTGATCTTCTGAGATAGACGCTCGCCCGAACAGATCCTTCAGCTCCTCCGACCATACACTAGTTGGTGTCGGACCTCCCGGCCCCGCCAGACTCGGGGAAACCCTCCACGACGACACCTCAGGGTCGTCCACCCCGCATGACGGTGCGGTAGATGGAGGCGTTTCGCTGTCCATCATCTCCGGACGAAGATCCCCCGAAGATGAGCTCTGCTGAGAAGGGCTGAGATCCGAACTACAAAGTAAAACTTCGGTTATCTTCAGAAATAAAAACAGGGATGTCCCTTATTACAAAACTCCCCTTTCTACTTACAGATCGCTGGAGGGCTGATTCCCTTGGGGAAATAGTGCGGCCGGGGCTTCTCCTGGCGCAGGACCCTCTGGTGAAGATTTCTTCCCCCGCTTTGAGGCCTTGGCCTCCGGATCTTCAGAAGCGGTCCTCTTCTCCCCCTGGAGGGAGGGATTCTCGATCCCCCCTTTCTTGAAAGCCTCCTTCGCAGAGGCAGTAGCTTCCCCATTCCCCCCTTTGCCCTCTTCCAAAGGCGCAGCCTCCAGCATCTTGGTTAACACAGGATCCGGCGTGGTCTCAGGGAGGGGGCCGGACACCTTATTAGTTTTGCTTTCGCTATCCACTCCTGTTCAGGGGACATCTCTTTAAAGGGCAAGTTTATGATAAATGTACGGATAGCGTGTCCGGGCACGGGACTACTTACTTGAGTATCCGGACGATTGCAGCTCAGACCTACATCCTCGGTCAAGTCCGGACACATCTCTTGTGATCCGAAGAACAGTTTATACATCTCCACGGGCGTCGCGCCCATGAAGTGTTGGAGAGCTCGTGGTCCCTCCGGATTAAATTCCCACAGGCGGAGGGGGCGACGTTTGCAGGGCAGAAGGCGCCGAATCAGCATGACCTGCGCCACTACGACCAGATTGATCTCTCTCTCTTGGAGGTCTTGAATACGGCCCTGCAGCAGAGGAACATCCTTGGACGGCCCCCAGTCGAGCCCTCTGTTGACCCATGACGCCAGCCGCTATGGAGGACCCGGGCGGAAGGCAGGTGGCGCCACCCATTTGGTGCCCCTGGGAGCGGTGATGTAAAACCACTCCTGTTGCCATAAATCGAGCACCTCTTGAAAAGAGCCCTCGGGCCATGGAGCGTTAGCATTTTTGCTTATAACAGCCCCTCCGCACTCTGTCTGCTGCCCCTTGATCATCTTAGGCTCCACTTTGAAGGTCTTGAGCCACAATACGAAGTGAAGGGTAATGCAGAGGAAGGCTTCGCATATGACAATGAACGATGAGATGTGGAGGATGGACTCCGGATCCAAGTCGTGGAATTCCAGCCCATAATAAAACATGAGCCCCCTCACGAAGGGGTCCGTCGGGAAGCCTAAACCCCGAAGGAAGTGAGACACAAACACCATGCTCTCACCAGGCTCGGGAGTAGGAATAACCTGCCCTTGGGCAGGCAGGCTATGCGAAATTTCACCGGTTAGATACCTGGCATCTCTCAGCTTTAGCGCGTCTTATTTCATGACGGAAGAAGGCATCCACCGGCCTTGCAGGTCGGAGCCGGACATCGTCGAAGGTCCGGAGCGACTGAATCTGGAGCTTTGGGTGTTGGAACTCAAGGCGAGGGGCAGATTCGATTGAGATTGAAAGAAAGGAGCATGCCTTGGTCTCGTTATAAAGAGGTTGAATACCAAGAGCCCTCCGCGTGGCCGTTTGGGACTCGCCTTCGATAGAGGGGGCGTGCCAACGGGCACAGTTGGGTTACCCACGCCCGTATTGATGAGGATCCCGGAATAAGGGGGCACGATCTCCGCTTTGATAAGACGTGCCAAGGAAACCGCCTCGCCAAACGCGCTGAGGTGGGACAGCAAAAAACGATTCGAATAAAGGCCTAGCCATGGTGTGATGTCACACCGCGGAATACGTCAGCAGATCTGTGTAAAGATTATTCTCTCTACGGTGGTTGTTTTGCAGAGCCGGACACTATCCTTATGTTCAAAATCTTCTATGAAGTATTCGGAGGAGGAACCCGCCTTGCAATGCCGAAGACAATATGCGCGCCGGACTCGTCGTCATTGAAGCCTGGTTCAGGGGCTACTGAGGGAGTCCTGGATTAGTGGGTGTCCGGATGGCCGGACTATCACCGTTGGCCGGACTCCTAGACTATGAAGATACAAGATTGAAGATTCTGTCCCGTGTCCGGATGGGACTTTCCTTGGCGTGGAAGGCAAGCTTGGCGATACGGATATGTAGATCTCCTACCATTGTAACCGACTCTGTGTAACCCTTGCCCTCTCTGCTGTCTATATAAATCGGAGGGTTTTAGTCCGTAGGATGAACAACAATCATACCATAGGCTAGCTTCTAGGGTTTAGCCTCTTTGATCTCGTGGTAGATCTACTCTTGTACTACCCATATCATCAATATTAATCAAGCAGGAGTAGGGTTTTACCTCCATCGAGAGGGCCCGAACCTGGGTAAAAACATCGTGTCCCTTGTCTCCTATTACCATCCACCTAGACGCACAGTTCGGGACCCCCTACCCGAGATCCGCCGGTTTTGACACCGACAGTGAGGATTTGTCGAACTTCATAGGTGCCTCACCCAAACTTGATGCCAAATGGATGATGCATCACCACGATGACCTATCGATGCTCATGGTCACGCCTCATGGTTGCGTCGGCTTGTGAAGCTGATCGATTTTCAATGAAAAACAAGCTGTCTTCCATCAGTGCTCTTTGCTTGTTACACACAAAGATGATATCCTTCGTCAGTTCACCTTGGTTGCGTTGGAGACGCAGTCGTCTTTCACGTTGGTGCAATTTTATCACACAATTGGCTATGAACCAAATGTTTCCTCGAAGAAGGATCGACGTTGGTACTAAGAGCATAAGTTTTGTATTGATTTCTAAGCCTTCTCACAACTTTGTCTCCAGCTCCCCTGTAATTTTATTTGTCCAGCTATTAACTTTGATTTAAAAAATGGTGTGGACTAAAAACCCGGATGGACGTAGTAGCCCTCCATTTTTATTTACTCCGCATATTAGATTTGACTGAAGTCAAACTTTGTAATACTCTAAAACCTTTCCGATAATTGAAATTAAAATTCTTTATTTGTACACACTCTCACACGTTTCCGATAATTTGGCACATGTGTGGTTGTTCACTTAAGGGAGGGTAGTGTACCACACGTGAAGGACAGGAAGTGCGACCAGGACGCGTGGGCGCGGATCGTTAGTTCATCGGAAGTAGTACTCCCTCTGTACATGAAATAAAGAGTTTCGTTTCGTACTTACACAATTTAAAACGATTGTTATGGAGAGAATAAGAAAACCACTCCACTATATATTAGTCGTATACACATGAGAGTACTATATGGACGCAGCTTCATTGACTTAGTGCACCTGGCTTTGACTTTATGACAGGTGGGCCCAAAATGTGGCTGGCTCACCTGTCATACAGCCAAAAGCAGATGGAGTGAAGGCACCGGAGCTCAGTCTGTACTACATTAGTATGAGTATATATATAAGCAGGAGCCTCAGCGCTTGTTCGCTAGGGTTTGCACTCTCCACACGCTCGCTGCAATACATATATGTTACACGCTGGAGGCTCAGCGTTCATTTGCTAGGGTTTGCTATATTCACAGTCTCTCACCCTCTCTTCACCAGATCTAAACAAGATTGCGTTGGCCTCTTCTCTCTCTCCCCCCTCACAGCTGGTGAAGGAGGTGTCCGTATGCCGTCGCACCGGGAAGGGGAGGAGGTGCAACGTTAACTCTATAGCCTTCGGCGAGGGAGGCAATCCACTGCCGGATGCTCAGTTCTCTTTCACCCAGCGCCTGTGCGGGAGGGCCACCGACCCCTTCTTCCTCGCTGCCGTACGTAGTGTGGGCAGATCCGGCCTCCCGCCGCACGCCTTCCCACATCCCGACGACCCTAAGGTATAAGTTTCTTTGAAACCGTCGTTGCTCTAGCTGCATGTGGATCTTTTTCGATCTGTAGTCGAATCTAGGTCTTGGTTCAAAGAGGAAAGAAAGGTGCGGTGGGGTGGAGCATGAATCTAGGACGTGGTTCAATGAGGAAAGGAGGGAGGAAAAGTAGTATAGACTGGCTATCCAGCCGCTTTGTTGGTCGAAAAGGGAAAAAGGGGGTAACCCAGTACACACATCTGTAAGGAACCGATCTCTTTGTTGAAAAGGGAAAGAAACTGGGGGGGGGGTC
>NC_041383.1:225904626-225912660 GCF_002162155.2 Triticum dicoccoides
GTCGTGTAGTTTGTGCAGGACTAGATTTGCTGCCCTCACATAGGAAAAAAGTTCAAAGAGAACAAATATGGGACCAACATAGATATGTTGCTTGGCTACATACTCTGCATCACCCATTTATACGTGTGGACGCACATGGTGCTAGCATGTCCCATACAGATCTAAGAATGCCGCCGGAAAATTGAAGCAATGTCACTGTTAAAAGTAAATTACATTTTTTAACGAATGTTGTTTCAAGAGAGTGTCTCTGTTAATATGAATCAATGCTACCGTTTTAGAAATGCTACTATCCTACTTTGTTTTCCATCCAAGATAAGTTAGATGCTTCTTTCTGTCACCATTTGTTTCATCCTCCTTTATCGGCAAGTAATTGTTTCCTTTTTTGCCTGTGTTAAAACAGGTGTATCGATTCAACTTGTTGCTATTGCGACATTTTACTTCGCTACTCGAAACACTTATGTTTTAAGAGTGTTTTGTGCAGTTCAGCTTGAATGTCACACCGGTGACTTTGCTTAATTTTGGTGGAACTACACAAAAGGAGATCGAGATTTGTTTCCAGTGTTCCTGTCGGGTTGTTTCAAATCTTGGTCTCTACCACATGATATCTATTCAACTTGTTGCTATTGCGACATTTTGCTTCGCTACGTGAAACACTTTCCTTGATTTTAGTGCATTGTTTTAGGAATGGTACTTTTCTGCTTTGTCGTTCTTTATACATGTTGAACCAAGGCATTGTTAAGATAATGTCTCAGTCAATATGAATGAATCACACTGATGGAGAATTGCTCCTCTCCTGCTTTGTTTCCCATTAAGACAAGCCATCAACCATTATTTCTCAGTAATTGTTTCCCTTATACCTATTCTTGCTTACAGGGATATCAAAATTAAAGCTCGGTTTTATTCCGACTTCGATTTTAGTTGAACTGCACAAAAGGAGCCAATGTGTCCAAGGCAAACTGCTGCGTTACTGGGTCCAGTTGATCGTTCCACTTTGCAGAAAGAAGCAGTCACTGGATGCGGTACATTACAGAAGGAATGACCGAGAAGCTTTACAGAGTATTATTAGACACCGATGACATGACTAGTCTGCAGAGACCATTGGCAATTTAACAACACGTGGAGTGCCCTGGGCAAAAAGTGCCCAAACAAGTACAAGAAGCTAAGACAGGACACGATCATAGGCATTACATATTTTGAAGGGGAGGAGCTTGTCAAAGTTTAATCATTGATGTTAGCAAGAAGGCGTTAGTTTAATATATTGGAATTGGAAAACCTTGTCAAAATTTCATCATTGATGTTAGCAAGAAGACGTTAGTTTAATATATTGGAATTGGAAAACCTTGTCAAAATTTTCTCATTGATGTTAGCTAGAAGACATGCATTTGATATTTTTGAGTGGGACTCCCTTGCTGTGAGCAGCGTCGAGTGTTTTTTCCTATTCCTGTGTTCAGTTTAGAAGTAAATAGTTACTCTGCTAAGATATTCCTGTGTTAAGAGTTTGTTCTGAATATTGTCTATGTAATGCCAGGCCTTGTGTTTGATTGCAAAGTTGAGCTTGGAATATTGTGGCATGCGGCATCATGAGCTGTTCACCATGCCTCCTGAGAATAATGCTTCGTATTGTTTTGCATGTCGATCTAATGCCAGTGAGTTGCTTGTTAAGAAGATCATCCTCTTCTGTTGTTTCCGTGCGTAAGAAGTTCATCGTCTGATGTTTCATTCATAGCCTATATGACATGTCGGGTAGGTTAGACGTGAAACCTATGATCTTCCGACCAACTCATGATATTAGGCCATGATTGGATAGTCGTCTTCCAACCAAAACCGCTTGTAAAACTGACGCTTGTAAATTAAAGCAGATGGTCTCGGGCGAAGGCGCTTGGTTGGTCGATTTCGACTAGTAAAATATTGGAAGTACTTCACACACGATAAAAACGCTGAACGACACTCGGACGATTGCTAATCCAGCCGCTAGCTACTGTTTCAGCCTTGCCCATGGATGGCATGATACGCACATCGTGCATGTATCATCTGGTAATGTTGTCCATATAGCAATGCTCGTAAAATATACAATGGTCTCTCAAATTACACGCATAACCCGCCGGTTTTACTTACAGACCTCGGGCCTTCCGATGACGAGTAAATTATACTTGTATGTTAATACAGGTTTGAAATAAACAAGAGCTCCCAAGCACGGCCTTACCGTTTCATGCCGTCTCAGTTTTTCGAAGGTGCTCATAGGTGTCCGATGATCCTGGCTTCCTGAATGAGCAGCGGGCGCTGTATCAGACCTCCGTATGGCCCGCGAGGCCCTCTCCGTTGTCCTTCGAGTTGTTGCGCTCGCCGTGGCGCCGAGCATTGTTAACATGGTTAACGAACATGAGGATTCAGGAGATGACTTTATTTTGACTGGATGACACTAGGGACCCACTAGGGCCATAGCCGTACGTACGCAAGTGCCTCCTTATTATGTACAACTATATATTTTTTGCTTTCTCTTGGTTTCCTGACATCACGGTCCCACACCATTGTCAACCTATGTAGTCAATATATACGAGAGAATTGCACAAGGTGCAGCCGACAACTGGGACTAAGCAGCTCGAGCAGTATTTGTGTTTTTGAGGCGTGAGCACTACAGAGTTTTTCTTGGCGATGATTTCGTTGTTGTTCAGAGGAGAGTAGGGTATTAACTGGGCAGGCTGTGGCCCGTCTAGCCCAGGCCAGATATCCAACCCTGATACTACTTTTTTCAAGATGAAAATTGCTAGCCCAGCTATATGTCTTTTTGAGGAATACCCAGGCAAGGTCAACTTGTTATTCTCCGCCCCGCTGTGCTACAAATCTTTCCTAGGAGGGATGCATTAGGCTTAACAGGAAAATGGGCTTTAAAAATAATAAATGGGATGTAATTATAAAATCTGGGTAGTAACTATAAAAAAATGCACCAAACATGAAATTAGTTTATAAAATATTATTTATGGATTTTGAAAATCTTAAATTTTCATTGTTGCGCGTGCAATGTTTCGTTGGATTTTTACGTAATACAAATTTATATTTAATCTGAATAGAAATTTTGGGATAAAAATATTTCGGATCCCATCAAAATGTGGGAAATTTTATTGAATTCTGTCTTCAACGGTTGGTTGAAATTATTAATCGTTGTCCTAGCTAGAAAATGGGCTGTACTTTTAACAAACTGTAAATGGGCTGTTGTAAATTTCATTAGAATTCAAAAATGGGTTGTACATTCTTACAAAACGCAAATCGGCTATAAGTTCTCTTCCACACACTTCTGGGCCTACTAAGTGACGCGTCCCCAAAAAAATAAGTTGACGCGTATGCAAGGCTTTGACAACTTATTATAGTCAACACACGGTTCTAGCAGCAGTGGCCGTTGGATGTCTATCCAATGGATGTCGTGCTTCTCTTCAATCTCGGATATTCTTAGCTTCGGCCGCCCAAAAAATGATTCCTCCCCCTGACATCTGGGCGCACCGTTTCGGAGGCTGACCTGTGGGTCTACTAAGTTGGAGCGTACCAAGGGCTTTGTCTACTTAGTCAATATAAACGATTCTAGCTTCAGTGACCGTACGATGTCCATCCAACGGCCGTAGTGCTTCTTCTACCTCTGGTCTTCTTGGTCCAGCCGCCCAAAGCAGCGCCGGTCGTGCCGCCTGCTACTGCCTCCCGTGGCCGGCTGTGCTACCGCGGAGGCCTCACCGCCCCCATACTACTCCCACCGCTGGCCAGGCCATCCCTCCACTCACCCACACCCCCTGTTATTCTGCGGCGACGACAGCCTCACACCGCAGCCGAACCAGTGAACCCTCATACTCCTCTCCGTGCGGGCTTCCACTGCTGCGTCTTCCCTGGCTCCGCATCATCCCCTTCCTAGGCGTCGCCGTCGTCCATCGTCCTGGTGCTCTCAGTGCGGTGTGGTCTACGTGGTCAACGACCGACTTCCATCGGAAGAGTACTGTACGTGGAGAGGCTGACAGCTGGGTCCACGGCGGCTGCAAGGAAGTGCCTCCTTATTACGCACAAAATAATTATTCCTCCACCTGACAGCAGGGACCCGCTGGACAGGCCACCTTATTTCATGAAAAAAACGTTTCCCCCCTGACTGTTGGTACCCACTGGACGGGCCACCGTATTTCGCAAAAAAAATGTTCCCCCCGCTGTCAGCTCGGACCCACCGAAAGTGCCTCTTTATTACACAAAAAAAATGAATACTCCCCCTGCTAGCTGGGACTCACCTTGGTGGGAAGCTGACTTGTGGGCCTACTAAGTTGACGGGGACGGAGGGCTTTGTCAACTTAGTCAATATGAATGATTCTAGCTCTAGTGACCGTATGATGTCCATCCAACGGCCGTGGTGCTTCTTCAACCTCTGGTCTTCTTGCTCGAGCCCCCCAAAGCAGCGCCGGTCGTGCTGCCCGCTCCTGCCTCCCGTGGCAGGCTGTGCTGCCGCGGAGGCCTCACCGCCTCCATACTACTCCCACCGCTGGCCAGGCCATCCCTCCACTCCACTCACCCACACCCCCTGTTATTCTGCGGCGACGGCAGCGCAGCCGAACCAGTGAACCCTCGTACTCCTCTCCGCATGGGCATCCACTGCCGCGTCTTCCCCGGCTCTGTGTTGTCCCCTTCCTAGGCCTTGCCGTCGTCCACCGTGCTCTCGGTGCGGCGTGGTCAATGTGTTCAACGACCGAATTCCATCGGAAGAATATTGTACGTGAAGAGGCTGACAGCTGGGTCCACGGCAGCGGCAAGGAAGTGCCTCCTTATTATGCGGAAAATAATTATTCCTCCACCTGACAGCAGGGACCCACCGGACAGACCACCAGTATTTCGCGAAAAAAACGTTCCCCCCGCTGTCAGCTCAGACCCACCGGAAGTGCCTCCTTATTACGCACAAAAAAATGAATACTCCCCCGGCTAGCTGGGACCCACCTTGGTGGGAGGCTGTCTTGTGGGCCTGCTAAGTTGACGGGGCCGAAGGGCTTTGTCAACTTAGTCAATATGAACGATTGTAGCTCCAGTGACCGTACAATGTCCATCCAACGGCCGTAGTGCTTCTTCAACCTCTGGTCTTCTTGCTCCAGCCGCCCAAAGCAGCGCCGGTCGTGCCGCATGCTCCTACATACCGTGGCCGGCTGTGCTGCCGCGGAGGCCTCACCGCCCCCTACTATTCCCACTGCTGGCCAGGCCCCTGCGGCGATGACAGCCTCACACCGCAGCCGAACCAGTGAACCCTCGTACTCCTCTCCGCGCGGGCTTCCACTGCCGCGTCTTCCCCGGCTCCGCGTCGTCCCCTTCCTAGGCCTCGTCGTCGTCCACCGCCGTGGTGCTCTCCGCGTGGTGTGGTCAACGTGGTTAAGGAATGACTTCCATCGGAAGAGTACTATACGTGGAGAGGCTGACAGCTGGGTCCTCGGCCATAGCCCAGTTTTTTTTGTGATTTGCCAATTAAGTCGCTTTGTCAGGCCTATTGGGCTGCAAATCTTTCAAGACGAGGAGAGCTTTTCATTCGGCTGGCCGAGAAAATGGCCCATCAGTAATGAGAAATGGGTTGTACATTTTTAAAACACATTAAACTGGCAATTAGTTTCAAATATTTTTTTTCATTCCAAGATTTTAAATTACATCAATTTTTATGCGTGGAGAATTTGTTGGATTTTATGTTGATATACATTTATTTTTAAAATCAGTTTGAATGTGAGTCGAAATTCGGGATTAAAAATAGTTCAGACCGCACTGAAATATGCAAAATTTCGTATAATTTTTTAACCGTGGCCACAATATGGGCTGTAATGCTAACAAAAAGAATATGGGCTCCAAAGAAAACCTGAAGAATTAGCAAATGGGCTGTAAATTATTAGAAATAATGGCAGATGGGCTGTATGCTGTTTTCCACAGATTTGAGGCTTTCTTAAAAAAAAGGTTGACGCACAAGCAGTGACGGTTGGATGTCCATCCAACGGCCGTCGTGCTTCTTCAATCTATGCTCTTCCTGCTCCAGCCGCTCAAACAAGCGCCGGCGGGACTGCCTGCTCCCTCCTCCCCGCGGCCAGCTATGCTGCCGCGCAGGCCTCACCGCCCCACCGTACTCCCATCGCTGGCCTAGCCATCCCTCTACTCACCCACACCTGTTGTTATTCTCCGGCGACGGCAGAGGAACCAGTAAACCCTCGTTCAGTCGTACTCCCCTCTGCGTGGGAAACAACTGCTGAGTCTTCCCTGCCTCCGTGTCGTTCCCTTCCTAGGCCTCGCCATCGTCCATCGCCCTAGTGCTCTCGGTGCGGCCTGGTCAACGTGGTCAATGACCGACATGCATCTGAAGTGGACTATACGTGGAGAGGCCGACAGCTGGGTCCACGGCCGCACGCAAGGAAATGCCTCCTTATTACGCGCAAAATAATGATTCGTCCACCTGACATCAGGGACCCACCGAAAGGGCCACAACATTTCGTGAAAAAAACGTTACCGCCGCTGACAGCTCGGACCCACCAGCTATATCTTCGCACGCAAGGAAGTGCCTCCTTATTACGCACAAAGAAAATGAATACTGGCAGGCTGACCCAGTATAGTGGCAGGCTGACTTGTGGGCCTACTAAGTTGACGGGGACGGAGGGCTTTGTCAACTTAGTCAATATGCATGATTCTACATCCAGTGACCGTACGATGTCCATCCAATGGCCGTAGTGCTTCTTCAACCTCTGGTCTTATTGCTCCAGCCGCCCAAACCAGCGCCGGTCGTGCCTCGTGCTCCTGCCTCCCGTGGCCGGCTGCGATGCGGTGGAGGCCTCACCACCCCCTACTACTCCCACCGCTGGCCAGGCCATCCCTCTACTCACCCACACCCCCTGTTATTCTGCGGCGACGACAGCCTCACACCGCAGCGAACCAGTGAACCCTCGTACTCCTCTACGCGTGGGCATCCACTGCCGCATCTTCCCCGGCTCCGCGTCGTCCCCTTCCTAGGCCTCGCCGTCGTCCACCACCCTGGTGCTCTCGGCGCGGCATGGTCAACGTGGTCAAGGAACGGCTTCCATCGGACGTGGACTGTACGTGGAGAGGCTGACAGCTGGGTCCATGGACGCAGCAAGGAAGTGCCTCCTTATTACGCGCAAAATAATTATTCCTCCACCTGACAGCGGGGACCCACCGGACGAGCCACCATATTTCGCGAAAAAAATGTTTCCCCCCTGACTGCTGGGACCCACCAGCTACACCTTCGCACGCAAGGAAGTGTGTCCGGGCAAAAAAAACGATTCGCCCCCCTAACTGCTGGGACCCACGAGCTACATCTTCGCACGCAAGGAAGTGCGTCCGGGCAAAAAAAACAACCAAAATGATTCGCCCCCCTGACTGCTGGGACCCACCAGCTACATCTTCGCACGCAAGGAAGTGCCTGACAGTCGGGACCAACCTGGTCGAAGCGTACGTAGCGTTGTCATTCTGGCCGCGAACATGTACGTACATATATACTGGTGGATGTAGAGGCGCGCACGTGTCGTTGTAGAGGCGCGCACGTAGCATGTACACGTACGTACAGCGGCGAGGGTGCAAGAAAGAAAATACGTCCACGTACGTACATATGGGCAGGGTCTCTAACGCCTATCGCACATACGTACATGGCTAGGTCAGAACGGAGAAACAGCGTCGTCGTCGTGTTCATGGGGAGCCAACCGGCTGGGTCGGAACGGAATGCGTGGTCGTGTTCATCGGGAGGGCTTGGACGGAATAGGCGATGGAAACGAGGCCTGGCGTACTGCACACCGGAGGAAACGACATTGTGTTCGACCGGCCACGTTCGAAACGGGGTCCTGTTGATCAGGAGGGGCCTGGCGTACCGCAAAACGGAGGAAACGGACCTCCTACGGTCGAAACGGGGGTCCTGTTGATCGGCAGGGGTGTGGCGTACCGCAAAACGGAGGAAACGGACCTCCTACGGTCGAAATAGGGGTCCTGTTCATCGGGAGGGGTGTGGCGTACCGCAAAACGGATGAAACAGACTTGTGTTGGAGCGCT
>NC_041383.1:225913054-226108781 GCF_002162155.2 Triticum dicoccoides
CACCCCTCCACCGTCTACTGTTCATCCATCCCTCCACACCACGGGGTCCTATTCAACCACCCCTCCACGGCCACCCCTCCACCGTCTACTGTTCATCCAGACCTCCACACCACGGGTTCCTGTTCATCCAGAGGCAACGCCACCGCTCACTGTTCATCCAAACCCCCCCGCAACGCTCACTGTTCATCCCAGAGGCAGCATCGATTGGCTTCAGTTAGCAGCAGTAGCGAAGGAATCGCTCCATCGGGTTCAGTTAACAGCCATCGATCGATCGCTCGGGTTTAGTAACGCGTAGCCTGCAGTGCAATCGCTCAGGTTCAGTTAGATCCCAACGCCTCGCTCAGCTTCAGTTAGAGCCAACGCCTCGCACACACGCGCGTACCTGTACGAGAGAAACGCGCATCGCTCTCCCACCGTAACCGGCAACTCCCCGAAATTTTCCTCCCCCTCGCTTCTACCATAGTTTTTTCCGTCATGGACGGCCCAAAGAATGTCATGCAGCTGCGTCTCCGGCCCGCCCAGGACGAAAAGCCCATTTTATGTCATGATTTTTTGTCATAGAAGTAGGAGCCCACCACATCTATGATGATACCGGGTTTTGTCACAACTATCGTCATAGAAGTGTCATATGTATGACAGAAATTTTTTTCGTTCGGCCCAAAATGTCACGGATGTGTCTTTTTTTTGTAGTGGGTGTAATACCCTACTCCAGTGTGTGGTGTGGTGGATTGCCTCAGGGGCTGATGATGAACAGTACAAAGAGAGAACAGCCTAGCGAGGGGCTGTTCTTGAGCTGGTGCGATGAACTGCTTGGGTGAGTTCAGTCGCTTCTCTCTCTCTCTCTCTCTCTCTCTCTCTCTCTGTGATTGATCTGTTTCTTGATACCTCCACCCTGTGGTGGCTAGTCCTATTTATATAGGGAGGCCCTGGGCCTCTTCCCAAATAATGAGTGGGAAGGGCGCCAACAATTGGCCATTTTGAAGGGGAACATCTGGTACACTTATCCTGACTAAAGTTGGTCTTCGGCTGCCAAAGTTTCTGACGATGACGCCGTCCTAGGCTCCACGATGACCTCCATTCTGCCGCTCTGCTGGTCTTGGTCTTGTTGCACCAAAATGGTAACCTTTGCCTGATGCCTTGGTTTGTGCTTGCCCCCTTTGCACCGAAAGGGAAACAAGGACACTGCGCAGGCCGGTGCCCGCCTGGCGCCCGCCTGGTCTTTGATCGTCATGGCTTTCGTCACGGGCTCCTCGGGAGGTACCCTGCCTTGACCTCTCCACCTCCTCGCGAGCCTGTCTGGGGAGGCTGCTCCTGAGGAAGCTTCCTGTCATCCGCCCCACGAGGCTTGGCCCCTCGCGAGGGTCTTGAGCTTGAGCTGATGAAGCTGGGCTGCATTGGGCCCCCACTTGAGCCACGCCGCCGGCCGCAGGCAGTCAAGTCTGGGGACCCCCGTTCCCAGAACGCCGATAGATATGTAGATCTCCTTCTCTGTAACCGACTCTGTGTAACCCTAGCCCCCTCCGGTGTCTATATAAACCGGAGGGTTTAGTCCATAGGACAACAACAATCATAATCATAGGCTAGCTTCTAGGGTTTAGCCTCTATGATCTCGTGGTAGATCAACTCTTGTAATACTCATATCATCAAGATCAATCAAGCAGGAAGTAGGGTATTACCTCCATCGAGAGGGCCCGAACCTGGGTAAAACATCGTGTCCCCTGCCTCCTATTACCATTAGCCTTAGACGCACAGCTTGGGACCCCCTACCCAAGATCCACCAGTTTTGAAACCGACATTGGTGCTTTCATTGAGAGTTCCACTGTGCCGTCGCGATAAAGCTTGATGGCTCCTTCAATCATCTTCAACGATGCGGTCCAAGGGGAGGTTTTCCTTCCCAGACAAATCTTCATATTCGGCGGCTTCATACTGCAGGCCAACTCGCTTGGCCATCTAGAGCAGATCGATAGCTACGCCCCTGGCCATCAGGTCAGGTTTGGAAGCTTTAACTATACTGCCGACATCCGCGGAGACTTGATCTTCGATGGATTCGAGCCCATGACAGGTGTGCTGAACGGTCACGACGGGCATGACTTTGATCTTCCATCAGACAGTATTCGGGAGATCGTGCCTGCGGTGGCATCGGGAATCAATCCAGAGCAGATCGTGCCTTCCGAGGACGGGTGGATGGACCCCGCCACGGAGGCCGCACACTCATCGGCGTTGGAGCCGAACACTGATCCCACCTCCTGTGAGGGTGGTGTCATCGGACACTCGGACTTGTCTCTGGCTACAGGATCCGAACCGCATACGTCTGTGCCTATCGAATCTGATTGGGCATCGGTCATGGAGTTCACCGCCGCGGATATTTTTCAGCACTCGCCCTTGGGTGATGTGCTAAACTCATTAAGGTCTCTTTCCTTGTCGGGAGATTCTTGGCCAAACTATGTCCGGCTCGAGTGGGAAGAGGACGACGAAGAAATTCGTTCCCCACTCACCACCCACTTAATAGCCACTGTCGATGACTTAACCGATGTGCTTGACTTCAACTCCGAAGACATCGATGGTATGGACGACGATGCAGGAGAAGAACAAGAACCACCGCCTATAGGGCGCTGGACAGCCACCTCATCATATGATATATATATATATGGTGGACACCCCCAAAGAAAGCAATGGCAATGAGGCAACGGACGATAACCCCTTGGAGAAGCAATCTAAGCACCGACGTCATAGGCGCCGCTCCAAGCCTTGCCATAGCAAAAATAGCGATACCGGCACAAGAGATAACAATTCGGATGGTGCCGAAGACGAAAACTATCCTGCCCAGCCAGGCTTCGAGCAAGCCGAGCAAGAGGATGGGCAAGCTAGCCCTAAGGAACAGGCAACAGATGGAGAATCAGAGGATGATAATTATATGCCTCTCTCCGAAGGCGAAGTGAGCCTTGGCGACAAAGAATTCATCGTGCCTGAAGATCCCGTCGAGTAGGAGCGCCTCAAGCGCCGGCTTATAGCCACTTCAAAAAGCCTGAAGAAAAAGCAGCAACAGCTCCAAGCTGATCAAGATCTGCTAACTGATAGATGGACCGAGGTCCTGGCTGCCGAGGAATACGGACTCGAGCGCCTTACCAAAAGTTACCCAAAGCACAGGTTGCTACCTCAACTCGAGGAGGAGGCGTTAAAGCCCACACTACCAGTGCATGATGCGGCTGATCGGCCACCCCGTGGCCGCGACAAAATGGCGTACCAGCCCGAAGTCCAGCCCGCACACCAGCGCCAAACAAATAGTAACACTAAGGCCCGGGGCTCCACGCATGACCTGCGAGACAAGTGGAAAAGCAAAGCAAGACAGTCAAGATCGATCTACGGATCACGGGGGCACGCCCACGAGGACCATCACGCCGGATACACTAACAAATTTGGCCGGGCCGAATACAATGAAGCCCGGCACAGAGGCGCCGCACACCCCCTATGCTTCACTGATGAAGTAATGGATCATGAATTCCCAAAAGGGTTTAAACCCGTGAACATTGAATCGTACGATGGTACCACAGACCCCGCGGTATGGATAGAAGATTTTTTCCTCCATATTCACATGGCCCGCGGAGATGATCTACACGCTATCAAGTACCTCCCACTAAAACTCAAGGGACCGGCTTGGCATTGGCTGAATAGCTTGCCGGCAAACTCCATCGGGAGTTGGGAGAACCTGGCAGACGCATTCCTTGACAACTTCCAGGGAACTTATGTGTGACCACCGGATGCTGATGATCTAAGTCACATAACCCAACAGCTCGAAGAGTCAGCCAGGAAATTTTGGGCCCGGTTCGTAACCAAAAAGAACCAAATTGTCGACTGTCCGGATGCCGAAGCCCTAGCGGCCTTTAAGCATAACATCCGTGACGAGTGGCTTTCCCGACATCTCGGCCAAGAAAAGCCAAAGTCCATGGCAGCCCTCACAACACTCATGACCTGGTTTTGTGAGGGCGAGGATAGCTGGTTGGCTCGTAGCAACAACACAGCAAGCAATCCTGGCACATTGAAAGCCAAGGATAGCAACGACAAACCACGACGCAACAAACACAAGCGCCACAAAAATGGTGATAGTACCGAAGACACGTCAGTCAATGCCAGATTTAGTGGCTCCAAGTCCGGTCAGCGGAAGAAACCATTCAACAAAAACAATTCAGGCCCGTCCAGTTTGGACCGCATACTTGACTGTCCATGCCAAATTCATGGCACCCCAGGAACACCAGCCAACCACACCAATAGAGAATGTTGGGTCTTCAGACAAGCCGGCAGGTCAGATGCCGAAAACAAGGGGAAGGGGTCTCAAAGCGATGATGACGACGAGGAGCCCCGATCACCGAATACAGGAGGACAGAATAAATTCCCTCCCCAGGTGAAAATGGTGAATATGATATGCGCAAGCCACATTCCCAAGTGGAAACGTGCAATAAGGGAAGTGTATACAATCGACCCAAAAATTTAACCCATGGTCCTCTTGCCCGATCACTTTCGATCGCACGGACTATCCTACTAGTATCCGTCATGGTGGTTCGGCCGCACTGGTCCTCGACCCCATCGTTGACAGATTCCACCTCACACGAGTCCTTATGGACGGAGGTAGCAGCCTGAACATGCTATACCAGGATACAGTGCGCAAAATGGGCATCAACCCCTAAAGGATCAAGCCCACAAAAACCACCTTCAAAGGTGTCATACCAGGTGTAGAGGCCTGTTGCACGGGCTCAATCACACTAGAAGTGGTCTTCGGATCTCCGGACAATCACCGTACCGAAGATTTAGTCTTCGACATCGTCCCCTTTCGCAGTGACCATTAGGCACTGCTCGGACGAACCACGTTCGCTCGGTTTAACGCGGTGCCACATTATGCCTACCATAAATTAAAGATGCCCGGTGAGGGAGTCCTGGATTAAGGGGTCCTCGTACAGCCGGACTATATACTTTGGCCGGACTGTTGGACTATGAAGATACAAGATTGAAGACTTCGTCCCGTGTTCGGATGGGACTCTCCTTTGCGTGGAAGGCAAGCTTGGATATTCAGATATTCGGATATGCAGATTTCCTTCTCTGTAACCGACTCTGTGTAACCCTAGCCCCCTCCGGTGTCTATATAAACCGGAGGGTTTAGTCTGTAGGACAACAACAATCATAATCATAGGCTAGCGTCTAGGGTTTAGCCTCTACGATCTCGTGGTAGATGAACTCTTCTAATACTCATATCATCAAGGTCAATCAAGCAGGAAGTAGGGTATTACCTCCATCGAGAGGGCCCGAACCTGAGTAAAACATCGTGTCCCCTGCCTCCTGTTACCATTAGCCTTAGACGCACAGTTCGGGACCCCCTACTCGAGATCCGCCGGTTTTGACACCGACATTGGTGCTTTCATTGAGAGTTCCACTGTGTCGTCGTAATAAGGCTTGATGGCTCCTTCAAACATCTTCAACGATGCAGTCTAGGGGGAGGTTTTCCTTCCCGGACAGATCTTCGTATTCGGCGGCTTCGTACTGCGAGCCAATTCGCTTCGCCATCTGGAGCAGATCGATAGCTACGCGCCTGGCCATCAGGTCAGGTTTGGAAGCTTAAACTATACTGCCGACATCCGCGAAGAGTTGATCCTCGACGGATTCGAGCCCATGCTGGGTGCGCCGAACGGTCATGACGGGCATGACTTTAATCTGCCGTTGGACAGTATTCAGGAGATCGCACCTGCGGTGGCGCCGGGAATCAATCCGGAGCAGATTGTGCCTTCCGAGGGCGGGTGGATGGACCCCGTCACGGAGGTCACACACTCATCAGCGTCGGAGCCGAACACTGATCCCACCTCCTGTGAGGGTGGTGTCATCGGACCCTCGGACTCGTCTCCTGCTACAGGATCCGAACCGCGTGTGTCCGTGCCTATCGAATCGGATTGGGCACTCGTCATGGAGTTCACCGCTGTGGATATTTTCCAGCACTCTCCCTTAGGAGATGTGCTAAACTCATTAAGGTCTCTTTCCTTGTAGAGAGATTCTTGGCCAAACTATGTCCGGCTCGAGTGGGAGGCGGACGATGAAGAAATTCATTCCCCACCCACCACCCACTTAATAGCCACTGTCGATGACTTAACCGACGTGCTTGACTTCAACTCCGAAGACATCGACAGTATGGACGACGATGTAGGAGAAGAACAGGAACCACCGCCTATAGGGTGCTGGACATCCATCTCATCATATCATATATATATATGGTGGACACATCAAGAGAAGGCGATGGTGACGATACAACGAAGGATAATCCCCTCTATAAGCCACCAAAGCGGCGCCGTAGACGCCGCTCTAAATCCCGCCACAATAAAAACAGCGACAACAGCGCAAGAAATAATAATACCCCGTTTGACTCCAAAGGAAACGACGACCCCATGGACCCAGCAATGGAGCAGGATGAGCCACCGGACAATGAGCATAGTCCGGAGCTGACGTCAGATGACGCCGATCCTGAGGGTAAAATTCACAAACCTGTCTCCGGAGAAGAGAACAACCCGAATGATGATGCACTCATCATCCCAGAAAAACTCTTGGAACAAGAGAACCTCCACAGAAGGCTTATCGCCATCGCGAGGAGCCTAAAGATGCAGAAGCAAAGGCTTAAGGCCGCGCAGGATACGCTCAACCGCAGGTGGAACAAAGTGCTTGACATAGAAGAAAAATATGGCGACGATCGTCACACAAAGAGCTATCCAAAGCGCAAGCTGCTGCCCGAATTTGACGACGAGGCCGTAGAGCCCATTCAGCCGAAAACGACCGATCAGCCGGACCGAACGCCCCATGGCCGTGACAAGATGGCTAATGATGCCGCACACAAGCCAGCACACGATTTACGTGAGCTCCTGGACAAAAAGTCCGGTATGGCCAGATCCATCTACGGATCTAGGAAGCACACTCCGGCACAAGATCAGAGCTACCGAAACGATCACATTGATCGAACACCGGCTAGGAATCAGAACCAAACACAACAACCGTCGATAGCATGCCACGACACGACCAAATACAGGGGTGCTGCACACCCCCTGTGCTTCAACGATGAGGTACTGGATCATGAATTTCTGGAAGGATTTAAACCCGTGAATATAGAGGCATACGACGGAACTACAGACCTTGGGGTCTGGATCGAGGACTTTATCCTTCATATCCACATGGCTCGCGGAGACGATCTCCACGCCATTAAATACCTACCCCTCAAATTAAAGGGACCAGCTCGGCACTGGTTGAAAAGCCTTCCTGAAAACTCAATCGGAAGTTGGGAAGAGCTCGAGGATGCTTTCAGGGCCAATTTTCAAGGGACCTATGTCCGACCTCCGGACGCAGACGACCTAAGTCACACAATTCAACAGCCCGGAGAGTCAGCCCGCAAGCTCTGGAACAGATTTCTTACTAAGAAGAATCAAATAGTCGATTGCCCGGACACCGAAGCCTTAGCGGCTTTCAAACACAGTATCCGGGACGAATGGCTTGCCAGACACCTCGGCCAAGAAAAGCCAAGGACAATGGCAGCCTTAACAAGCCTTATGACCTGCTTTTGCGCGAGTGAGGACAGCTGGCTGGCCCGTAGCGTCACCAGCGACCCAAGCACATCCGAAGTCAGGGATGGCAATGGGAAGCCGCGACGCAACAAAAACAAGCATCGAAACAATGATGGCAGCCCAGAGAATACGACGGTCAATGCCGGATTCAGGGGCTCTCGACCCGGTCAATGGAAGAAGCCATTTAAAGGCAGCAGAGATGCACTGTCCAGCCTAAACAAGATTCTAGACAAATTATGTCAGATTCACGGCACCCCCGAAAAACCTGCAAACCACACCCACAGAGAGTGTTGGGTTTTCAAGCAGGCCGGCAAGCTGCATGCCGAACAAAAGGGGAGGGAGACGCCAAGTGAAGAGGAGGATGAGCCTTGTCAGCCAAAAACTGGAGGACAAAAAAAATTCCCACCATAAGTCAAACAGTGAATATGATTTACGTAACTCACATTCCAAAGAGAACACGCAAACGCGCACTCAGAGACGTATACGCTGTTGAGCCCGTCGCCCCCAAATTTAATCCCTGGTCGACCTGCCCAATCACCTTCGATCGCAGGGACCATCCGACTAGTATCCGGCACGGAGGATCGGCTACCTTGGTGCTCGACCCAATAATTGACGGATACCATCTCACACGAGTCCTCATGGACGGCGGCAGTATTCTAAACCTGATATCTCAGGACGCTGTCCGCAAAATGGGGATAGACCCCTCAAGAATCAGCCTAAGCAACACTACCTTTAAAGGAGTAATACCAGGCATCGAGGCCCACTGTATGGGCCCTCTAGTACTAGAGGTTGTATTCGGTTCTCCCGACAACTTCAGAAGCGAGGAATTAACCTTCGACATTGCTCCATTCCGAAGCGGCTATCACGCACTACTCGGAAGAACGGCCTTCGCTCGTTTTAATGCAATACCACATTACGCCTACCTCAAACTTAAGATGCCCGGTCCACGCGGCGTCATCACGGTTAGCAGAAATAGAGAGTGTTCCTTACGCACGGAAGAATACGTGGCGGCTCTAGCAGCCAAACACTGAGCGGTCCCTCCAACCAGGACAAATGGCCAGTCGTTAAGACCACGAACACGGTTAGACGAGTCCAGCGCTCCACCCAATGTAACAGCCCAGTTGGGATTTCCCCATAAAAGATGTTAGGGGCTGCTCGCAAAAAGAGCCCATAGTTTGGCTCGACCCTATCAATACAATAGCATATTGCATTTTCATGGTTCATTCAGATTAACAAACACCTTGCACGAAGTCTTTCACCTGGGTTTTTTATTTTCTTTTACAGATGATCATCGGTGCTACACCCTTCCAGGATACGGCACAACAGATATAAAGGCGCAGACGTGCAGCAGGGCCCCGCTCAAAGGTTTCTTTTTAGATTAAGACCCTGCGTAAACCTTTTTAATGTCTCTTGTTGCTTCTTCCCCTCCAGAAACTTTATACAACCGGGAGGGATACTGGCGTTTTCGGCATTTTTGTCATACCAGACTACTGCTCATACCTGGAAACTCAGGGCTTATTGTCATGGGCGTTATTCAGCCCAGTACACATTATAAAGTTCGAATACCTTAGGGAGTGTTCGGCGTCGCGAGTTTGGCCATATATGCATCAGCTCCGAATCATGTCTTTGGTCAAATGTTGGGTTTGCCCGGCTCCCGTGTTTTGCTACCTTATGTTCCGTTCTATCGGCTAAGGCGGCACCGGGAGAACTACTGCGATTGTGCCCCGGTTCATCTGAACGAGCACCTTAGTAGAGAAAGCCGAAAACTGACTGTCATGATACAACGCGAGACCGGTCAACCACTCGATGACCCAGCAGAATCTTCGCGATTCCTCCGCATTAACGAAGGACCGGTTTCCCGGTCACGTACATACGCGCACCATATCCGGCTGAACACGAAAGTACCAGGGGCTATATAGTAGCCCCACCGTCAAACTCCTATGGCTAAGTGAAAGTGTTAAAGCTATATAGTCCGATTGCCTGGTTCACCGCGCTATCACCTCCTTAACGGACCAAGACGTTGGATCAAGTGTGACTACGCGTTTTCTCGAAACCCCCACATTATATGGGAGGGGGCTGAAGCCGACGGCTGCAAACTTTCAGGTTATATACATACATAAACGGCTGCACATGAGGCATTATAATACTTTCGGGCAAAAGTATAAACACAACCTTTATAATCAAAATAGCATTGTCTTTACAATCGCAATATATGTCTTTCGAACATGGCACTCTTCGAGCACTAAGCCTCTATTAAACGGGCGCCTTCTAAGACTTCTTCGAAATAGTGCTCGGCCGGGTCTTGGCCGTCCGCCGCACTCCGGGTTGCAATAGCGGTGGTTTCCATCCTAGCCCAGTATGTTTTAACATGGGCAAGAGCCATCCGCGCACCCTCTATGCACGCCGACCTCTTCACAACATCGATATGTGACAGCACCAAGGAATAGTTGCACCAATCAAAAATAGTTGTCCGGCCTTGGTCCTTGTGGCCAAAGATGATCCACGACAGACCTCATAGCAAGCCTGGACAACCTGTGGAGTTCGGCCCATGCAGCCATCTTTTCATTCAATGGCAGCAGACGCGTTGGGGCACTGAACTGCGACCAGAGAAACTCAGTTGCATCAGCACCACTCTTTGCCAGGTCCGCATATGAGTCCGCCGCACTCCACAACTGATCCAGAGGGGCATACTTCGGATCTCCGAATTTCATCCGCAACAGATAGAGCTTCCCAGCCACGATATCTCCGGCTTCATGAAGCTCCTCCCTCATCCCCCTCATTTCAGAGCGGGTTTCCTTGGCTGCCTCCAGGGACTTCTTCAGGTCAGCCGCTTTTGCTTGATTTTCCTTTTCAAGGAGCTCACGGCGGTTGGCGGCATCTTCCAGCTCGGTAGTCATCTGGGCTATCTTTTCTTCGCTCCGGCAATGAGCAGCCTGTTCGGCTCTTAACTCCTCGACCTCCTTCAGAGCGACCGCATCACTTATCCGGGCTTGCTCCTTGGCTTGGGCAAGCTCCGCCCGAAGGGTCTCCACGGCAGCAGCTCCATCTGTAGTCACAACATATTATAGATACTAGCATCATGCTCCTCTTAAACATTTGCTGACAAGCCGAATATACATACCCTGGGCCTCGTCAAGCCGCTTGTTAACAAGCGCGATGTCGGCATCGGCCACGTCCAGCTGCCGCTTTAGTTTGGCAAAAATCAGCAGATTGGTCGGCCGCCGGACCCCAGCCACCTGCACATAAAGCAGCGTGCTTATTTCTAGAGATTACGATCCTCTGTTCGCCACGTTGATGGCAACCAGAGTCTTAGGGGCTACTATCTATACAGAGCACACTTAGCATGTGCGGAACCATCAAAAATACATTTTTTGCGTACCTCAAAGCCTCTCAGCAGACTCGTAAAAGCTTCATTCAAACCGCTTTTCGCGGATGAAATCCTCTCAACCACCGTACCCATTAAGGCACGATGTGTCTCTGAGATGGCCGCTCTCTCCAGAAGGCCCATTAGTGTGTCCGGCTGTGTGTCGGACAATCTCGGACTCCTCCTGAAGCTCTCTTTGGAAGCCGGATATTCCAGACTCTGGTCAGCCGAAGTGTCAACTTCTGGCCTTCGTGGATCAGGAGAAATCCTCCGTGACAACACCTCGGGGTCGTCCGCCCCATGTGACGGGGAGGCAGGGGGAGGCGTCTCGCTCTCCATCATCTCCGGAGGAAGATCCCCCGAGGACGAACTCTATGGAGAAGGGCTACGAGCCGGACTGCAACAAATATGTTTTGGTCATTATCCTCAGAGACAAAACGGGGTATGTCTACCAAAGTACTCTTTCACTTACGGCTCGGTGGAGGGCCGGCCCCCTTGCGAGGTTTTCTTCCCTCATTTAGAAGCCTCCGTTTCCGAACCTTTGGAGGCATCCCTTTTCTTACCTTGAGGAGAGGGGACTTTAGGTTCCCCTCCCCGATTATCCTCCTTCGTGGAGGCGCTTGCTCCCCCGATTTGGATGTGTAAAAATGAGGCCCACCTGTGACTTCTCTATTCCTCCCCTCGCCTTCTCCTGACGGCACCTGATACGGCGCACACTCAAACATCCTGGTCAACAAAGGATCCAGCGAGCCTTTGGGAAGAGGGGACGAACACCTAATCCTCTCCGCCTTCCTTAGCCAATCCTAGCAGATAGCAATTTTTCATAATGGTGTTATAATAAACATAAAGGATGGTGTGTTCGGTAGCGGAATTACTTACTTGGGTATCCGGGCGGTTGCAATTGAGACCCACGTCCTCGGTGGTGTCCGGACACTTTATTCGTGATCCGAAGAATGACCCATACATCTCTTTGAGCGTCATGCCGAAGAATTGTTGAATGGTTCGCGGTCCTTCCGGGTTGAACTCCCACATACGGAGAGGACGACGCTGGCAGGGCAGGACTCAACGAACCAGCATCACTTGCATTATCTTGACAAGACATATATCCCTCTTAAGGGGGTCTCGAATGCGGCTTTGCAGTGTCAGCACGTCGTTAATCGTCCCCCAATCCAGCCCCTTGTTTACCCATGACGCCAGTTGCGGCGGGGGCCCCGAGCGGAACGCTGGAGCGGCCGCCCGCTTTGTACCTCGGGGAGCTGTGATGTAAAACCACTTCTGTTTCCATAAATCAGATGTTTTTGCGAAAGAACCCTTCGGCCATGGGGCATCGGCGCCTTTGCTTATTATAGCACCTCCGCACTCCGCGTGACGCCCGTCAATCACCCTCGACCTCACATTGAAAGTCTTGAGCCATAGGCTGAAGTGGGGGGTAATGCGGAGAAAGGCTTCACACACAACGATAAACGACGAGATGTGAAGGATGGAATCCAGAGCTAGATCATGGAAATCTAGCCCGTAATAGAACATAAGCCCCCTCACGAAGGGATCGAGACTGAAACCTAACCCTCGGAGGAAGTGGGAAACAAATACGACACTCTCGTTGGGTTTGGGAGTGGGGATGACCTGCCCTTGGGCAGGCAGCCTGTGCGGGATTTCGGCAGTGAGATACCTGGCCTCCCTAAGCTTCTGGATGTCCTCCTTTGTGACGGAGGAGGCCATCCACCGGCCTTGAAGATTGGATCCGGACATGGTCGAAGGTCCGAAGTGCTTTAGCTTGAGCCTTGGGTGTTGGAACTCGAGGTGCAGGAGGGGAAGGATCGAGCGTGGGAAGAAAAGGACAGGCCTTGGCCCCCTTTTATAAAGAGGACGAATATCAAGTGTCCCCCGCGTGACCGTTTGGGACTTGCCTAAAATCGAGGAGTCATATTAAACAAGCACAGTTGGGTTACCCACACCTGTATTGATGAGAATCCTATGATAAGGGGGACACAATCTCTGCTTCGACAAGACGTGCCAATAAAACCGCCTCGCAGCATGTGTAGTGGCTGGTTATGAAAACGGTTCGAATAAAGACGGACCATGGCGTGATGTCGTAAAAAGTTGTCAGCAGTTTAGATTTGTGGAAAATTATACTCTCTATGGTGGTATGTGGAATTTGTTTTGCAGAGCCGGACACGATCCTTGTGTTCTAAATCTTTAACGAAGTGTTTGGATAAGGAACCCGCCTTGCAATGCCGAAGACAATTTGCGCGCCGGACTCATCGTCATTGAAGCCTGGTTCAAGGGCTACTGAGGGAGTCCTGGATTAAGGGGTCCTCGGACAGCCGGACTATATACTTTGGCCGGACTGTTGGACTATGAAGATACAAGATTGAAGACTTTGTCCCGTGTCCGGATGGGACTCTCCTTTGCGTGGAAGGCAAGCTTGGATATTCAGATATGTAGATTTCCTTCTCTGTAACCGACTCTGTGTAACCCTAGCCCCCTCCGGTGTCTATATAAACTGGAGGGTTTCGTCCGTAGGACAAGAACAATCATAATCATAGGCTAGCTTCTAGGGTTTAGCCTCTATGATCTCGTGGTAGATCAACTCTTGTAATACTCATATCATCAAGATCAATCAAGCAGGAAGTAGGGTATTACCTCCATCGAGAGGGCCCGAACCTGGGTAAAACATCGTGTCCCCTGCCTCCTGTTACCATTAGCCTTAGACGCACAGTTCGGGACCCCCTACCCGAGATCTGCCGGTTTTGACACCGACACCCGGTCCGCGCGGCGTCATCATGGTTAATGGCAGGTCCGAACTCCCCCTCACTGCCGAAAAGTCGATTTAATAGCAAGAGCAACAGATGGCACCTTCCAGCCGAACCTCGAGTCGATGGCCAAGCTCCCATACACCGCCAAAGGAGTCTGAACTACTGCGTGGCAGGATAGCCCGGCTCGCCCGGAGCTTAATTAAAAACACTCCGGAAAAAGATAATACAAGCCACATACTGCGGCTCAACCGCTTTGTGGTGCAAAACCATTTCTTGCATTTTATTTGCAGGTTCACCTTTACGTAGGCCTGGATGGATGGCGTGGGAACAGTTCGAGCGCGTAAGGGAATCTCTAGATATTCCCCTCTATGATCATCCGACTACACCCCGGATCCGAACACAACTTCCTCACGCCTGGTATCAGAAGGTTCCGCAATCATATTTCTTTTTATCACATCATCTGTACTCATATGCATTGACGTATCATTCAAATACAACATGTGGATTTATGTGATGCTCATCTACTGCTATTTCTTATTTAAAACTCTTTTGTTAAAAGGCGGCTGCTTATCGCGATATGCCTTAATATGCCAGGGGCTCCATCATGCCCATACTACGGCAAAAAAGTCCGAACACCTTCACGGCAGTTCGGCACCCCGAACTTATAGCATTATATGCATCACCTCGGAATCATGTCTTGGATCAATAGTTGGGTTTGCCCGGCTCCTATGTTTTGGTACCTTACGTTCCGCTATATCGGCTAAGGTAGCACCGGGAGAACTACTGCGATTGCGTCCCGGTTCTTCCGGATGAGCACCTCAGTAGAGAAAGCCGAAAGCTGACTGTCATGATGTAGCGAGAGCTGGTCAGCTATTTGAGAGGTTCTAAAATCTTTAAGGATTTCTTCTGCATAATGCCATAACCAATGCAGCATGCGATGGATCGTCCTTTTCCAACCAGTCGCTTATAGAGCCCCTCGTGCGGTCTTCTAAACATAAGGGGCTGCGCCTACCTTCCTTGTAAAAACTCCTATGGCTAAGTGAGAGCGATAAAGCCCTATAGTCCGATTGCCTGGTTCGATGTGCTGAGCACCTCCTTTAGGGACCCAAAACTGGGATAAAAGAGTGCTCATGTTTATCCTGAACACCCTCACACTTACTATGTGGGGGCAGAAGCCAACGACTGGCCAACTCTCAGGATTATATATAAAACGGCCACACAGGAGGAAAAACTTTCAAACGACAAGCAATAAATGATAGAAATGATCTTGTTCAAATATTACAAAGGACAAATATGACCGCATTCATGGAAATATAATGTCCCTGGTGCATTGCTCCGCCGCAAGGCGGACCTCTTTCAAGACACCTTCATAATACAGCTCGGGCTTGCGGTGCTCCTTTCCCTCCGGCAGTCCCTCGGTCATCAGCTTTTTCGCATCCATCTTCCCCCAATGCACCTTTGCACGGGCAAAGGCCATTCGCGCACCTTCTATGCAGACCGACTGCTTAATGACTTCGAGTCGAGGGCAGGTACTCACAATCCGCTTCATGAGCCCAAAGTAACTGCTTGGAATCGGCTCGGCAGGCCACAACCGGATAATCAAATCCTTCAGGGCTAGCTCGGTCGCCTTATGCAGTTCGACCAGCTACTTCAGCTGATCGGAAAACGGCACCGGATAATTCGGCGCCAGATACTGCATCCAGAAGAGCTTATCTGCAGTATTCCTCTCTTCGGCTCGGTAGAATTGGGCGGCGTCAGATATGCTGCATGGCAGCTCTACAAATACCCCTGGAGAAATCAGAATTTAAACTCTCAACTTGATTTTCTCCTTTCAAATACCCGCTTTGTACAGAAAAAGCCTTACCATCCACAGTCTTCCTCGCCTCCTGGATTTCCTTCAGGGCACCTTGGGCTTGCCCCCGGGCATCACTTGTGGCTTGGCGAGCCTGGGAGAGTTTGGATTCTTTCCCTGCTAAACTCTGCTCCAAGGTCTCGCATTTCTGCATGGCCTCTTGAAGCTCTCGCTCAGCCTCAATAACTCTGGCCTCGTGCTTCTCACGAAGAGCCTGCTCTGCGGCTGCCTTCTTCTCGGCTTCGGCCACAGCCTTTCTAAGAGCCTCAATTTCGGCCGTCGCCCGTAGAGCACATTACAAAAATATTTTCATCATGCACACTTATTCATTTGTGCTAAATAAACAAGGTTTCTGCATACCTTGATTATCCTCCAGCTGTCTCTTCACTTGGCCAAGTTCTCCTTCGGCCCGCTCCAGACTATGCCTCAGTGCGAATACTTCCGCGGCATGAGAGGCGGCAGTCGCTATAGATGCCTGCTGATTAAAAAGAGTGATAGATGTCATCAAGTGAGTTTCCTGCGAGCATAAATTTGATCCTCTGTCCGGTTCTTTCTTTCACCGAACAGTGTATCAAGGGCTGCTATCTATACCATGACACTCTCCCAAACATCATAAAACATACCTCAAAGCCTCTTATGAGGCTGATACATGATTCATTCAGTCCACTCTCAGCAGACTGAATCTTCTCAATCACCGCACCCATAATGGCACGACATTCATCAACGATGGAGGCACCCTTTAGCGCCGCCAATAAAGAATCTGGCACATCTGGTTGGACAGAGGCGGCCGGTGGAGCAAGCATACCTCCTCCAACTGACGGATGCCGTCTGTCTGACCCTGGGACCTTATGGGTCTCTAGAATCGTGTCCGGCTAGGGGCCGGATCCAAGATGACCCCCGCCGTCGACGCCCATGGGAGCTTTCTCTCCCGTGTATCCGGCCCCTGAAGTATGGCCTCCTGGCGCCGCCTTTGCGATATTTTCCCCTCCTCCGTGGCCTGGATCCTTCTGGGACGAAACCTCGGTTTCATTCATATGTTTGGAGGAGGAGGCCTTCGGGGGTGTTCCGCTCTCCATCTCATTCGAACCCAGCAAATCCTCTGACGAGTATTGTTCGCCGTGGGGCTTCGCCGGACTGAAAAAAGCATGGCTCGGACTAGAATGTCATGCCTTGACGAGTCTGGACGCATGAGTGTGCTCGGATGTTATACTCACGAGTTCACCAGGGGCTCGGCCCTGGGATCCCACTCCGGGCTGCTATCGGTGGCGCCGGTGGACTCCTCTTGAAGAGGAGTTTTCCCCCTTTTAGGTGACTCAGCCTCCAAGGAGGTGGAGGCCGCCCTTTTCTTTCTTTCCCCCGCGAGGGACTCATCTCCTTCCTCCTCCTCATCCTCTTAGGAGGAAGAATGTGCTGGGGAACGTAGCAGAAATTCAAAATTTTCCTACGTGTCACCAAGATCTATCTAAGGAGAAACCAGCAACGAGGGGAAGGAGAGTGCATCTACATACCCTTGTAGATCGCTAAGCGGAAGCGTTCAAGAGAACGGGGTTGAAAGAGTCGTACTCGTTGTGATCCAAATCACCGGAGATCCTAGTGCCGAACGGACGGCACCTCCGCGTTCAACACACGTACAGCCCGGTGACGTCTCCCATGCCTTGATCCAGCAAGGAGAGAGGGAGAGGTTGGGGAAGACTCCGTCCAGCAGCAGCACGACGGCGTGGTGGTGGTGGAGGAGCGTGGCAATCCTGCAGGGCTTCGCCAAGCACCGCGGGAGAGGAGGAGGACTTGGGAGAGGGGGAGGGCTGCGCCAGAACTTCGTGTAAAGCTCCCATGTGCCTCCCCACTATATATAGGGGTGGAGGGGCTGGTTTCTTGCCCTCCAAGTCCATTGGGGCGTTGGCCAAGGTGGGAGGAAAGAAATCCCATCATTTCCTTCCCCACTGATTGTTATCCCCCCTTTTTAGGGATCTTGATCTTATCCCTTCGGGATATGATCTTATTCCTTCTAAGGGGGGATCTTGGTGCACCTTGACCAGGGGTGTGGGGCCTTGCCCCCACTACCCACGTTCATGTGGGTCCCCCCATGCAGGTGGGTCCCACTACGGAACCTTCTAGAACCTTCCCGGTACAATACCGAAAAATCCCAAACATTTTCCGATGGCCAAAATAGGACTTCCCATATATAAATCTTTACCTCCAGACCATTCCGGAACTCCTCGTGACGTCCGGGATCTCATCCGGGACTTCGAACAACATTCGGTAACCACATACAAACTTCCTTTATAACCCTAGCGTCATCGAACCTTTAGTGTGTAGACCCTACGGCTTCGGGAGACATGTAGACATGACCGAGACGTTCTCCGGTTAATAAACAACAGCGGGATCTGGATACCCATGTTGGCTCCCACATGTTCCACGACGATCTCATCGGATGAACCACGATGTCAAGGACTCAATTGATCCCGTATACAATTCCCTTTGTCTAACGGTATTGTACTTGCCCTAGATTCGATCGTCGGTATACCGATACCTTGTTCAATCTCGTTACCGGCAAGTCTCTTTACTCGTTCCGTAACACATCATCCCGTGATCAACCCCTTGGTCACATTGTGCACATCATGATGATGTCCTACCGAGTGGACCCAGAGATACCTCTCCGTTTACACGGAGTGACAAATCCCAGTCTCGATTCGTGCCAACCCAACAGACACTTTCGGAGATACCTGTAGTGCACCTTTATAGCCACCCAGTTACGTTGTGACATTTGGTACACCCAAAGCATTCCTACGGTATCCAGGAGTTGCACAATCTCATGGTCTAAGGAAAAGATACTTGACATTAGAAAAGCTTTAGCATACGAACTACACGATCTCTGTGCTAGGCTTAGGATTGGGTCTTGTCCATCACATCATTATCCTAATGATGTGATCCCGTTATCAATGACATCCAATGTCCATGGTCAGGAAACCATAACCATCTATTGATCAACGAGCTAGTCAACTAGAGGCTTACTAGGGACATGGTGTTGTCTATGTATCCACACATGTATCTGAGTTTCCTATCAATACAATTATAGCATGGATAATAAACGATTATCATGAACAAGGAAATGTAATAATAACTAATTTATTATTGCCTCTAGGGCATATTTCCAACAGTCTCCCACTTGCACTAGAGTCAATAATCTAGTTCACATCGCCATGTGATTAACACTCACAGGTCACATGGCCATGTGACCAATATCCAAAGAGTTTACTAGTGTCATTAAACTAGTTCACATCATCATGTGATTAAGACTCAATGAGTTATGGGGTTTGATCATGTTTTGCTTGTAAGAGAGGTTTTAGTCAACGGGTTTGCAACATTTAGATCCGTATGTACTTCGCAAATCTCTAGGTCATATTGTAAATGCTGCTTCCATGCTCCACTTGGAGCTATTCCAAATGGTCGCTCCACTATACGTATCCGGTTTGCTACTCAGAGTCATTCAGATAGGTGTTAAAGCTTGCATCGACGTAACCCTTTACGCCAAACTCTTTATCACCTCCATAATCGAGAAACATGTCCTTATTACTCCAAGGACAATTTTTGACCGCTGTCCGATGATCCACTCCTTGATCACCTTTGTACCCTCTTGCCAGACATGTGGCAAGGTGCGGTACTCAGCATGGCATACTGTATAGAGCCTATGACAAAAACATAGGGGACTACCTTCGTCCTTTCTCTCTTTTCTGCCGTGGTCGAGCTTTAAGTCTCAACTTCATACCTTACTACTCAGGCAAGAACTCCTTCTTTGACTGATCCATCTTGAACACCTTCAAGATCATGTCAAGGTATGTGCTCATTTGAAAGTACCATTGAGCGGTTTTTGATCTATCCTCATAGATCTTGATGCTCAATGTTCAAGCAGCTTAATCTAGGTTTTCTATTGAAAAACACTTTTCAAATAACCCTATATGCTTTCCAGAAATTCTACATCATTTTTGATCAACAATATGTCAACAACATATACTCATCAGAAATTCTATAGTGCTCCCACTCACTTCTTTGGAAATACAAGTTTCTCATAAACTTTGTATAAACAAATTTTTTTTGATCATCTTATCAAAGTGCATATTCCAACTCCGAGATGCTTACTCCAGTCCATGGAAGGATCACTGGAGCTAGCACACCTTTTAGCATCCTTAGGATCGACAAAACCTTTCTGGTTGTATCACATACAACCTTTCCTTACGAAAACCGGTAAGGAAACTCGTTTTGACATCCATCTGCCAGATTTCATAAATGCAGCTAATGCTAACATGATTCCGACGGACTTAAGCATCGCTACGGATGAGAAAATCTCATCGTAGTCAACTCCTTGAACTTGTGAAAAATTCTTCGCCACAAGTCGAGCTTCATAGACGGTGACATCACCGTCCACGTCCGTCTTCTTCTTAAAGATCCATTTATCTCAATGGCTTGCCGATCATCGGGCAAGTCCACCAAAGTCCATGCTTTGTTCTGATACATGGATCCTATCTCGGATTTCATGGCTTCTAACCATTTGTCGGAATTTGGGCCCACCATTGCTTCTCCATAGCTTGTAGGTTCATTGTTGTCTAGCAACATGACCTTCAAGACAGGATCACCATACCACTCTGAAGCAGTATGCGTCCTTGTTGTCCTACGAGGTTCGGTAGTGACTTGATCCGAAGTTTCATGATCACTATCATAAGCTTCCACTTCAATTGGTGTAGGTGCCACAGGAACAACTTCCTGTGCCCTGCTACATACCGGTTGAAGTGATGGTTCAATAACCTCATCAAGTCTCCACCATCCTCCCACTCAACTTTTCGAGACAAACTTTTCCTCGAGAAAGGACCCGATTCAAGAAACAATCCCTATTGCTTTCGGATCTGAATTAGGAGGTATACCCAACTGTTTTGGGTGTCCTATGAAGATGCATTTTATCCGCTTTGGGTTCGAGCTTATCAACCTGAAACTTTTTCACATAAGCGTCGCAGCCCCAAACTTTTAAGAAACGACAACTTAGGTTTCTCCAAACCATAGTTCAAACGGTGTCGTCTCAACGGAATTACGTGGTGCCCTATTTTAAAGTGAATGCGGTTGTCTCTAATGCCTAACCCATAAACGATAGTGGTAATTCGATAAGAGACATCATGATACGCACCATATCCAATAGGGTGCAACTATGATGTTCAGACACACCATCACACTATGGTGTTTCAGGCAGTAATAATTGTGAAACAATTTCCACAATGTTTTAATTGCGTGCCAAAGCTCATAACTCAGATACTCATCTCTATGATCATATCATAGACATTTTATCCTCTTGTCACGATGATCTTCAACTTCACTCTGAAATTACTTGAACCTTTCAATGATTCAGACTTGTGTTTCATCAAGTAAATACACTTAGCACCTACTCAAATCATCTGTGAAGTAAGAACATAACGATATCCACTGCGTGCCTCGGCACTCATTGGACAGCACACATCAAAATGTATTACTTCCAACAAGTTGCTCTCTTGTTCCATCTTACTGAAAACGAGGCTTTTTTAGTCATCTTGCCCATGTGGTATGATTTGCATGTCTCAAGTGATTCAAAATCAAGTGAGTCCAAACGATCCATCTGCATGGAGTTTCTTCATGCGTACATACCAATAGACATGGTTTGCATGTCTCAATATTTTCAAAAACGAGTGAGTCCAAAGATCCATCAACATGGAGCTTCTTCATGCGTTTTATACCAATATGACTTACATGGCGGTGCCACAAGTAGGTGGTACTATCATTACTATCTTATATCTTTTGGCATGAAAATGTGTATCACTACGATCAAGATTCAATAAACCATTCCTTTAGGTGCAAGACCATTGAAGGTATTATTCAAATAAATAGAGTAACCATTATTCTCCTTAAATGAATAACCGTATTGCGATAGACATAATCCAATCATGTCTATGCTCAACGCAAACACCAAATGACAATTATTCAGGTTTAATACTAATCTTGATGGTAGAGGGAGCGTGCGATGTTTGATCACATCAAACTTGGAAACACTTCCAACACATATCATCAGCTCACCTTTAGCTAGTCTCTGTTCATTCCGTAGCCTTTTATTTCGAGTTACTAACACTTAGCAACTGAACCGGTATCTAATACCCTGGTGCTACTAGGAGTACTAGTAAAGTACACATTATCATAATGTATATCCAATATACTTCTATCGACCTTGCCAGCCTTCTCATCTACCAAGTATCTAGGGTAATTCTGCTCTAGTGGCCGTTCCCCTTATTAAGAAGCACTTAGTCTCGGGTTTGGGTTCAACCTTGGGTTTCTTCACTAGAGCAGCAGCTGATTTGCCATTTCATGAAGTATCCCTTCTTGCCCTTGCCCTTCTTGAAACTAGTGGTTTCACCAACCATCAACAATTGATGCTCCTTCTTGATTTCTACTTTCGTGGTGTCAAACATCGTGAATACCTCAAGGATCATCATATCTATCCCTGATATGTTATAGTTCATCACGAAGCTCTAGCAGCTTGGTGGCAATGACTTTGGAGAAACATCACTATCTCATCTGGAAGATCAACTCCCACTCGATTCAAATGATTGTTGCACTCAGACAATCTGAGCAGAAGCTCAACGATTGAGCTTTTCTCCCTTAGTTTGCAGGCTAAGAAAATTGTCGGAGGTCTCATACCTCTTGACATGGGCACGAGGCTGAAATCCCAATTTCAGCCCTCGAAACATCTCATATGTTCCGCGACGTTTCGAAAACGTCTTTGGTGCCTCAACTCTAAACCGTTTAACTGAACTATCACATAGTTATCAAAACGTGTATGTCCGATGTTCGCAACATCCACAAACGACGTTTGGGGTTCAGCACACTGAGCGGTGCATTAAGGAGATAAGCTTTCTACTGATCGCATAATCGCTACTGTCAACTTTCAACTATATTTTCTATAGGAACATATCTAAACAGTGGAACTAAAGCGCGAGCTTACGACATAATTTGCAAAGATCTTTTGACTATGTTCAGGATAATTAAGTTCATCTTATGAACTCCCACTCAGATAGACATCCCTCTAGTCATCTAAGTGATTACATGATCCGAGTCAACTAGGCCGTGTCCGATCATCACGTGAGACGGACTAGTCATCATCGGTGAACATCTTCATGTTGATCGTATCTGCTATACGACTCATGCTCGACCTTTCGGTCTCTGTGTTCCGAGGCCATGTCTGTACATGCTAGGCTCGTCAAGTTAACCCTAAGTGTTTTGCATGTGTAAAACTGTCTTACACCCGTTGTATGTGAACGTAAGGATCTATCACACCCGATCATCACGTGGTGCTTCAAAATGACGAACTTTAGCAACGGTGCACAGTTAGGGGAGAACACTTCTTGAAATTGTTGTAAGGGATCATCTTATTTACTACCGTCGTTCTAAGTAAACAAGATGCATAAACATGATAAACATCACATGCAATCAAATAGTGACATGATATGGCCAATATCATTTTGCTCCTTTTGATCTCCATCTTCGGGGCTCCATGATCATCATCGTCACCGCCATGACACCATGATCTCCATCATCGTGTCTCCATGAAGTTGTCTCGCCAACTTATTACTTCTACTACTATGGCTACCGGTTAGCAATAAAGTAAAGTAATTACATGGCGTTGTTTAATGACACGCAGGTCATACAATAAATAAAGACAACTCCTATGGCTCCTGCCGGTTGTCATACTCATCGACATGCAAGTCGTGATTCCTATTACAAGAACATGATCAATCTCATACATCACATATCATTCATCACATTCTTCTTGGCCATATCACATCACATAGCATACCCTGCAAAAACAAGTTAGACGTCCTCTAATTGTTGTTTGCATGTTTTACGTGGCTGCTATGGGTTTCTAGCAAGAACGTTTCTTACCTACGCAAAACCACAACATGATATGTCAATTGCTATTTACCCTTCATAAGGACCCTTTTCATCAAATCCGTTCCGACTAAAGTGGGAGAGACTGGCACCCGCTAGCCACCTTATGCACCAAGTGCATGTCAATCGGTGGAACCTGTCTCACGTAAGAGTACGTGTAAGGTCGGTCCGGGCCGCTTCATCCCACAATACCGTCGAAACAAGATTGGACTAGTAACGGTAAGCATATTGAACAACATCAACGCCCACAACTACTTTGTGTTCTACTCGTGCAAAGAATCTACGCAATAGACCTAGCTCATGATGCCACTGTTGGGGGACGTAGCAGAAATTCAAAATTTTCCTACGTGTCACCAAGATCTATCTAAGGAGAAACCAGCAACGAGGGGAAGGAGAGTGCATCTACATACCCTTGTAGATCACTAAGCGGAAGCGTTCAAGAGAACGGGGTTGAAGGAGTCGTACTCGTCGTGATCCAAATCACCGGAGATCCTAGTGCCGAACGGACGGCACCTCCGCGTTCAACACACGTACAGCCCGGTGACGTCTCCCATGCCTTGATCCAGTAGGGAGAGAGGGAGAGGTTGGGGAAGACTCCATCCAGCAGCAGCACGACGGCGTGGTGGTGGTGGAGGAGCGTGGCAATCCTGCAGGGCTTCGCCAAGCACCGCGGGAGAGGAGGACTTGGGAGAGGGGGAGGGCTGCGCCAGAACTTCGTGTAAAGCTCCCATGCGCCTCCCCACTATATATAGGGGTGGAGGGGCTGGTTTCTTGCCCTCCAAGTCCATTGGGGCGTTGGCCAAGGTGGGAGGAAAGAAAATCCCATCAGTTCCTTCCCCACTGATTGTTATCCCCCCTTTTTAGGGATCTTGATCTTATCCCTTCGGGATATGATCTTATTCCTTCTAAGGGGGGATCTTGGTGCGCCTTGACCAGGGGTGTGGGGCCTTTCCCCCACTACCCACGTTCATGTGGGTCCCCCCATGCAGGTGGGTCCCACTCCGGAACCTTCTAGAACCTTCCCGGTATAATACCGAAAAATCCCGAACATTTTCCGGTGGCCAAAATAGGACTTCCCATATATAAATCTTTACCTCCGGACCATTTGGGAACTCCTCGTGACGTCCGGGATCTCATCCAGGACTCCGAACAACATTCGGTAACCACATACAAACTTCCTTTATAACCCTAGCGTCATCGAACCTTAAGTGTGTAGACCCTACGGGTTCGGGAGACATGTAGACATGACCGAGACGTAATCCGGTCAATAAACAATAGCGGGATCTGGATACCCATGTTGGCTCCCACATGTTCCACGATGATCTCATCGGATGAACCATGATGTCAAGGACTCAATCGATCCCGTATACAATTCCCTTTGTCTAACGGTATTGTACTTGCCCGAGATTCGATCGTCGGTATACCGATACCTTGTTCAATCTCGTTACCGGCAAGTCTCTTTAATCGTTCCATAACACATCATCCCGTGATCAACCCCTTGGTCACATTGTGCACATCATGATGATGTCCTACCGAGTGGGCCCAGAGATACCTCTCCGTTTACACGGAGTGACAAATCCCAGTCTCGATTCGTGCCAACCCAACAGACACTTTCGGAGATACCTGTAGTGCACCTTTATAGCCACCCAGTTACGTTGTGACGTTTGGTACACCCAAAGCATTCCTGCGGTATCCGGGAGTTGCACAATCTCATGGTCTAAGGAAAAGATACTTGACATTAGAAAAGCTTTAGCATACGAACTACACGATCTCTGTGCTAGGCATAGGATTGGGTGTTGTCCATCACATCATTCTCCTAATGATGTGATCCCGTTATCAATGACATCCAATGTCCATGGTCAGGAAACCATAACCATCTATTGATCAACGAGCTAGTCAACTAGAGGCTTACTAGGTACATGGTGTTGTCTATGTATCCACACATGTATCTGAGTTTCCTATCAATACAATTATAGCATGGATAATAAACGATTATCATGAACAAGGAAATATAATAATAACTAATTTATTATTGCCTCTAGGGCATATTTCCAACAGAATGGGCATTGGAATCTTCGGATCTTGCGTCCAAAGTGCCACGACGACGGAGGCTGCCCCTTGGTCTTCTTGGCCTCCTTTTCGGCCTTCTTCTTCGGTGCCTTGTAAGGTGCCGGGACCAGCATCTTCGTCAGAAGTGGGCCGGCCGGTTCTTCTGGCAGCGGGGCCGAACAGTAGATCCGCTCCACCTTCTTCGCCCAGCCCTAGGAAATTTGGGGGAAACACTTCAAGCATTTTCTTAAAGGATATGCGAATGTAATATATGAATTGTCAACGAACAATCACTTACCGAACTTGCCGGGCGGGACAGTTGGTACCCGCGGTCCTCGGCAGAGTCCAGCCATGATTTGTCGGACTTGAAAAGCACCTTCCAGATGTCCTTATGCGAGGAGACAAAGAGCTCTGTCAAGGTCTGGTGCTTGGCCGGGTCGAACTCCCATAGATTGCAAGCCCTGTGTTGACAAGGTAGAATCCGGTGAACTAACATCACCTGGACTACATTGACGAGCTTGATGTTCTTTTCTTCCATGTCTTGGAATCACGTCTGGACCTCTGATAGCTCGTCAGACGGAGCCAAGTTCAGGCCCTTCTTGGGCCAGGATGTAAGTCGCAGGGGGGCACCGGATCTGAACTCTGGGGCGGCAGCCCATTCCTTGCCACGCGGCTCGGTGATGTAGAACCACTGCTGTTGCCACTCCTTGACGGAATCATTGAAAGTACTTGTTGGCCATGTAACATTGGGCATCTTGCTCACCATGGCGCCTCCGCATTCGGCATGCTCGCCGCTCACTACCTTGGGCTTCACATTAAAAACCTTCAGCCATAAGCCGAAGTGCGGCGGGACGCGGAGAAAGGCCTGATACGTCCATTTTGCATCATGCTTTTATATCAATATTTATTGCATTATGGGCTGTTATTACACATTATATCTCAATACTTATGGCTATCCTCTCTTATTTTACAAGGTTTACTATGAAGAGGGGGAATGCCGGCAGCTGGAATTCTGGCTGGAAAAGGAGCAAACGTTGGAAACCTATTCTGCACAACTCCAAAAGTCCTGAAACTCCATGAAACAACTTTTTGGATTTAATAAGAATTTATGAGCGAAAGAAATAGGCCAGGGGGCCCACACCCTGTCCAGGAGGCAGGGGGCGCGCCCCCCTGTAGGGCACGTCCTCCTATCTCCTGGGCCCCCTGGTGGGCCTCCGGCGTCCATCTTCTGCTATATCATCACTTTTACCCTGTAAAAAATCGTGGGAAAGCTTATGGGACGAAACTCCGCCGCCACGAGGCGGAACCTTGGCGGAATCAATCTAGGGCTCTGGCGGAGCTGTTCTGCCGGGGACACTTCCCTTCGGGAGGGGGAAATCATCACCAACGTCATCACCAACGATCCTCTCATCGGGAGGGGGTCAATATCCATCAACATCTTCACCAGCACCATCTCCTCTCAAAACCCTAGTTCATCTCTTGTATCCAATCTTGTATCAAAATCACAAATTGGTACTTGTGGGTTGCTAGTAGTGTTGATTACTCCTTGTAGTTGATGCTATTTGGTTTACTTGGTGGAAGATCATATGTTTAGATCCTTTATGCATATTATTACCCCTTTGATTATGAACATGAATATGCTTTGTGGGTAGTTACGTTTGTTCCTGAGGACATGGGTGAAGTCTTGCTATTAGTAGTCATGTGAATTTGGTATTCGTTCGATATTTTGATGAGATGTATGTTGTCTTTTCCTCTAGTGGTGTCATGTGAACGTCGACTACATGACACTTCACCATTATTTGGGCCTAGAGGAAGGCATGGGGGAGTAATAAGTAGATGATGGGTTGCTAGAGTGACAGAAGCTTAAACCCTAGTTTATGCGTTGCTTCGTTAGGGGTTGATATGGACCCATATGTTTAATGTTGTGGTTAGGTTTACCTTAATACTCCTTTTTGTAGTTGCGGATGCTTGCAATAGGGGTTAATCATAAGTGGGATGCTTGTCCAAGTTAGGGCAGTACCCAAGTACCGGTCCACCCACATATCAAATTATCAAAGTACCGAACGCGAATCTTATGAACGTGATGAAAACTAGCTTGACGATAATTCCCAGTGTGTCCTCGGGAGCTCCTTCTTCATTATTAGAATTTGTCCAGGCTTATACTTTGCTACATAAAGGATTGGGCCACCTTTCTGCACTTTATTTACTTTATTTACTTTTTGCTTGTTACTATTTATCTTATCACAAAACTATCTATCACCTACTATTTCAGTGCTTGCAGAGAAAACCTTACTGAAAACCACTTATCATTTCCTTTTGCTCCTCGTTGGGTTCGACAGTCTTACTTATCAAAAGGACTACGAAAGATCCCCTATACTTGTAGGTCATCAAGACTCTTTTCTGGCGCCGTTGCCAGGGAGCGTAGCGCTTTTTGTGAGTGGAACTTGGTAAGGAAACATTTATATAGTGTGCTGAAATTTTCTGTTACTTTTCACTATGGAAACTAATCCTTTGATGGGCTTGTTTGGGGTATCTTCACCCCAACCAGAAGAGCAAATAGATGCTCCTCAACCTACTGAACTTTATGAAAATATTCACTTTGAGATTCCTTCGGGTATGATAGAAAAACTGCTAGCTAATCCTTTTGCAGGAGACGGAACATTGCATCCCGATTTACACCTTATCTTTGTGGATGAAGTTTGTGGATTATTTAAGCTTGCAGGTATTCCTGATGATGTTTCCAAAAGGAAGGTCTTCCCTTTATCTTTGAAGGGAGATGCAATGACATGGTATAGGCTATGTGATGATACGAGATCTTGGAATTATAAGCGATTGCAGTTGGAATTTCACCAGAAGTTCTATCCTATGCATCTTGTTCATCATGATCCTAATTACATATATAATTTTTAGCCTCGCCAAGGAGAAAGCATCGCTCAAGCTTGGGGGAGGCTTAATTCAATGTTGTATTCATGCCCCAATCATGAGCTCTCTCGGGAAATGATTATTCAGAATTTTTATGCTCGACTTTCTCTCAATAATCGCAACCTGCTCGATACTTCCTGTGCTGGTTCTTATATGCTGAAGACTATTGATTTCAAATGGGACTTGTTGGAAAGAATTAAATGCAACTCTGAAGATTGGGGTTCCGACGATGGTAAGGAGTCGGGTATGACACCTAAGTTCGATTGTGTTAAAACCTTTACGGATACCGATGCTTTCCGTGGATTTAGCTCTAAGTATGGACTTGACTCTGAGATAGTAGCTACTTTTTGTGAAACTTTTTCTACTCACGTTGATCTCCCTAAAGATAAGTGGTTTAAATATAATCCTCCTGTTGAAGTGAAAGTAGTTGCACCTATTACAGTTGAAGAAAAGATTATTACATATAGTGATCCCATTGTTCCTACTGCTTATGTTGAAAAACCTTCTTTTCCTGTTAGGATAAAAGATCATGCTAAAGCTTCGACTATTGTTCATAAGAGTAATACTAGGACCTATACACCTCCTGAACAAATTAATGTTGAACCTAGTATTGCTATGGTTAAAGATCTCTTGGACGAGGATTTAGATGGGCATGTTATTTCTTTCTTGGGTGAGACTGCTAATATTGCTAGAACTGATACTAAGACACGTAAACCTGTTATAGGCATGCCTGTTATTTCTGTTAAAATAGGAGATCATTGTTATCATGGCTTATGTGATATGGGTGCTAGTGCTAGTGCAATACTTTATGATCTTTATAAAGAAATTATTCACGATATTGCACCTGTTGAATTAGAAGACATTGATGTTACTATTAAGCTTGCTAATAGGGATACCATTAAACCTATTGGGATTGTTAGAGATGTTGAAATTTGGTGCGGGAAGGTTAAATACCCTGCTGATTTTCTTGTTCTTGCCTCCCCACAAGATGATTTTTGTCCCATTATTTTTGGTAGACCATTCTTGAATACGGCTAGTGCTAAGATTAATTGTGAAAGGAATATTGTCACTGTTGGCATAGATGGTATGTCTCATGAGTTTAATTTTGCCAAGTTTAGTAGACAACCTCGTGAAAGGGAACCATCTAGTAAGGATGAAATTATCGGTCTTGCTTCCATTGCTGTTCCTCCAACTGATCCGTTAGAACAATATTTGCTAGACCATGAAAACGATATGTTTATGAAGGAAAGGGAAGAAATAGATGAAGTGTTCCTTAAAAAAGAACCAATGCTGAAACATAACCTTCCCGTTGAAATTCTTGGGGATCCCACTCCACCTAAGGGTGATCCCATTTTTGAACTCAAACCATTACCTGATAATCTAAGTATGCTTATCTTGATGAAAACGAAATAAATCCTGTTATTATTAGTGCCAACCTTTCAGAGAAAGAAGAAGAAAGATTATTGAAAACTCTGAAGAAACACCGGGCTGCTATTGGATATACTCTGGATGATCTTAAGGGCATTAGTCCCACATTATGTCAACACAAAATTTCAGTGGAGAAAGATGCCAAACCAGTTAGAGATCCTCAAAGACGATTAAATCCCAAAATGAAGGAAGTGGTAAGAAAGGAGATTCTAAAGCTCCTTGAGGCAGGTATTATTTATCTCGTTGTTGATAGCGAATGGGTAAGCCCTGTCCATTGTGTCCCTAAAAAGGAAGGTATTACCATTGTTCCTAATGACAAAGATGAATTGATCTCGCAAAGAATTATTACAGGTTATAGGATGGTAATTGATTTCCGTAAGTTAAATAAAGATACTAAGAAAGATCATTACCCTTTACCTTTTATTGATCAAATGCTAGAAAGGCTATCCAAACACACATATTTTTGCTTTCTAGATGGTTATTCTGGTTTCTCTCAAATACCTGTGTCAGCAAAGGATCAATCTAAAACTACCTTTACTTGCCCTTTTGGTACTTTTGCTTATAGACGTATGCCTTTTGGTTTATGTAATGCACCTGCTACCTTTCAAAGATGCATGATGGCTATATTTTCTAATTTTTGTGAAAAGATTTGTGAGGTATTCATGGATGACTTCTCCGTCTATGGATCCTCTTTTGATGATTGTTTGAGCAACCTTGATCGAGTTTTGCAGAGATGCGAAGACACTAGTCTCGTCCTGAATTGGGAAAAGTGTCACTTTATGGTTAATGAAGGCATTGTCTTGGGGCACAAGATCTCCGAGAGAGGTATTGAAGTTGATAAAGCCAGAGTTGATGCTATTGAAAATATGCCATGTCCCAAGGACATAAAAGGTATAAGAAGTTTCCTTGGTCAAGCCGGTTTTTATAGGAGGTTCATTAAGGACTTTTCTAAAATCTCTAGGCCTCTGACTAATTTTTTGCAAAAAGATATTCCTTTTGTCTTTGATGATGATTGTGTAGAAGCATTTGAAACACTTAAGAAAGCTTTGACCACTACACCTATTGTTCAGCCACCTGATTGGAATTTACCTTTTGAAATTATGTGCGATGCTAGTGATTATGTTGTAGGTGCTGTTTTAGGGCAAAGAGTTGATAAGAAATTGAATGTTATCCAGTATGCTAGTAAGACTCTTGATACTGCCCAGCGAAATTATGCTACTACTGAAAAAGAGTTCTTAGCAGTTGTGTTTGCATGTGATAAGTTTAGACCTTATATTGTTGATTCCAAAGTTACTATTCACACTGATCACACTGCTATTAAATATCTTATGGAAAAGAAAGATGCTAAGCCTAGACTCATTAGATGGGTTCTCTTGCTCCAAGAATTTGATTTGCATATTATTGATAGAAAGGGAGCTGAGAACCCCGTTGCAGACAACTTGTCTAGGTTAGAGAATGTTCTTGATGACCCACTGCCTATTAATGATAGCTTTCCTGATGAACAATTAGCGGTTGTCAGTGCTTCTCATACTGCTCCTTGGTATGGTGATTATGCTAATTACATTGTTGCTAAATATATACCGCCTAGTTTCACATACCAGCAAAAGAAAAAGTTCTTTTATGATTTAAGACATTACTTCTGGGATGACCCACACCTTTATAAGGAAGAAGTAGATGGTATTATTAGACGTTGTGTGCCTGAGCATGAATAGGAACAAATCCTACGCAAGTGTCACTCTGAATCCTATGGAGGGCACCACGCTGGAGATAGAACTGCACACAAGGTACTACAATCTGGTTTTTATTGGCCTACTCTCTTCAAAGATGCTTGTAAGTTTGTCTTATCTTGTGATGAATGTCAAAGAATAGGTAACATTAGTAGATGTCAAGAAATTCCTATGAATTATTCTCTTGTTATTGAACCGTTTGATGTTTGGGGCTTTGACTATATGGGACCTTTTCCTGCCTCCAATGGTTATACACATATTTTAGTTGCTGTTGATTACGTTACTAAGTGGGTAGAAGCTATTCCAACTAGTAGTGCTGATCATAACACTTCTATTAAAATGCTTAAAGAAGTTATTTTTCCGAGGTTTGGAGTCCCTAGATATCTTATGACTGATGGTGGTTCACATTTTATTCATGGTGCTTTCCGCAAGATGCTTGCTAAGTATGATGTCAATCATAGAATCGCATCTCCTTATCAACCGCAGTCTAGTGGTCAAGTAGAGTTGAGCAATAGAGAGCTCAAATTAATTTTGCAAAAGACTGTGAATAGATCTAGAAAGAATTGGTCCAAAAAACTTGATGATGCATTATGGGCCTATAGAACTGCATACAAAAATCCTATGGGTATGTCTCCATATAAGATGGTTTATGGAAAAGCATGTCATTTACCTCTTGAACTTGAACATAAAGCATATTGGGCTATTAAGGAGCTCAATTATGACTTCAAACTTGCCGGTGAGAAGAGGTTGTTTGATATTAGCTCACTTGATGAATGGAGAACCCAAGCATATGAGAATGCCAAGCTTTTCAAAGAAAAAGTCAAACGCTGGCATGATAAGAGGATACAAAAGCGTGAGTTTAACGTAGGAGATTATGTGTTATTATTCAACTCTCGTTTAAGATTTTTTGCAGGAAAACTTCTCTCAAAATGGGAAGCTCCCTACGTTATCGAGGAGGTTTATCATTTTGGTGCTATAAAAATCAACAACTTCGAAGGCACAAATCCGAGGGTGGTAAACGGTCAAAGAATTAAACACTATATTTCAGGTAATCCTATCAATGTTGAAACTAATATTATTGAAACCATAACCCCTGAGGAATACATAAGTGACACTTTCCAGAACGTTCCAGACTCCGAAAAGGCATAGGTATGTGGTACGGTAAGTAAACCGACTCCAAAACAACTCTAATGGCAATTCTTATCAGTTTTGGATTATTTAAGAATTTTAAGAAGAAAGAAGTAGTCCGAAAGGGACACGAGGCTCCCACGAGAGAGGAGGCCGCGCCCCCCCATGTAGGGTGCACCCCCTGTCTCGTGGGCACCCTGTGTGCCTCCCGGACTCTGTTTTCTTGTATGTTACGTATTTTGGCCCGTAAAAATTCATTATATATACTCCCGAAGGTTTTGACCACCGTATCATGCAAATATCTTCTGTTTTCGTTTCGAGCTGTTTCTGTTTCAGATCTAGAGCATCATGTCGTCTCCAAGCGCTCCCAAGGACAAGTTTTTCGAGAGGGTTATCAACCCCTATCTCGCGGAGGTGCTGCATCACCCTGAAACCATTGAGATGCGTGAGGGGGTGCTGCACATCCGCGATGTGGAGGGACCAAGGCGTACCGGGAGCATGGAGACAAAGCTCGAAGCCATGGAGCAAGAAGTTTTCAAGTGTCAAGGGTTGGTGGAGCGTGGACTCAACGCCAACCAGATGATGATCATGGAGTTCACCAACAACCACAAGCTGGATGCCAAAGTCATTGGGGAGACCATCTTCAAGCTTCAAGAGAAAATTGAGCACCTCCAAGCCCAGATTTATGACATGCAAAACCAGAACTATGAGTATGAATATAGATTCAAGCGAATGAGTTTGGCTGCAGATTTAAGGATCCCAGAGACTCAATCATCCTTTTATGATGGAGAGCCTATGCCTTGGAAGACGGATGGCAAGCCTACATCATCAACAACTCCTACTTCACCACCTCCGAAGAAATAGTCACATGGGTATGGGCACTCCCCATGGCAACTGCCAAGTTTGGGGGAGGTGCCCCGGTATCGTATCACCATCACACTCTTATTTTTACCGCTTTATTTAGTTCGATCCTTTTAGTAGTATCTTGATCTAGTAATTTGAAGTTTTGATATCAAGTAGTTTTGAGTGTTGAATTGTGATCTCTTTATGTAATCGAGTCAGTGTGCTATCTATAATAAAGATTAGTGTTGAGTCAAGGGCTATGCTTTGTTGCTATGATCTTGAGAAAGTAGAAAGAACAAAAGAGTTCATATTGATCTTATGCATAGTGATAACTTCACACATAGAAAGTATGAGGCATAAAAAATGTTGAGAGTTGATGAACGTAGCCTTGGTCATCGTTGCAATTAATAGGAAGTGATAAGGAAAGAGGGGTTCACATATAAATATATTATCTTGGACATCTTTTATGATTGTGAAGCACTCATTAAGTATGACATGCTAAAAGAGTTGATGTTGGACAAGGAAGACAACGTAATGGTTTATGTTTTCCGACATCTCAGTTAAAGTATATTGTCATTGACCTCCCAAACATGCTGAGCTTGCCTTTCCCCCTCATGCTAGCCAAATTCCTTGCACCAAGTAGAAATACTACTTGTGCTTCCAAATATCCTTAAACCTAGTTTTGCCATGAGAGTCCATCATACCTACCTATGGATTGAGTAAGATCTTTCAAGTAAGTTGTCATCGGTGCAAGCAATAAAAATTGCTCTCTAAATATGCATGATTTATTAATGCAGAAAAAATAAGCTTTGTACGAGCTTGTTGTGGAAGTAATAAAAGCAACGGATTGCATAATAAAGGTCCACATACAAGGGGCAATATAAAGTGACGTTCTTTTGCATTAAGATTTTGTGTATCCAACCCTAAAAGCGCATGACAACCTCTGCTTCCCTCTGCGAAGGGCCTATCTTTTATTTTATGTTTTTACTTTATGCCTGAGTCAAGGTGATCCTCACCTTTCCCTTTTTATTTTTATCCTTTGGCAAGCTCTTCGTGTTTGAAAGATCATGATATATATATATCCAATTGGATGTAAGTTGGCATAGGCTATTATTGTTGACATCACCTAAAGGTGAATACGTTGGGAGGCAACACAAGAAGCCCCTATCTTTCTCAGTATTCGGCTGAAACTCTATAACCACAAGTATTGCGTGAGTGTTAACAATTATGGGAGACTACGAGATAGTTCAGTATGTGAGCTTGTTGAAAAACTCTATTATTGACTCTTTCTGATGTTACGATAAATTGCAATTGTTTCAATGACTGAGATTATAGTTTGTTAGTTCCCAATGAAGTTTTTGAACCATACTTGACATTGTGAATTGCTTATTACTTGAGCATAGGAAATCATATGACAAAATCGATATATGTTGCTGTTATTAGAATGATCATGATGCCCTCATGTCCATATTTTATTTTTATCGACACCTCTATCTCTAAACATGTGGACATATTTTCCGACTTCGGCTTCCGCTTGAGGACAAGCGAGGTCTAAGCTTGGGGGAGTTGGTACGTCCATTTTGCATCATGCTTTTATATCAATATTTATTGCACTATTGGCTGTTATTACACATTATATCTAAATACTTATGGCTATTCTCTCTTATTTTACAAGGTTTACTATAAAGAGGGGGAATGCCGGCAGCTGGAATACTGGCTGGAAAAGGAGCAAACATTGGAAACCTATTCTGCACAACTCCAAAAGTCCTAAAACTCCATGAAACAACTTTTTGGATTTAATAAGAATTTATGAGCGAAAGAAATAGGCCAGGGGGCCCACACCCTATCCAGGAGACAGGGGGGCGCGCCCCCCTGTAGGGCGCGGCCTCCTCTCTCCTGGCCCCCCTGGTGGGCCTCCGGCGTCCATCTTCTGCTATATCATCACTTTTACCCTGGAAAAAATCGTGGGCAAGCTTACGGGACGAAACTCCGCCGCCACGAGGCGGAACCTTGGCGGAATCAATCTAGGGCTCTAGCGGAGCTGTTCTGCCAGGACACTTCCCTCCAGGAGGGGGAAATCATCACCAATGATCCTCTCATCGAGAGGGGGTCAATCTCCATCAACATCTTCACCAGCACCATCTCCTCTCAAAACCCTAGTTCATCTCTTGTATCCAATCTTGTATCAAAACCACAAATTGGTACTTGTGGGTTGCTAGTAGTGTTGATTACTCCTTGTAGTTAAATCCGGGCATGGGCAGCCCGGCCCGATGACCCGGCCCGAGCCCGGCCCGAAAAACCCGGGCCGGGCCGGGCCGGGCCCGGGCCTAGTTTTGCAGCCCGGAAGATAGTTCAGGCCGGGCTCGGGCTTCATTTTTTATGTATTTCGGGCCGGGCTTTCGGGCTTCGGGCCGGGCTTGCACGTGCGTACACTAAAAAACAGCGTTCGGGCCGGGCTTTCGGGCTTCGGGCTTGACTTCGGGCCGGGCTCGGGCTTGAAAACAGGGAGTATTTCGGGCTTCGGGCCGGGCTCGGGCTTGGGAAATGAAGGTCAGGCTTTTATAAGCCCAGCCCGAAACCCGGCCCGGCCCGACGTTTGCCCGGGTTTACTTGTAGTTGATGCTATTTGGTTTACTTGGTGGAAGATCATATGTTCAGATCCTTTATGCATATTATTACCCCTCTGATTATGAACATGAATATGCTTTGTGAGTAGTTACGTTTGTTCCTGAGGACATGGGTGAAGTCTTGCTATTAGTAGTCATGTGAATTTGGTATTCGTTCGATATTTTGATGAGATGTATGTTGTCTTTTCCTCTAGTGGTGTCATGTGAACGTCGACTACATGACACTTCACCATTATTTGGGCCTAGAGGAAGGCATGGGGGAGTAATAAGTAGATGATGGGTTGCTAGAGTGACAGAAGCTTAAACCCTAGTTTATGCGTTGCTTCGTTAGGGGTTGATATGGACCCATATGTTTAATGTTGTGGTTAGGTTTACCTTAATACTCCTTTTTGTAGTTGCGGATGCTTGCAATAGGGGTTAATCATAAGTGGGATTCTTGTCCAAGTTAGGGCAGTACCCAAGTACCGGTCCACCCACATATCAAATTATCAAAGTACCGAACGCGAATCTTATGAACGTGATGAAAACTAGCTTGACGATAATTCCCAATGTGTCCTTGGGAGCTCCTTATTCATTATTAGAATTTGTCCAGGCTTATCCTTTGCTACATAAAGGATTGGGCCACCTTGCTGCACTTTATTTACTTTATTTACTTTTTGCTCGTTACTATTTATCTTATCCCAAAACTATCTATCAGCTACTATTTCAGTGCTTGCAGAGAAAACCTTACTGAAAACCACTTATCATTTCCTTCTGCTCCTCGTTGGGTTCGACACTCTTACTTACTGAAAGGACTATGATAGATCCCCTATACTTGTGGGTCATCAAGGCCTCGCACATGACGATGAATGTCAAGATGTTGAGGAAGGAATTTGGGGATAGATCATGAAAATCAATCCCGTAATAATACATGATGCCGCGAATGAATGGATGAAGGGGAAACCCTAGCCCGCGGATAAAATGAGGGAGGAATACCACCCTCTCGTGGGGTTCCGGAGTGGGGATGATCTGCCCCGCCATCGGAAGATGGTGGCCAATTCTCTTGGCCAGATACCCGGCCCCCCGAAGCTTTTTGATATCCTTCTCCCGGACGGTAGAGGCCATCCACTTGCCTCCTGCTCCGGATCCGGACATCTTCAGGAAGCCTTTTTGGGCGGAGAAGAGGAGTGCTTGGGCACTAGGACTCAAGCAAAAAGGAATGGATGAGTAGAGGAGGGCGTGGGTGAAAAAGGGAGTTCTTATCCCCTTATAAAGGCAGCAGAGATCCTGCGCCTCCCCACTTGCCTGCTAAAATCGCTTATTCCCCAAGCGCCACGATTGATGGCACGGTTGGGTTACCTACACCTGTATTGATGAGAATCTCGTGATAAGGGGACACGATCTCTGCTTCAACGAGACTTGCCGATAAAGCTGCCTCGCGATATGTGCGGTGGCAGGTTGTGAAAAATGGTTCGAATAAAGACCGGACCGCGGTGTGATGTCATAAAAAGCCGTCAGCAGATCAGATCTTGGAATATTGTACTCTCTATGGTGGTATGTGGAATTTGTTTTACAGAGCCGGACACGATTCTTGTGTTCAAAATCTTCCATGAAGTATTCGGAGAAGGAACCCGCCTTGCAATGTCGAAGACAATATGCACGCCGGACTCATCGTCTTTGAAGCCTGGTTCAGGGGCTACTGAGGGAGTCCTGGATTAAGGGGTCCTCGGACAGCCGGACTATATACTTTGGCCGGACTGTTGGACTATGAAGATACAAGATTGAAGACTTCGTCCCGTGTCCGGATGGGACTCTCCTTTGCGTGGAAGGCAAGCTTGGCAGTTCGGATATGTAGATCTCCTTCTTTGTAACCGAATCTGTGTAACCCTAGCCCCCTCCGGTGTCTATATAAACCGGAGGGTTTAGTCTGTAGGACAACAACAATCATAATCATAGGCTAGCTTCTAGGGTTTAGCCTCTACGATCTCGTGGTAGATCAACTCTTGTAATACTCATATCATCAAGATTAATCAAGCGGGAAGTAGGGTATTACCTCCATCGAGAGGGCCCAAACTTGGGTTAAACATCGTGTCCCCAGCCTCCTGTTACCATTAGCCTTATACGCACAGTTCGGGACCCCCTACCCGAGATCCGCCGGTTTTTGACACCGACAGATGGCCCGGATGAGTCGAAGGGGCAGGCGGCGGCAGCGACGGCCCGGATGTCTGGAGGGGGGATCCAGATGACCGGCTGGGGTCCGGGTGTTCGTCCGGATGGTCCGGCTTCGGGGTCCAGCTTTGGGTGTCTCCGGGCACATTATCCGGATCGTCCGGGACCTCGTCCGGATCATCCGGCCAGCCTGGGACTTGGCTGATTTCTTCTCCGTCTTCAGGCATGTCTTCTGCTTTCGATTCTCCTTGCTTCTTAGCTTCTCCATGGCTAACTCCTTGTTACCTGAGTATGCAAAGGTCTCAATTGAGGTAGTAGCCATGTCTCGTGTGATACGAAAGGGAGTTGTGAGAGGAGTGATGTCACCTTGGTTTCGAGAGCTCTTGCACGTGCTCTTGTCATTGGTCCAAGTGGTGTCGTAGGAGATGTAGATGCGTCCATGGGGATGATCGTGGGATGCTCCACATCATCTCCCCCCTTGGGAAAGATCCGACCTCGGATCGAAAGCTTCATCACCATGGTATGGCGAGAGGTCTTTGACATTGAAGATGTCGCTCACATTGTACTTGTCGCTTGGGATGTCGATCTTGTAAGCGTTGTTGTTGTTGTATCGTGCTAGCACCTTGAAGGTTCCATCGGCTTGTGGTAGAAGTTTGGACTTGCATTCGTTGTGGAAGCGGTCCTTGCGAAGGTGTAGCCACACAAGATCTCCAATGTTGAATATCATGGGTTGCTTGTTGATGTTGAGCTTGGTCGTGAGTCGTTGTACTTGGAGCTCGATCGTGTGCCTTGTATCTTCATGCATCTTCTTGAGGTAGCTTGCTCGTGCACTCGCGTCCATGTTGGTGCGCTCTTTTAGTGGAAGAGGTAGAATGTCCAGTGGGGACAACAGGTTGAAACTATAGACGACCTCAAAGGGGGACTTGTCGGTAGTCGAATGTCTTGCGCGGTTGTAGGCATACTCGGCGATGGGGAGACACTCCTCCCACTCCTTGATGTTCCTCTTGATGAACACGCATAGTAGAGTGGAGAGTGTTCGGATCGTCACCTCCGTTTGGCCGTTGGTTTGTGGATGGTATGTCGAAGAGAATAAGGGCTTGATTCCGAGCTTGGCGCATAGAGTCTTCCAAAATTAACTCAAGAACTTGACGTCGCAGTCTGAGAAAATCGTCTTTGGCACTCCATGGAGGCGCAAGATTTCCCTACAAAAAGATTTGCAATATGTGAAGCATCATCTATCTTGTTGCATGGGATAAAATGAGCCATTTTAGAGAATCGATCCACAACAACAAACACGGAATCCTTTCCATTTTGTGTTCTAGGTAAACCAAGTACAAAATCCATGCTAATGTCTTCCAAAGGTTGATAAGGAATAGGAAGAGGCATGTAAAGACCATGTGATTGAGCTTTTGACTTGGCTTTGCGACATGTAGAGCATCGGTTGGTGAAGCATGAGACGTCGGGGAACTCTTGGGCTAAAATTAGTTCTTGGAGAGTGTGGCGAAAGTATTGTCGCGTCCAAAGTGTCCCATGAGTCCGCCTCCATGAGCCTCTTGCATAAGGAGCAAACGAAGGGAAGACTCGGGAATGCAAAGTTTGTTAGCTCTCATAAGATAATCATCCTTGATGTAATATCGTTCCCAAGATGTATGCGTCAAACACTTGTCATAAGGAATAGCAAAAGTAGGATCATGCGCATACAAGTCTTTTATGTGCTCAAAGCCAATGACATTCAATTCAAGTTTAGTGACAAGCGTGCATATGCGGGAAAGAGCATCCGCCACTACATTTTCCTCACCCTTGATGTACTTGATAACATAAGGAAATGACTCAATGAATTCACTTCACTTAGCATGACGCTTGTTCAACTTAGTTTGACCCTTTAAGTACTTAAGCGTTTCATGATCGATATGAATGATAAATTCATGAGGGCGAAGATAAGGTTCCCATTCACGCAAAACTCGCACTAAAGCATAGAGCTCTTTGTCATAGATGGGATAATTCATTTGCGCTCCGGAAAGTTTCTCACTAAAATATGCTATGTGGCACTTCTCTTGCGTTAACACACCTCCTATGCCATTACCACTAGCATCACAATGAATCTCAAAAGGTTTGTCAAAGTTTGGTAAAGCAAGCACGAGAGCATGAGTAAGCAAATTTTTAAGCTCATTAAATGCGGTATCTTGGGATGGCCCCCCAACAAATGGCACTTTTTTCTTACTCAAAGAATGTAAAGGTGAAGCTATGTTGCTAAATTCCTTCACAAATCTACGATAGAAACTGGCTAAACCAAGAAAACTACGCACTTGTTGCAAGTTGGTTGGTTGGGGCTAAGTTTTAATAGCATTGATCTTAGATTCATCTACATGAACGCCCTTAGAAGACACAACAAAACCCAAGAAAACAAGCTTATCAACAACAAAAAGGCATTTGTCCATATTAGCATAAAGTCGCTCTTTCCTAAGGGTTTGCAACACGGTTCTAAGATGGGTGACATGATCTTTGAGAAATTTGCTAAAGACAAGAATATCATCAAAATAGACCACAACAAATACACAAATATAGGGACGAAGAATAGAGTGCATGATTCGCATGAAAGTACCGGGTGCTTCGGATAAACCCATTGGCATAACTAGCCATACATATAAGCCAAATTTGGTCTTAAATGTGGTTTTACATTCATCACCTTCTTGGATGCGTATTTGATAGTAGCCACTAATAAGATCAATCTTAGAGAAAATGGCGGCTCCGCTAAGATCATCAAGCATATCATCTAGGCATGGAATAGGGTAACTATATCTAACGGTGATAGCATTGATGGGCCGGCAATCGGAAACCATGCGATAAGTACTGTCTTTCTTTGGAACAAGTATGACCGGAATGTCACAATGGCTCAAGCTTTCACGTACTTGACCGTTGTCGATGAGTTGTTGTACTTGCCGTTGGAGCTCCTTAGTTTCCTCGGGGTTGATGCGGTAGGGAGCTTTGTTAGGTAGAGGTGCTCCGGGGATGAGGTCGATTTGGTGCTCAATGCCTCGTAGGGGAGGTAGACCCGGAGGTAGCTCATCGGGGAAAACATCTTGGAATTCCTGCAAAAGAGAAGAAAACACTAAAGGTAGATCGTGAGAGGTGTTAGTTTTTGGTGCCTCGTCCTTGCACACGAGAACATAGTGTATAACACTTGATGGGTTCTCACACACTTCTCTCATCTCACTTTTGGTGGCAAATAGGACTAAATTCTTCTTGTCGCTCATCATGGAGGCACTCGATTTAGGCTTGTGGCGCTCACTTTCTTTTGGGTGGGTCACTCTCTCACTCTTTTCTCCACGATGGGTGGCTTTCTTGTTGGCGATCACTTGACTTGGAGACATAGGTCGTAGCACGTACTCCTTTCCTTTCATCTTGAAGCTATAGTGATTGGTACGCCCGTTGTGGATGATGCCGTGGTCAAATTGCCATGGTCGACCAAGAAGGAGGTGGCAAACGGACATCGGGACGACATCACACTCCAAAGTGTCTTCATATGCTCCGATTTTGAAGGAGACTTTGACTGTATGCTCGACTTGGATAGTGTCGGAATCGCTTAGCCATTGGACCTTGTAGGGGTGTGGGTGCTTTATCTTGACCGATTGGAGCTTGGAGCATAGTTCTTCACTTGCCAAGTTGTGACAACTCCCTCCATCGATGATGACCTTGACGGACCTTCCATTGATGCCGGCCTTGGTGTGGAAGATATTGCATCTTTGGTCTTTGTCTTGTTGATGTTGAAGGGTCAAGACTTCAGAGACAACAAGAGCGGGGCTCGAATCCTCATCACAAAAGACTTGATCATCTTCATCTTCGTTCACGCACCGGTGCATGGCCACTTGCTCAAGGGCTTCCATCTCGTCTTCACTCATGGAGTCATAGGTTCCGTCATCGTTGAGGATCATGGTGCGCTTGTTGGTACAGTCAAAGGACTTGTGGCCTTGGCCGCCGCAAGTGAAACACTTGATAGAACTTGTCTTGACGATCTCATCGGTTGGAGTAGATGATGAAGCGCGCGGCTTGAAGTTGCTTGTAGTAGGAGGACGACTTGAGGTTGTCGAAGTTTTCTTGTAACTCGACTTGTCGCCGTTGCTTGTAGATGGCTTGGTTGAGGTAGAAGTTGTTGGAGTCGTTGAAGCTTGGGTGTTGGAGAAGCTGTAGCTCTTCGAAGAGTACTTTGCGTACTTGAAGTCATCTTGGACTTGACGTTCCGCTTTGGTACCTTGATGCACAAGCTCAATGAGGTTGGAGTAGGGTTGGAAGTTGGCGATCTTCTTGATGGGATGATTGAGGGAATTCAAGAAACGTGATATAGTTTGCTCATCATCTTTCGTGACATTGGCTCTTATCATGGCAATCTCCATTTCCTTGTAGTATTCTTCAACACTCTTTGTTCCTTGCTTGAGAAGTTGGAGTTTCTTGAAGAGATCACGGTTATAGTAGGTTGGCACAAAACGTGCTCGCATGACATCTTTCATTTCCTCCCATGTGGTGATTGGTGGTTCACCTCTTGCTTCTCGGTGTTCAAGGACTTGTTCCCACCATATGAGCACATAGTCTTGGAACTCAAGGGATGTCATAGCGATCTTCTTCTCTTCTTCATAGTTGTGCAAGCGAAAGATTTTGTCGACCTTCAATGCCCATGATATGTACTCTTCGGGATCATTGCTTCCATTGAACTTGGGCATGGTGAACTTGAGCTTGCCATAGCATTGCTCTTCATTGTGTTCGGGTCGAGGGTGATGATGACGCCCTTGACATGGAGGATTATCAACCTCATGTTGCTCTTGTCATGGAGGATTACCATAGTCATCTTGCTCTTGATGAACTTGTGTGGAGGAGCTTGTCGAGCTTGTGGAGGAGCTTGAGGAACTTGACGATGCACTCTTGCTTGATAGTTCCTCTCTTGAACTTCTTTGTGAAGTGCTTCCTCATGATTGCGCCTATATCAGTTGCAGTTGGCAATGGCTCGACTTGGTTCTCGTAGGGCACATTGCGCTTCAAGTGCTTGAGCTTTGCATAGTTGTCGTTCTTGACGTTGAGCCTCCGCATCTTGTTCGTCTTGATGTTGTCGTGCTCGCTCTTCCTCTTGGAGACGTTGACGTTGCCTTTCTTGATCTTGTGAAAGAGGGACTTGGTTTTGTCGATGACGATGTGCTTGCTCGTCGAATTGCTCTTGTGGATGATTGCCATGTAGAGGATTGCGAGATGCTTGACGGTCTTGACGCGCGGCTTGACGTAGAGTGTTTGATGTTAGTGTACTTGAGCCAGAGAAGGTGTCGTCGGTGTGTCAACTCGAACGGCTCCGTCTTGAGTAGGATGAAGTGGTAGAATGGCGGTTCACCAACAAGGCATGAATCTTGTCCATTCTTGCATTGTTCTCTTGTTTGTGAGTGTCAAGCTTGTTGTCCAAGTAGTCTCTTGTTCGTTAATCCGAGAGTCGCAAGTCGGTGGCGAGATTGCTGATGCAGTCGCTCATTCCTTGTTGTTCTTGATGTAAAGCTCGTTGTGCACGGAAGAGGTGGCTCTTGGTGACATAGGATGACATGTCATCGTCTTGGTCGATGAAGAGTGGGTTGGTAGAAGAACTTGGCCTATCCATCATTCCAAGCAAATATGTGAGTGGGAGAAATAGAAGAACTTATACCAAATGTACCTTGACCGATGTTGAAGATGGATCAATGATCACTCAGATGTGGAACAAGGAAATAGCACAATTGGCACCAATTCTTGATGGTTCTCACACCTGCACAAGTAAAATCTTATGGTGGAGCTCGGTTAGGATGGTGGCACAAAATTTGATGCAATTGTTAGTCAGACTCAAAGATGTTGAAAAAGATTCGCAAATTCGCAAATGCAACAAGTAGACCAAGCAAGTAGCGGTACACGGAAACAAACACGCAAATAGATAAGTGGGGTTGTGCAAACCAAAAATGAGCCAAAATGTGGAATCCACGAAAATGCTCTTGTTGCACAACACTAGAGAGACGCTAGCACGATTGCACAATAGGCGGATACGAGACTTGTGCACAACCTACTAATCAAAAATGCAACGACTTATATCCCAAGTATGCTATATGTCTGGTATTCCGATGATATGAGCCAAGATGATCGAGTATGACAATCTTAATGTAGTATGATGCTATGGTTCTTGCTTATAAGCTCTTTGCTTATATTTTCCTTTTGCTTAAAAGCTTGTTTGGCTCTTTCTTTTGTGAGCTCTTTTCTTATGCAAAACTTCACGAACCAAGATAGCAATTGTGTATGCGATGACAACTTTGTGACACAAGAGATGATATCAAGATATGCACCACGATTGTATGGTGTGGTATGTATGTATTGGAAGTATGATCACTAATGTGCACAAGTCACATTGCCGGCAATACTCAAAGGCTAGTCTCGATGGGTAAGCAACGCAAAAGTAAGGCTATGGTTGTTATCAATGCAATGGCACAGCATAGACAAAGATGTCGTCGAGGTTACCGTCCTTAGCGATGATGAGTACTCGACGAAGATGAGCGGTGGTGATGTTAATGTCGCGCCGTACCTATATAGCCGAAACACAATAGGACATGGGAACCATAACTAAAATTCTCAAAAACAAAGTCGAATGGTGGTACAGTGTGGTATGTCATGGGGTTGGCGGAGTTTACGGTGGTGGTGGTCGAAGTGGGTATGCGGAGGCGTAGGTGGCGGTGGACAAAAACTGCAGAAAATGCAGTTTCCGCAGAGGTAGCTGGATGATCCGGGCCAGGAGCCGGATGATCCGGGTCAATGTCCGGATGATCCGGGTCAAGGTCCGGATGATCCGAGGAGGTCAACTGTGCACGGGAAAGGCTCAGGATGAACTCGAAAATGGGGAGAAATTCGAGGATTTCAAGGATTTTGGATGGATTTCGAGGGTAAGATGGTGGGGAAACGCAAGATCCACTTGAAACACAACGAATCCATGGATCAAAAACAACAAAACATCATCAAAACCAACAAATCACAAAAAAAAATTGGGGGCTATTTTTGTGGGGATTTCGGATTTGGGACAAAATCAACAAAACCAAGCTAGAAAAAGAGGGGTAGGGGCTCCAAATACGTGACCAACGTGGCTCTGATACCAAGATGATGTAGGGTAGAACCCTAGATGCCCGATCTTTCATGGTTGGAGGGGATCCTACGAAGAACAAGAGGGGGAAACGAGGGGAAACACAAGAGAAATCACTCAACCAACAAGATTCGATTACACATATGCTAGATCCTCGAAACACAAAGAGATACACGATCCGAATCCAACAAGGGATGATAGATAGGGTAACTGGTTCTTCTCCGTGAGGAGTCCTTGAGTTCTTCCCGTTAGGGGTATTAAATCCAAGTGGATCTTCTCTGAAGAGGCACGGTCTCTCTCAGAGGAGCAGATTCGGATGGATGAGCAAGGCTCTATCTCACAAATGAGCTATCACAACGCTGACCCTAGAAGAGAGGTGGAGGAGTCATATATATAGGCAAAGGGGGCAAAGGGGTACATGGGCCTCGGCCCAACACGCGCACGCAGGCGGGGGTTTGGATGATCCGGAAGAGTAGCCGGATGATCCGGGTCATTGTCCGGATGATCCGAGGGATGGCCCGGACGGGTAGCAGGATGATCTGTTTCATTGTCCGGATGATCCGAGGGATGGCCCGGATGAGTCGAAGGGGCAGGCGGCGGCGGCGGCGATGGCCCGGATGTTTGGAGGGGGGTCCAGATGATCCGGGTGTTCGTACAGATGGTCCGGCTTCGGGGTCCAGCTTCAGGTGTCCTCGGGCACATTATCCGGATTATCTGGGCTCTGTCTGGATTGTCCGGGACCTCGTCCGGATCATCCGGGACTTGGCTGATTTCTTCTCCGTCTTCACGCATGTCTTCCGCTTCTGATTCTCCTTGCTTCTTGGCTTCTCCTTGGTACCTGAGTATGCAAAGCGTCTTCGTTTGAGGTAGTAGCCATGTCTCATGTGATTCGAAAGGGAGTTGTGAGAGGAGTGATGTCACCTCGGTTTCGAGAGCTCTTGCACGTGCTCTTGTCATTGGTCCAAGTGGTGTCGTAGGAGATGTAGATGCGTTCATGGGGATGACCGTGGGATGCTCCGCATCATAGGTCCATGGTAAACTACTCACACATCATCGGTAGGGCAGCAAGGTTGATGTAGAGGCCCTCCGTGATCGAATCCCCCTCCGGCAGATCGCCGAAAAAGGCCCCAAGATGGGATGTCACAGGAACAGAGGCTTGCGGCGGCAGAAAAGTATTTTGGTGGATGCTTGTGATGTTTGGGGAATATTTGAGAATTTATAGAGGTGGAACTAGGGTTGGGGAACTCCCGAGGGATCCACAAGCCAGAGGTGCCCCCATGGGGTGCGCCCTAGAGGCTTGTGGCCTCCTTGGGACTCTTCTGGCCCTCTCTCCAAGTCACGTAGGTGTCTTCTGGTCCAAGAAAAATCATCGTGAAAGTTTTATTCAGTTTGGACTCCTTTTGATATTCCTTTTCTGAAAAAGCCAAAAACAAGGAAAAACATAAAGTGGCAGCGGGCTCTAGGTTAATAAGTTAGTCCCAAAAATAATATAAAATAGCACATTAATGCACATAAAACATCCAAAACTGATAATATAATAGCATGGAACAATCAAAAATTATAGATACGTTGGAGACGAGTCATCCACAAGAGCAACAGCTTGAATTTCGGCTATGGGTTTGTTACATACATAGTGGCAACACTATAAACAAATAGTATCCGGCTTTATATTGAACGGGTATGTATGTAGTAAATAAAGGGGACTGATCAAAAGAGCTCAAAGTGACAAATATCAAAGGTCCATAGTTCCCGGAAATTAAGTCACGGTGAAACTCTATGCATGATCAGTTATTTGGCATAATCCCTTCACTTGACAACCATAGTTTTAGCAAACAATGATTGAAATAAAGTTCTTAAGAGCCTATAGGATGAGTTAATTTTGGTCATGTGTATGAGCACTCTAGCATCATGTTTTTCCACATGCCTTACACTCTCTATCAAAGGAAACTCTTCCGTGCATTCCCAGCAAGCAAGTGTTGTCTAGAATAAATAGAATTCAGTGTTGCAAAGTTGTTTTATCTAGTAGATCAAAAACTTTGTGTTGATTATCTTTGCTTCACTAACACTTGCACAATAACCATGCCAACAGTACGGCTATACTAAGTTTTCATGTCAAAAAGCAGAGGGCTATCTAGACGTACCGATCGTAAGTAAACCAAAACCTTTTCATTATTTCGGTTTAAACAACTGAGTTCCTTATGATTTGGATTTATCTATATGTTGCTTGAGGACGATCAAGTTTAAGCTTGTGGGAGTTCATGAGTGATATTTTTACACTCATTCACTCTTAGTTTAAACCGAGATGCTTCATTTAAATCGAGATATTCGCTCCGATATTGCTACTAATGACTAATGAATGCAAATGATTCCACAAATCCTCTCCATAATGTGTTTTCAGGGGAAATGGGCTAAAAAAGGAAGAAATCATGTGTCAACATGGAAAGGAATGAAAATGAAGAAAGAAGAAATCATCAAGAGGCGCACTAGAAGAGACAACACAAAAGACGACGTTCCATACGACCACGAGCGCTCGTATGGTGTGAATTCTAAGGCGTCTCGTCCACTTGAAGTTGCCATCTAAAACGTCCACAAATGGAAACCCCTCCCAACGAACGTCCGACTAATATTCCGGTCCCAAAAAGTGTGGCGGACAATTAGGATTAGCTCATGCCTTAGAGCATCTACACCCGGGCTCCTCAAACACCCCCTATACGTCCGGGTGAACGACCCGGTCAATGACCGATCATAGAAATGTGACCCAACCGGGCTCCTCAAACCTGCCCTATACGTCCGGGCTGGCCGACGCCCTCATATCTCAACCTTGCCGGACGAGCCATTTTCCTCTCATCTCTTCTCCCTCATCCACCTCGGCCCTCCCTAGCTCCGCCGCCACCCCGACCCCTCAGCACCGCCACCACCACCACAAAAACTCTTCCCCATTCGCCTCACCATCCCAGACACCGTCGTCACCCCGGACACCACCGCGGTACATCTGGCAATTCTCAGACAACACCTTGCCATCTATGTGTTCGACAAATTGTCAAAGAAGTTTTTGGCGATTCTTTTGTAGGAAAACGATGGATTCAGATGGTTCATCAGAAGAGGAGTACGGAAACCCGTAGCTTGATGAGTTAATGAAAAAGGAGCTTCAATTCGTTTGAGTCAGACGAAGATGATGATGATCATGAGCATCCATGAAGAAATGTATAGGGAGGTGGAGCACATTCTAAACTTCAAGGGTTCGACCAAAGGTAGAAGATTTTCGAAATAGAATAGGGTCCCTAGAGCACGACTGCTCTACAAGGACTACTTTGATATCGGACCAACATTCCCCGATACATGGTTTCGTCTACGCTTTCGTGTGTGTAAACTCTTGTTCCTGCACGTGGTGAAGAGAGTGGAGGCACATGATCCCTACTTCAAGGTTTTTTTTAGAAAGGAGGCATCTGCCCAGCCTTAGAATGAGGCCCTTAGAATACATCAAGTAGCTAAGGAAGACGACAAAACACAAAGGGCAACAACTAAGCAGACTAGCGGTATGGATACAGGTCGGCGGCCATACACGTGGTGCAGCGTGGGAGCAGCACAAAGCTAAAGCGAAAGCTATTAAATGCAATCAAGCAGGCTAATGGCAAGGCTGTCGAGGTAGCCGGGGTGGCGCAAGCCGACGAAGTCCCCTATGAAGCACGACGAAGCTCAGTGCACTTTGTTCGCACCCTTGTAGCGAGCACCTCCATGTACCTTCTGTCTTGAGATCTTGCCAATAGTTTCCACAGCTGCAAGAAAGACACCAATTTTTATAATAGGCCAGCCATGTGCTGGATGAATTTCCCCTCAATCAAAGCCTTGTTTCTAGTAGTCCAAAGGGCCCAAGTGATGGCCCCGAAGCCCAGCCATGCCATCCTCTGGTATCTCCCCACCGTGGTATTTGCTAGGCGATAAAATTCAGAAAAACCACTCGGGTTCCAGGTGCAGCCGGTCACCACTCTAATGGCACTCCAGACGAATCGTGCCAAGGAGCATCAAAAAGGACATGGTCGCGATCCTCACTCTAACCGCACCAGATGCATTTCCATCCCCTGGCCCCCTATATTTCTGGACTTGGTCGCTGCTCGTAATTCTATTCCACGTCACTTGCCAAAGGAAAAAATTTATCTTGGCCGGGAGACGCGCCTTCCAAATCCCGAAAAGGTAAGGGAGGAGCAGTCCTGAAGATATTCTTATATAACGAACTAGTCGAGAAGTGGCCTGAGGGGTCAAGGCGCCACATCACCTCGTCCTGCCAAGAGGTGAGGTGCACTCTCTGAGGTTTGTCCACCGGTCTTGGCACCACATGTCTCCAACCCTCGTGGTCAGATTGTCGATAATACCAAATAACCGAGGGAACACAGACTGTAGCGGCTCCTCCTCGAGCCAGCGATCAGTCCAAAAACAAGTCGTCTTCCCCCTATGAATCCGGAACTTGGTTCCAAGCTGCAGCAGAGGCTGGCCCTTTTTGATATCTCTCGCAAACTGGGATAGCTTGATATTTGGATGAAAATCCAGGCCATCCAATGTTAGGTATTTTCTCACAAAGATGTATAGCCACATCCTCCCCAGCCAGTTACGATTTTTCACGCCCATTTGATCATGAGACACCAATTCATGATTTTGGAATTGATAACTCCCAAGCCGCCAGTCTCTTTGGGTTGACATATACTCTCCCAACTAACCATGTGATACTTCTGTTTTTGGTTTTCCTTGGCCCAAAAGAATCTAGATCTCACTCTATTAAGTTTCTCATGCACCCCATCCACGACATCCGCAATGATATTGAATAGGAGAGGCAATATTGGGTCACCTTGGCAGACTCCTCGTTTATTCCTAAAGAACGACCTGATGTGGTCATTGATATTTAAAGTTGTCTGGCCGTCCCAGACCAGTTGCCGCATCCAGCTGGTCCAAAGCGGGCCAAAGACCCTTTTGCTCAAAACCTCCTCGAGAAAATCCCACCGGACCCTATCATATGCTTTCTCGAAGTTGATCTTGAGGATAAACACCTCTTCCTTGGTGAGTCTGATCTCATGTACGACCTCATGTAGTACCGCCACCCCGTCTAAAATGCTTCTCCCATGGATGAAGGTCGATTGGCCAGTGTCAATCACCTTGTTAGCCATCGGAGCGAGCCGGTTCGCGAACCCTTTGGACAGAAGGTGAAAGCTCACATTAGTAAGGGCTAAAGGTCGACATTATCTAATATTGTCCGCACCATGGACTTTAGGAATCAGCACGAGGACCCCAAGTTTATGCGTTTCTCATCTATCCTGCCCAGTGTAAACTCGTGGACTAGAGTAGCAAATTGAGGCCCCACCAAACTCCAAAACTTCTTATAAAATATATCCGGAAACCCGTCTGGTTCTGGAGCATCATTTCCTCTCATGGCTTTAAGATTATTCATGATCTTCTCAAAGGCGAAAGGACGAGTGAGAGCCCGGTTATCTAGAGGGGATACCAGCCTTTGGCCTTCCCACATATTCGGTCTAATGGATGCTCCCGAAGTGGAACCCAATAAGTCTTGATAAAAGCCGTCAATATGGGATCTAAGGGCCCCCCTTTCCGAATAAACAATGCTCCCCTCTCTTAGGGAAGTGATCATGCCTCTCTTACGGCGAACATTAGCCACGGCGTGGAAAAATTCCATACTAGCATCTCCCTTAACCACCCATCTCTATTGTCCTCTCTGTTGCCAGTATATTTTCTCACATGTGAAAATGAAAATCATCTCGTCCTCCGCGACATATCTTCTAGCCCATTTCGTATTGCAAAGCCCAATCGAATCAGCCTTGCCGTCGAGATCCCTTATCTCAGCCATTAAGGCCTCTTTACGTACTCGGGAAAGGCTCCCCACATTAGCCCCCGATCCCCTAAGGTGATGCCGCGATCTCTGAATGCAATGTTACCATTCGTCCAACACGTCGCATAAGGGGCCATAGCGGTGTGATCGGTTTCGCCTTGCATCTACCCAAATTTTATTCACCCTTTCCATGAAACCGGGTTGAAGCAACCACTGGTGCTTAAAGAAGAAGTGTTTTGGCGGCCGTCGTTGGGTCTCACCAGAGTGCAGGATTAAGGGACAGTGATCCGACCCAAGGCGGGTCTCGGCTGACAAGGCACATCTCGGGAACTTCGCCTTCCACTCCGTCGAAATAAAGATCCGGTCAAGCACACTCCTCATAGGGTTATCTTGATTATTCATCCAAGTTATCCTTAGTTATCCAAGAATGGCTCACAGGATAGCGGTCAAAGTTATCCTTAGTAACTAGTGGACTAAGGAATTTTCTCGATTATGGAGGTGGTAAAAGAGTTCGTCGTAAAGGTTACGACGATGCAAGCTTGACACCTATCCGGATAGCTCTGAGTAGAGAGACCGGATACATATAATGGAGCAATAATTTAGAATAGCTCCAAGTAGAACAGTTGTTTGGAATAGCTCCAAATAGAGCGTGGTAGCTGCATCTAGGAGATGACATAGAGATTTGTAAAGCACACACGGATCTGAAAGGTTCAGACCCGTTGACTAAAACCTCTCTCACAAGCAACATGATCAAACATAAAACTCATTGAGTGTTAATCACATAGTGATGTGAACTAGACTACTGACTCTAGTAAACTCTTGGGTATTAGTCACATGGCGATGTGACCTGTGAGTGTTAATCACATGGCCATGTGAACTAGATTATTGACTCTAGTGCAAGTGGGAGACTGTTGGAAATATGCCCTAGAGGCAATAATAAAAGTATTATTATTATATTTCCTTGTTCATGATAATTGACTTTTATTAATGCTATAACTGTATTATCCGGAAATCGTAATACACGTGTGAATACATAGACCACAATATGTCCCTAGTGAGCCTCTAGTTGACTAGCTCGTTGTGATCAACAGATAGTCATGGTTTCCTGGCTATGGACATTGGATGTCGTTGATAATGGGATCACATCATTAGGAGAATGATGTGATGGACAAGACCCAATCCTAAGACTAGCACAAAAGATCGTGTAGTTCATTTGCTAGAGCTTTGCCAATGTCAAGTATCTCTTCCTTCGACCATGAGAGCGTGTAACTCCTGGATACCGTAGGAGTGCTTTGGGTGTATCAAACGTCACAACGTAACTGGGTGACTATAAAGGTGCACTACAGGTATCTCCGAAAGTATCTATTGTTTTATGCGGATCGAGACTGGGATTTGTCACTCCGTGTAAACGGAGAGGTATCTTTGGGCCCACTCGGTAGGACATCATCATATGCGCAATGTGACCAAGGAGTTGATCACGGGATGATGTGTTACGGAACGAGTAAAGTGACTTGCCGGTAACGAGATTGAACAAGGTATTGGATACCGACGATCGAATCTCGGGCAAGTAACATACCGATAGACAAAGGGAATTGAATACGGGATTGATTAAGTCCTTGACATCGTGGTTCATCCGATGAGATCATCGTGGAACATGTGGGAGCCATCATGGGTATCCAGATCCCGCTGTTGGTTATTGACCGGAGAACGTCTCGGTCATGTCTACATGTCTCCCGAACCCGTAGGGTCTACACACTTAAGGTTCGATGACGCTAGGGTTATAAAGGAAGTTTGTATGTGGTTACCGAATGTTGTTCGGAGTCTTGGATGAGATCCCGGACGTCACGAGGAGTTCCGGAATGGTCCGGAGGTAAAGATTTATATATGGGAAGTCCTATTTTGGCCACCGGAAAATGTTCGGGATTTTTCAGTATTGTACCGGGAAGGTTCTAGAAGGTTCCGGAGTGGGGCCCACCTGCATGGGGGGACCCACATGGACGTGGGTAGTGGGGGCAAGGCCCCACACCCCTGGTCAAGGCGCACCAAGATCCCCCCTTAGAAGGAATAAGATCATATCCCGAAGGGATAAGATCAAGATCCCTAAAAAAGGGGGATAACAATCGGTGGGGAAGGAAATAATGAGATTTCTTTCCTCCCACCTTGGCCAATGCCCCAATGGACTTGGAGGGCAAGAAACCAGCCCCTCCACCCCTATATATAGTGGGGAGGCGCATGGGAGCTATAGACGAAGTTCTGGCGCAGCCCTCCCTCTCCCAAGTGCTCCTCCTCTCTCGCGGTGCTTGGCGAAGCCCTGCAGGAATTACACGCTCCTCCACCACCACCACGCCGTTGTGCTGCTGCTGGACGGAGTCTTCCTCAACCTCTCCCTCTCTCCTTGCTGGATCAAGGCATGGGAGACGTCACCGGGCTGTACGTGTGTTGAACGCGGAGGTGCCGTGCGTTCGGCACTTGATCATCGGTGATTTGAATCACGACGAGTACGACTCCATCAACCCCGTTCACTTGAACGCTTCCGCTTAGCGATCTAGAAGGGTATGTAGATGCACTCTCTTTCTACTCGTTGCTGGTCTCTCCATAGATAGATCTTGGTGACACGTAGGAAAATTTTGAATTTCTGCTACGTTCCCCAACAGTGGCATCATGAGCTAGGTCTATTGCGTAGATTCTTTGCACGAGTAGAACACAAAGTAGTTGTGGGCGTTGATGTTGTTCAATATGCTTACCGTTACTTGTCCAATCTTGTTTCGACGGTATTGTGGGATGAAGCGGCCCGGACCGACCTTACACGTACTCTTACGTGAGACAGGTTCCACCGATTGACATGCACTTGGTGCATAAGGTGGCTAGCGGGTGCCAGTCTCTCCCACTTTAGTCGGAACGGATTCGATGAAAAGGGTCCTTATGAAGGGTAAATAGCAATTGGCATATCACGTTGTGGTTTTGCGTAGGTAAGAAACGTTCTTGCTAGAAACCCATAGCAGCCATGTAAAACATGCAAACAACAATTAGAGGACGTCTAACTTGTTTTTGCAGGGTATGCTATGTGATGTGATATGGCCAAAAAGTTGTGATGAATGATATATGTGATGTATGAGATTGATCATGTTCTTGTAATAGGATTCACGACTTGCATGTCGATGAGTATGACAACCGGCAGGAGCCATAGGAGTTGTCTTTATTTATTGTATGACCTGCGTGTCATTGAAGAACGCCATGTAAACTACTTTACTTTATTGCTAAACGCGTTAGTCATAGAAGTAGAAGTAGTCGTTGGCGTGACAACTTCATGAAGACACGATGATGGAGATCATGATGATGGAGATCATGGTGTCATGCCGGTGACAAGATGATCATGGAGCCCCGAAGATGAAGATCAAAGGAGCTATATGATATTGGCCATATCATGTCACTACTCTATTTGATTGCATGTGATGTTTATCATGTTTATGCATCTTGTTTGCTTAGAACGACGGTAGTAAATAAGATGATACCTTAAAACAATTTCAAGAAGTGTTCTCCCCTAACTGTGCACCGTTGCTACAGTTCGTCGCTTCTAAGCACCACGTGATGATCGGGTGTGATGGATTCTTACGTTCACATACAACGGGTGTAAGACAGTTTTACACAGCGAAAACACTTAGGGTTAACTTGACGAGCCTAGCATGTACAGACATGGCCTCGGAACACGGAGACCGAAAGGTCGAGCATGAGTCGTATAGTAGATACGATCAACATGAAGATGTTCACCGATGATGACTAGTCCGTCTCACGTGATGATCGGACACGGCCTAGTTGACTCGGATCAAGTAATCACTTAGATGACCAGAGGGATGTCTATCTGAGTGGGAGTTCATAAGATGAACTTAATTATCTTGAACATAGTCAAAAGACCTTTTGCAAATTATGTCGTAGCTCGCGCTTTAGTTCTACTGTTTTAGACATGTTCCTAGAGAAAATATAGTTGAAAGTTGATAGTAGCAATTATGCGGACAGTAGAAAGCTTATGTCCTTAATGCACTGCTCAGTGTGCTGAACCCCAAACGTCGTTTGTGGATGTTGCGAACATCGGACATACACGTTTTGATAACTACGTGATAGTTCAGTTAAACGGTTTAGAGTTGAGGCACTAAAGACGTTTTCGAAACGTCACGGAACATATGAGATGTTTCGAGGGCTGAAATTGGGATTTCAGGCTCGTGCCCACGTCAAGAGGTATGAGACCTCCGACGATTTTCTTAGCCTGCAAACTAAGGGAGAAAAGCTCAATCGTTGAGCTTGTGCTCAGATTGTCTGAGTGCAACAATCACTTGAATCGAGTGGGAGTTGATCTTCCAGATAAGATAGTGATGTTTCCCCAAAGTCATTGCCACCAAGCTGCTAGAGCTTCGTGATGAACTATAACATATCAGGGATAGATATGATGATCCTTGAAATATTCGTGATGTTTGACACCGCGAAAGTAGAAATCAAGAAGGAGCATCAATTGTTGATGGTTGGTGAAACCACTAGTTTCAAGAAGGGCAAGGGCAAGAAGGGATACTTCATGAAACGGCAATTCAGCTGCTGCTCTAGTGAAGAAACCCAAGGTTGAACCCAAACCCGAGACTAAGTGCTTCTATAATAAAGGGAACAGCCACTGGAGCAGAATTACCCTAGATACTTGGTAGATGAGAAGGCTGGCAAGGTCGATAGAAGTATATTGGATATACATTGTGTTGATGTGTACTTTACTAGTACTCCTAGTAGCACCAGGGTATTAGATACCGGTTCGGTTGCTAAGTGTTAGTAACTCGAAATAAAAGCTACGGAATAAACGGAGACTAGCTAAAGGTGAGCTGACGATATGTGTTGGAAATGTTTCCAATGTTGATATGATCAAGCATCGCACGCTCCCTCTACCATCGAGATTGGTGTTAAAACCTGAATAATTGTTATTTGGTGTTTGCGTAGAGCATAGACATGATTGGATTATGACTATTGCAATACGGTTATTCATTTAAGGAGAATAATAGTTACTCTATTTATGTGAATAATACCTTCAGTGGTCTTGCACCTAAAAATGGTTTATTGAATCTCGATCGTGGTGATACACATTTTCATGATATAAGATAGTAATGATAGTACCACTTACTTGTGGCACTGCCATGTAAGTCATATTGGTGTAAAACGCATGAAGAAGCTCCATGTTGATGGATCTTTGGACTCACACGTTTTTGAAAAGTTTGAGACATGCGAACCATGTCTATCGGTGTATATGCATGAAGAAACTCCATGCAAATGGATCGTTCGGACTCACTTGATTTTGAATCACTTGAGATATGCAAATCATACCACATGGGCAAGATGACTGAAAAGCCTCATTTTCAGTAAGATGGAACAAGATGGCAACTTGTTGGAAGTAACACATTTTGATGTGTGCAGTCGAATGAGTGCTGAGGCATGCAGTGAATATCATTATGTTCTTACTTCACAGATGATTCGAGTAAATGTTGAGTATATTTACTTGATGAAACACAAGTCTGAATTATTGAATGGTCCAAGTAATTTCAGAGTGAAGTAGCAGATCATTGTGACAAGAGGATAAAATGTCTATGATATGATCATAGAGATGAATATCTGAGTTACGAGTTTTGGCACACAATTAAGACATTGTGGAAATTGTTTCGCAATTAATACCGCCTGGAACACCATAATGTGATGGTGTGTCCGAACATCATAGTTGCACCCTATTGGATATGGTGCGTACCATGATGTCTCTTATCGAATTACCACTATCGTTCATGGGTTAGGCATTAGAGACAACCACATTCACTTTAAATAGGGCACCACGTAATTCCGTTGAGATGACACCGTATGAACTATGGTTTAGAGAAACCTAAGTTGTCGTTTCTTAAAAGTATGGGGCTGCGACGCTTATATGAAAAAGTTTCAGGTTGATAAGCTCGAACCCAAAGCGGATAAAATGCATCTTCATAGGAAACCCAAAACAGTTGGGTATACCTCCTAATTCAGATCCGAAAGCAATATGGATTGTTTCTAGAATCGGGTCCTTTCTCGAGGAAAAGTTTCTCTCGAAAGAATTGAGTGGGAGGATGGTGGAGACTTGATGAGGTTATTGAACCGTCTCTTCAACTAGTGTGTGACAGGGCACAGGGAGTTGTTCCTGTGGCACCTACACCAATTGAAGTGGAAGCTTATGATATTGATCATGAAACTTCGGATCAAGTCACTCCCAAACCTCGTAGGATGACAAGGATGCGTACTACTTCAGAGTGGTACGTAATCCTGTCTTGAAGGTCATGTTGCTAGACAACAATGAACCTACGAGCTATGGAGAAGCGATGGTGGGCCCGGATTCCGATAAATTGCTTGAGGCCATAAAATCCGAGAGAGGATCCATGTATGAAAACAAAGTGTAGACTTTGGCAGAACGGCTCGATGGTCGTAAGGCTAATGAGTACAGATGGATTTCAAAAGGAAGACGGACAATGATGGTAAATGTCACCATTAAGAAAGCTCGACTTGTCGTTAAGATGTTTTCCGACAAGTTCAAGGAGTTGAGTACGATGAGATTTTCTCACTCGTAGGGATGCTAAGAGTCTGTTGGAATTATATTAGTGATTACTGCATTATTTATGAAATCTTGCAGATAGGATGTCAAAACATTGTTTCCTCGACGATTTTAATGAGGAAAGGTTGTATGTGATACAACCGGAAGGTTTTGTCAATCCCGAAAGATGCTAATAAGTATGCAAAGCTCCAGCAATCCTTCTAAGGACTGGAGTGAGCATCTCGGAGTTGGAATGTATGCTTTGATGATGATCAAAAAAATTTGGGTTTGTACAAAGTTTATGAGAAACTTGTATTTCCAAAGAAGTGAGTGGGAGCACTATAGAATTTCTGATGAGTATATGTTGTTGACATATTGTTGATCAGAAATGACGTAGAATTTCTGGAAAGCATATAGGGTTATTTTGAAAGTGTTTTTCAATGGAAAGCCTGGATTAAGCTACTTGAACATTGAGCATCAAGATCTATAAGGATAGATCAAAATGCTTAATAATACTTTCAAATGAGCACATACCTTGACATGATCTTGAAGGTGTTCAAGATGGACCAGTCAAAGAAGGAGTTTTTGCCTGAGTTGTAAGGTACGAAGGTAAGACTTAAAGCTCGACCACGGCAGAATAGAGAGAAAGGACGAAGGTCGTCCCCTATGCTTAAGACGTAGGCTCTTCAGTATGCTATGCTGTGTACCGCACCTGAAGTGTGCCTTGCCATGAGTCAGTCAAGGGGTACAAGAGTGATCCAAGAATGGCTCACAGGACAGCGGTCAAAGTTATCCTTAGTAACTAGTGGACTAAGGAATTTTCTCGATTATGGAGGTGGTAAAAGAGTTCGTCGTAAAGGTTACGACGATGCAAGCTTGACACCTATCCGGATAGCTCTGAGTAGAGAGACCGGATACATATAATGGAGAAATAATTTAGAATAGCTCCAAGTAGAACAGTTGTTTGGAATAGCTCCAAATAGAGCGTGGTAGCTGCATCTAGGAGATGACATAGAGATTTGTAAAGCACACACGGATCTGAAAGGTTCAGACCCGTTGACTAAAACCTCTCTCACAAGCAACATGATCAAACATAAAACTCATTGAGTGTTAATCACATAGTGATGTGAACTAGACTACTAACTCTAGTAAACTCTTGGGTATTAGTCACATGGCGATGTGACCTGTGAGTGTTAATCACATGGCGATGTGAACTAGATTATTGACTCTAGTGCAAGTGGGAGACTGTTGGAAATATGCCCTAGAGGCAATAATAAATAAGTTATTATTATATTTCTTTGTTCATGATAATAGTCTTTTATTCATGCTATAACTGTATTATCCGGAAATCGTAATACATGTGTGAATACATAGACCACAATATGTCCCTAGTGAGCCTCTAGTTGACTAGCTCGTTGTGATCAACAGATAGTCATGGTTTCCTGGCTATGGACATTGGATGTCGTTGATAACGGGATCACATCATTAGGAGAATGATGTGATGGACAAGACCCAATCCTAAGCCTAGCACAAAGATCGTGTAGTTCGTTTGCTAGAGCTTTGCCAATGTCAAGTATCTCTTCCTTCGACCATGAGAGCGTGTAACTCCTGGATACCGTAGGAGTGCTTTGGGTGTATCAAACGTCACAACGTAACTGGGTGACTATAAAGGTGCACTACAGGTATCTCTGAAAGTATCTATTGTTTTATGCGGATCGAGACTGGGATTTGTCACTCCGTGTAAACGGAGAGGTATCTCTGGGCCCACTCGGTAGGACATCATCATATGCGCAATGTGACCAAGGAGTTGATCACGGGATGATGTGTTACGGAACGAGTAAAGTGACTTGCTGGTAACGAGATTGAACAAGGTATTGGATACCGACGATCGAATCTCGGGCAAGTAACATACCGATAGACAAAGGGAATTGAATACGGGATTGATTAAGTCCTTGACATCGTGGTTCATCCGATGAGATCATCGTGGAACATGTGGGAGCCATCATGGGTATCCAGATCCCGCTATTGGTTATTGACCGGAGAACGTCTCGGTCATGTCTACATGTCTCCCGAACCCGTAGGGTCTACACACTTAAGGTTCGATGACGCTAGGGTTATAAAGGAAGTTTGTATGTGGTTACCGAATGTTGTTCGGAGTCCCGGATGAGATCCCGGACGTCACGAGGAGTTCCGGAATGGTCCGGAGGTAAAGATTTATATATGGGAAGTCCTATTTTGGCCACCGAAAAATGTTCGGGATTTTTCGGTATTGTACCGGGAAGGTTCTAGAAGGTTCCGGAGTGGGGCACACCTGCATGGGGGGACCCACATGGACGTGGGTAGTGGGGGCAAGGCCCCACACCCCTGGTCAAGGCGCACCAAGATCCCCCCTTAGAAGGAATAAGATCATATCCCGAAGGGATAAGATCAAGATCCCTAAAAAAGGGGGATAACAATCGGTGGGGAAGGAAATAATGAGATTTCTTTCCTCCCACCTTGGCCAACGCCCCAATGGACTTGGAGGGCAAGAAACCAGCCCCTCCACCCCTATATATAGTGGGGAGGCGCATGGGAGCTATAGACGAAGTTCTGGCGCAGCCCTCCCTCTCCCAAGTGCTCCTCCTCTCTCGCGGTGCTTGGCGAAGCCTTGCAGGATTGCCACGCTCCTCCACCACCACCACGCCGTTGTGCTGCTGCTGGACGGAGTCTTCCTCAACCTCTCCCTCTCTCCTTGCTGGATCAAGGCATGGGAGACGTCACCGGGCTGTACGTGTGTTGAACGCGGAGGTGCCGTGCGTTCGGCACTTGATCATCGGTGATTTGAATCATGACGAGTACGACTCCATCAACCCCGTTCACTTGAACGCTTCCGCTTAGCGATCTACAAGGGTATGTAGATGCACTCTCTTTCTACTCGTTGCTGGTCTCTCCATAGATAGATCTTGGTGACACGTAGGAAAATTTTGAATTTCTGCTACGTTCCCCAACAAATATTGCTATCCTTAGCGACTCTCAAAGATGAGCATTAGAAGCCAGCGCCAACACTTTAAAGGAAGACGTCGATCTAGTTACATGTTTTGAAGATATGCCTTGGATGGTCTTGCCGGCCTTGAGGGCCATCGCCTTGTCCGTCATCTTGGAAGATTTGGTAGTGGCCACCCTAGCACTGGTCCTTGAGGCCCGAATCGGCGACACGGTCGTCGTAGCAACAGGAGGGGGAGCAGGAGATTAGGTCGCAGATCTGTGTCACGGAAGGCCTCAGAAGCCTCCACACAGTCTTCCACCACCATCAGGTTGTTGACGAACTCCTCTCCCTCGAAGAGGCCCACCAGCTGCACCAGACTCACCCTCGCAGCACGAGCAATGGATGCGGCGGACAGGATGACAACAATGGAAGCCGCCGAGTGCAGCGCAGGGGACGAGCAAGGCGTTGAAGAGGCGCTCGGAACGGGCGAATACGCAACAGTGATGCCCAAGCCCACCGTGCTTCAAACTCGCCAGGGATTGTGGTGGACAACTCTTGTTCTCTGCTAAGCAGAAATGCACGACTGCTATGAGGATGCTTGCACTAGGTAGCGCTGCCGATGGTGAGATGTTCCGGAAGGGGAGAGTACTGTTGGGGAATGTTGCATGGGAAACAAAAAAATTTCCTACGCTCACCAAGATCAATCTAGGAGATGACCATCTACGAGAAGAAAGATTGCATCTACATACCCTTGTAGATCGCTAAGCGGAAGCGTTAAGAAATGTGGTTGATGTAGTCGAACGTCTTCGCGATCCAATCACGATCCATCCCGCGAACTCCCGATCCAAGTGCCGAACGGACGACACCTCCGCGTTCAACACACGTATGGCTTGATGACGCCTCACCTCCTCGATCCAGCGAGCAATGGTGAAGTAGTAACTTGAGTCCTTTGGAAGCACGACTGCGTGGATATGGTGGTGGTGGTAGAATCTCAACAGAGCTTTGCTAAGCACTATGGAGAGGAAGATGACTGCGAGGGAGAGGGAGGGCAGCGTCGTGGCATAGATGGGTGCGGCTGCCCTCCCTCTACCCCTCTATATATAGGGGGAAGGGGGGAGGAGGGGCGCCCTAGGGCTTCCCTAGGGGGGGGCGGCGGCCACAGGGGGAAACCCTAGATGGGTTTGGGCGCCTCCCCCTTAGGAGGCTTTTCCCCCAAGGCAAAGGGGGTGGCAGCCCTACAGGCGCCCCCACCTCCTCTGGCTACATGGGATGGGGTGAGGGGGTGCGCACAGCCCCTTAGTGTGCTGGTGTGTGATGTCGCTTGAACTACATCGGTATTTTCCCAAAGAGGAAGGGATGATGCAACACAACTATGGTAGGTATTTCCCTCAGTTATGAAATCAAGGTTATCGAACCAGTAGGAGAACCAAGCAATACTATGTAAAGGTACCTGCACACAAAGAACAAATATTTGCAACCCGGCGTGTAAAAGGGGTTGCCAATCCCTTTCGGGCAATGGTGCCAGAAATTGTCAAAGTTGACGGGATAAAAGTTGTGATAGATTGATAGATGCAAATAATGGCAAATAAAATTCAGCAAGGTATTTTTGATTTTTTTATAATATAGATCTGAAAATAAAAGATGCAAATAAAATAAAAGGCAAATAGCAATATAGATCTACAAATATATGATGGGAAAATAGAGCCCGGGGCCGTAGATTTCACTAGTGGCTTCTCTCGAGAAAATAGCACACAGTGGGTAAACAAATTATATTGGGCAATTGATAGAACATTGAATAATTATGACGATATCCAGGCAATGATCATTGTATAGGCTTCACCTCTGGACTATTCCGGAGTTCCTCGTCACGTCCGGAATCTCATCCGGGACTCCAAAGAACCTTCGGTAACCACCATAATGACTCAACTATACTTATATCGTCACCAAACGTTAAGTGTGTAGACCCCACAGGTTCGAGAAGTATGCAGACATGACCGAGACACCTCTATGGTCAATAACCAATAGCGGGACCTGGATGCACATATTGGTTCCTACATATTCTACGAAGATCTTTATCAGTCGAACCTCGATGTCAAGGATTCAGCTAATCCTATATGTAGTTCCCTTTGTCTGTCGCTATGTTACTTGCCCGAGATTCGATCGTTGGTATCTCCATACCTAGTTCAATCTCGTTACCGGTAAGTCTCTTTACTCGTTCCGTAATACAAGATCTCGTGGCTAACTCTTTAGACACATTTGTTTGCAAGCTTATTGTGATGTTGTATTAACGAATGGGCCCTGAGATACCTCTCCGTCATACGGAATGACAAGTCCCAGTATTGATCCATGACAACTTAACAGACACCCTCAGAGATACCTGTAGAGCACGTTTATAGTCACCCAATTATGTTGCGACGTTTGGTACACATAAGGTATTCCTCCGGTGTCAGTGAGTTGCATGATCTCATGGTCGTAGGAACATATACTTGACATGGAGAAAACGATAGCAATAAACTTGATACGATCATATGCTACATTTATAGTTTGGGTCTTGTCCATCACATCATTGTCCTAATGATGTGATCCCGTTATCAAATGACAACTCATGTCTATGACTAGGAAACCACGACAATCTTTGATCAACTAGCTAGTCCGGTAGAGGCTTACTAGGGACATGTTGTTGTCTATGTATCCACACATGTATTTGAGTTTCCTATCAATACAATTATAGCATGGATAATAGACGATTATCATGAACAAGGAAATATAATGATAACTACTTTATTATTGCCTCTAGGGCATATTTCCAACAAGTGCATGCCTGAAGACCACTATGAGATTTGTCCGTGCCATGATGCAGGTGTTTGCAACTACGATCGATGATGTCTAGAAGCCCGGAGAACAAGTCAACATCCTGAAACAAGATGCAGACCAGATTATGAATTTTCTGTAGATGCATCAGAATCTTCGAGATGAACAGGTTCACGTGCGACTACTCAACGATCTTATGGAGCATATGTGGATCCACAATGGAAATCAAGGAGTTTAATGTTTGTATTGAGCACTTCAAATAAATTTTATGTTTGAACTATGTTTAAATTGTGGAAGTACCATGGTCATTTGTTTTTTGTGTGTGAAACTACTCAACTTGTGATATTCATGTGTATGATGGACATATATGAATTTGCATGGATTTGAAAGTTTAAATATGAGGAATGTGACTGTCTGGCAGGAGAAATGAGGAATCGTCTGACGCTGTTCTTGGTGGTCCCAAGTGTGTCCGCAGATATTTAGAGGGCCGAATTTGTCAAGTCCGGTAATAGATGCTCTTGTAATGTTACCATTTCGTGTTCTCAAAGTATTCTTTGTATGACCCCATTAACGTTAGGACCATTGGGCGACGTCGCGAGACTCGTGGACGATGCCAACATAAGGTTCAAAAGGGTATTCATTCTTTACATCGGTTACAACACCGGGGTACAAGTACACATCCAACAAGCATGCATTGCTCCACAATTACATACCATCATCCACGGGAAAAAAAATCAAGTTCCACCAGCGATCTTCTTCCCCGTGGTAGCACACTCCTCGGATTAGTTGCTAACTCCCAACGTGTCCCTTACTTGGGGGCGAATGCCTGAAACATAACACCAAAAAGGGTCATACATCAGTACCCAAAAATCCATAAATACCATATATAATGTGTTAGCGTATGCGTACCCGGAAGATGGTGGCGTGGCCGGGGTCGGCGAGGTGAGCGAAGAGGTTGTCGATGGGGCCGGTGCCGGTGTACTCGGCCTGGAACCACGCGCCCATGACGGCGAGCATGGCGAGGCGGCCGTTCTTGATCTCCTTGGTGCGCAGCTCCTTGAGCTTCTCGGGCGAGCCGGTGCCGTAGCCGAGCGGGTCAAACCACAGACCACCGGGGTACCTTACGTTTCCAACACGCAGAGACATCACTTGATTAAGCCCATGAGAGCAAGGAGAGCCATGCATGTGCAGATTAGCTTCACGTATGTGTGCGCGTACCCGACGTCGGTGCCGGTGAGCTTGTTGTTGGGGAAGATGGGGTCCGTGTTGACGCAGCCGGGCTTGATGATGTCTGCCCACCGGCGGCCCTCGGCCCAGCCGATGAGGATGAGCTCCACGATGAAGAGGGTGGTGGTGTCGGTGAAGTACTCCTGCTCCCCGGCGGTGTACCACGACGGCGTGTTGAGGATGCCGATCTTGGTCAGGAGCTCCGGGATGAAGATGCCCGCCGCGCCCAGCATCGCCCACCGGCAGTGCACCAGCTCCGCCTGCACGTTCCACCGCAAGCTCTCCGGGTCGGATCCTACACGGCAAAATCGATCAAAGATTGTTCATGTCGATGTTACCAAGAACGACAACGGATCAACACTTAGTAGGGATGAGATGTGATAGACTGATCAGAACTTACCAAGACCCCAGGGGTCAAAGCCGAAGTCTCCGGGAAGGCTGCATCAAGAACAACGAGACGTGCACACACACTGTCAGTGCCAAGAGTCGATCGCAGCATATTTCGGCATGCATGGGCGCAACGTGTCCGAGTACCAACCTGCCGTCGAGCCACGGAGGAGGGGTGCTCCCGGGGAACCAGATGGGCCTCTCGGGCGCCGCGGCGCGCACGGCGAAGGACGCGCGCGACGCCGCCGCCTTGCCGGCAGCGCCGAGGAAGGAGCTCCGGGCGCCGGCCAGCCCATTGCTGGGGAGCGCCGCGACGGCGGTGGCGGAGGAGGAGGAGACCAGCGCCATCGTTGTGCCACCAGTGCGCTCGCTGGCTGTGCCTGTAGTGGGGAAGGCGAGCGCGCGCGTGCGTGGTGTGAGAGTGGAATTGAGCGTGTGGTGCGCGCGGCAGTTTATGGGGATCTAGGCGCGCGGCGCCGGGTGGCCCTGGCTTATCCGGGAGGAGATAGCGAGCGCGGCGGTGGCGTGCCACGCGGCAGGGAGAATCCGATCCCCTGGCTCCGCCGCGCCAGGGCCTTGCTGACGTGGAGGCCATCCCGGGCACGACCTGATGAAAATCGGGGCCGAGGCTCGCGATTGGACGACGTGCTCCGCATTTGGCACGCCAGTTGCAGCCTTCAAGGCACTATCGGCATGATGATATGCGCCTATATCCACGCAGATTTTCTGTTTAGACAATGTATGCGTCCACGGAGAAAAGAAAACATGTAATCAGGGAGAAATGATAATGAATTTTTTTCCAAGGAAAGAATGAATATATTACTTCCTCCGTCCCATAATATAAGAGCGTTTTTCCTCCGTCTCATAATAAAAGAGCGTTTTTAACACTACACGAAGTACTACCTCCGTCCTGGTTTATTGGTCCCCTTTGTAGTTTGTGCCAAATTTTGACTAAATATTTAACTAACAAAATGTTAATGCATGTCAACAAAAATTATATTGTTGGATTCGTATTTGCACATAGTTTTCAATAATATAATTTTTTGTGACATGCATGAACATTTTGTTAGTTCAATCTATGGTCAAAATGTGGCACGAAATGCAATGAAACTAATAAACCAGGACGGAGGTAATACTAGCTAGCAATAGAGGTACAGTCACAACTCATGGCCTCCGCAATTTTAATGATTAACGGACGATATTTAGTTATCGGGCGGTATTTTGGGTTCTCATCCCGTAGCAATAGTATTAATGGCCTCTGCAATAGAAATACAATCACTTCTCTTTTGTTCTAAAATCTTCTATATTTAGAATATCTAATTTTATAATGAAAATACCGATCTTTTTTGAGTTTATGGTTTACAATGTACAAACCTCACATCACAGACACTTCTTATTTATCCTAGATTCTTCCATACCTTAGTTCCCACAAGTTTTTTTCACTTTAAATAATTGTGATTCACTTTTACGTTATGATTTTCTTGTGTTCAAGGCTATGACAACACCTTCATAAATTTCATTTGTCTTTTTTTTTTGCTAAATAGATTTCATTTGTCTTTTAAGATGCAATACTGCTACTCACTACAATACGAGATACCTAAAGACAACTGTGATGCATATATTTCACATGAGTTTCATGTACTATTATTCCCACGGTGTTTAAATATTTTTATAACTATAATCTGAATTCTTAAGCTCCTGCATACTCCCTCCATTCCTAAATATAAGACCATTTAGAGATTCCATTATGAACTATATATGAATGTATATAGACATACTATAGAGTGTAGATTCATCAATTTTGCTCCGTATGTAGTCCATAGTGAAATCTCTAAAAGGTCTTATATTCAGGAACAGAGGAAGTACTTTGGTATTATACCATGTAGTATTATACTATACTAGCTACTCATCCATGCTTTGGTTATCTAAGCTCCTACATGCAATATATGTGTACCTTATTAGTGGTAAAAGAGGGGCATATATGGCGAGACCAAAATATTTGTCATGTGGACAAGGTTCTTAGAAAAGTTCGGGGCTCCATCAATTAAAGAAAATTTTAGTTCCTATATGTGGGTTTTGATTACTATTTTTTTTGGAGAAATACCAATTAGTACAACACAAATACACATAGCACACACTCACACCACTACATACATGCACTTACGCCAATGACGAAGGACGGAAAAAGATAAGGCAGGACTCTAAAGCATAATTCCTTGTATGCAAATCCAAAGTAGTCCATAAACATTTTATGTGCATAAATACTTTAATGTGATCCTAAACATATACTCCCTTTGTTCCTAAATACTATAAGTCTTTTTAGAGATTTTAATGCAAACTACGTACGGATGTATACAGACATATTTTAGAGTGTAGATTCGCTCATTTTGCTCCGTATGTAATCCCTTATTATAATCTCTAAAAAGACTTATATTTAGGAATGGAGGATGGAGTAATAACCAACGGGTTTGTCTAGGGCACATTGCACATCTAGGTGCAAACTAGGAAGTAAAAAAAAGACAAAAGAAAATGTTTGCACGAATCGTCCCGTAAAATCAATGATATAGGACTTAGATGTACAATAATTAAAAAACATCTAGATGTGATATAGCAAATCTGAAGCAAATTACAATTTCAAGGAGGACAAGAAGCCGGGAGAAGCAGCCGTGGCTTTCCAAGTACTCCAGCTTTAAGACATCGTCGTGTCCGACGGTGGCGGACACATGGAGCGCGTCGGGTAGGGATGAAAATGGAGTGGAAACTTTCCGTTTTTCCGGAGGAAAAATGGAAACGGAGAGGAAATATGAAAACGGAAACGGAAATTTGTAAAACGGAAGTGGAAATGGAATTTTTGATGCGGAAACGGAAACTAAAACGGAATGGTGTTTTCCGGTGGAACATGCATGGAAACGGAACTTTCCGTTTCCGTGAATATGGAATTTCTGTTTTTACTATAGACCTATAGCTGCTGCTTTGTAGCCCAACCACTAAAGAGAACACAATGACACAATTAGTAGAATGGATCTGAGGCCCAACTTCTACTACCACACATGTACTCCGCTTGACCCTATACGCAATTGTCCGGTACTACTACAATACTACGCTAAGGTTCTAACATAATGATATTATTTTGTAGCCACGATAGAAGTCATTAAATTTGTTTGTTTTGTGTGTATTTCTCTATGATTCAAGGGATTTTAAGTTCCGATCAATGCCTATTTCTGTTTTTGCGTATTCACTTTGTATTCGCTCTGTTTCCGTTTCCAATAGTATCTGTTTCCGTATTTATTTCCGGGGTTTCTGTATTCGTTTTCGCTTCCAAAAAAAATTGTGAAAACAAATATGATAGCACTCAGTTCCGTCCGTTTCCGCTCCGTTTTCATTCCTAGCGTCGGGCGTGTGTGGCGCTATTGTCGAGCAGGAGTTCGGCAATGAGGCACCCGCCGGATGCCAGTACTTCTGGCCGCCGGCCTCATGCGCCCCTCCTGCTGACCGCGGGCCTCGCACCACTCCTTCTGGCCGCCAGGAACGCGCCCCCGCGCCCCATGCGCGTCGCTCCGTGGACACTTGTGGCTCCTAGGGTTCGTGTATGGAGCAACGAAGGAAGAAGAAGGAAGTCATGCCTGCGTGAGTCACGATCGACTATGTCTTGGACTGGAGCGAATAGCAGATTGGTGGCTGGTGCGTTGCATACAGCCCCAACAACGCCAATAGGACGAACCAACTTATGGTTGGATGGTTAGAGAGACAGTGCTATCGCAGCCCATCAGGGTTCAAGTCCTGGTGCTCACATTATTCCTGAATTTATTCAAGGTGCATAGGTGAACTTTGTAAATTTCAAAATGATATGTCGGTTCATTCTCTCGAAGGTGCTCATAGGGATAGGGTGTGCGTGTGTGCGTTCATAAGAATGAGCGTATGCACGTATGTATGAGCGCTTGCATCTGTACTATGTTCGGAAAAAAAAACTTGGCCAATAGCATAGGACAAGTGATTTTCTTAGCCGGTTTTTCATTCACATAAGTGTTTTTTAGCGAACTAATTTATGGTTGGGTGGTTAGGAAGATGGTGGTATTCCCAGCCGATCAGGATTCAAGTACTAGATTTGATATTGATACTTGTATTTTTCTGGATTTATTGCAGGTCTTCCGACGATATGCGTTTAGTGGAAGGAGACGTTCATGTGGATTACGAAGACATCCGTGGTGACTTTAAGATGATGTGCCAGTTTAGTCTCTCAGATGTGTCCATATAGGTAGGGCGTGCATGCGTGCGTTCATGGGGTGAGTAATGTTTGTACGTATAAGGTCTGTGTCTGGACTACGTTAAAAAAAAGTGGTTTTAGTGATGAATTTAACTTTACTATGGCTGGAAAAGAACCGTATAAAGTCAAGGTAGGGGGAGTGCTCACCCTCGTCCTAACAAGAGCTCCTCCCTTGACTCACACAACGCCTATTTAAGGTCGGGTTGAATTTGTGAAGCTTGAAGATTGACGAATTCATCGCAGACGCTTCAATATCGACACTGACTACGCCTCCCACACCGTCATCAGTATTGATGTTCAGGGCAAGTGATTTGGGGCTAATGGTCTTCGTGAGTTATATGTTCAGGGCAAGGAATTCACCGGCTTCAATTTCCTAGTCCACTTCTTGTGGCATAGCCCAGTGGCCCCAGCCAGGCATCTCAGCATGATCATCATCTTCTGCGATGTCCTCGTCAATCTCCATGTTCTGAGCTGCATTAAGATCAACGTTCAGAGCCAACTGAAGGTTAAGTTGGGGATCATGGTGCTCATCATGTTCGTGATGTTGTAGAGGCCCAAGAAAGTGATTGTGTTGGTTGGGATGATAATTTGCTTGAGGGGGAATAGGATGCGGATTGCCATTAGGATCAATAGGATCTTCATCTGGAGCGTCCAAACCAAGGATTTGTTGTTGCAGAATCACTACCGGCACCAAGAGGGATTCAGTCTGGAAATCATATCCCTCTCCAAATACAATGCTGGCTGGAATGTTGCTGAGCTCTTACACCCTCACTTTCACCATCAGATTAGCCCTAGTACTCCTGACTCGGTCCCATTGGAGAAACTTGCCAAATTTACTAACCGCATTGCTCGCTTCTTGAATATTTCTCCTGTCAAAAGGATAACCACGTAACAGAATCCAAGCTTCTTTGTTTAACACTAACCTCCTGCAATTCATGCCTCCGTTGTGTTTCTCAAAAATAACATGGACATCTGTGAACATGTGTGGGCTGTTGGAAACCAGAGAATCTCTATCAAAGATGCTATTCAGTTTGACATAGGATTGGCCGAGAGGACACGGCTCAATCTCAGAAAACCCCAACTGCCTGTCAGCAAGAAAATCAGCGAGTACCTCTCTGATGGTCTGGAATGCTACCGAAAGATCGGGCATTGGAACAATAGTAGCAATCGCCCATTCCTCGTGCGTTGCCGGCGCGGCGTCGGTGATGACCCGGATCCTAGCAGGGCGCCCAACAACTTCCACGCTCTGGTGATTAGGAGGAAGAAATGGAGCGGGATTGAATGGGAATGAGGCCATGGTCGTTGGGTCGGGGGTTGGGGCTGCAGATGTGTTCGATGGTTGCCGCCGGCGAGGGTCAAGAGGAATTGAAGCTAGGCGTAGTCAATGGGCAATGGAGTTTTGGGAAATGCAAAGATTGAGGCTGCCACCCCGGAGAGATAGAGGAGAGGCATTAACTGGGTTGCTCTGGTTGGTCGGTTGACTAGGTGCTCGTGTAGTCTCCGTCGCGGGAACAGTGGCGACTTGCCTCGGAATTGGATACGTCGGGACTGGGCTTGAGCTCTTATCGTTGTTGGATGTGGGCCTATTGAGCGAGAAACAGTCTTTGGCGATATGGCCCCATCTCTTGCAGGCCCTGCATTTGATTCTGTTGTGGCAATTGGGCCGTGCATGGCCCGTCATGAGATAGCCCACACATAACTCTTCGGATGGGCCTTTTTGAATATGCGAGGATCCCGCATGATTGGAGTGAACAGAATTATGATTCGCATGAATACCATGAGTAATGTTGCCCTACAATTGCGTGGAGTTTGAAATGTTGTCAGTGGATCTAATAGATCTAGGATTGGATCGAGCCTGATCATGATAGGATGCTGGTGATCTAAGGGCTTGAAGGTATGATTTGCGGGGATGATCTTTGAAAATGTGAGTCCAAGCATCCTCTTTCTCTTGGAGATACTAATCTAGTTCCCAGGAAGAGTTGGGTCCCCCATTACCCCAGAGCAAGAAATTGACATTGAGCAGGGGGAGAGTGATGTTACCTCTCTTGATGATCGAAAAACCCACTTCTTTGGATGAGACAGAGAACTTGAAAGACCAGTTTTGGAGTAACTTGACTTTGAAAAGGGAGGCACGACCACCGAAGCATGAGAGAAGAATGGTGCTCACAGATTCTTCCGTAAGCCTGATCCTGGATCTGGTGAACTCCGCAACGAGGAGAAATTCCTCCATATCCTTACCTTCCTCATAGTTGATAGGGACTCCCCACTTCCGCCATACTTCCGCTGCGAAATCTTGACCGACGTCAAAGTTGAGGCCGGCGAGAGCCATGGGTGAGTTTGATGGGAGGTCGAAGGTGTGTGTGTGGTCGCCGGCGCCGGAGTAGCGGTCAGCGATGGCGGTGGCCGCCGCGGCCGGAGTGGCCAGGCGCTAGGAGCGGAGGGCGCTAGGAGATCCAGTAGGGCTAATGGTCTTCGTGAGTTATATGGACATGCCCTCTTCCCCAAAGTGAAGAGGAAAATAAGATAGCACATGTAAATTACATGCATCTTTCTTTTCATGATCGAGTCCTAGTGAAGTCATACTATTGATTTCTTCTTTACGATTGAATCCTAATTAAGCCGTACTATTGATAGGAGTAGGGTGCAGTATTTTTTCCTTCCAAAATTCCACAAGTCTGAAACCGAGGGAACCTCTAGATTCTGTGCACATCGGCCCTACATTTCTGTCGATGTGGTAACAACCCTATTCTTTTGAAAATAACACCTGCTCCGATAATGGCAGACGATATCAAATCTTGTGATAGATCACAAAAAGAGCAGAGCTATGTGATGTGCACACCATGTTGCATCATCAAATAGACCGCCTCACAGATTTTCCCCCTGTCTACTCACCTTTTCCTCCACTAACTTGCAATCTCGACATTCATCATACACCAAAACAAATGAAAAAGGCATGTGACCCAGAAAAGAAACGAAAGGGAGTGCGCACCAGCACAAACACCTTTGCCGACCCGGGAGAAACTGTCGGTAGAACTGAGCAACTCCTTCGTGTCCATGATTCTATACAGTAGATAGTTCGACGAATATCTGGATAGACTCGCCGATGTTTCATACGGTACATCGTTTGGTCAAGTACATAACTGATCAGATGCCATAAAACAACATCCCTGATAACAGATCTGTTCTTGGTAGTCGGGCGCGCGGGGTTTGCTGTGGAGTTCCTCGGCGGAATTTGTATTGCATCATGCCCAAAATTCTAGTTTTTGCCCAATCTTGCATTATTCTGAGATGTCCGGAGTATAGTAAGGAACTGTGTACCTGTGTTCATACCTCCTTGAAAGGTACGCTCTTCTTGGACCCATGCTTGGCCTTGATCATCTGGTTCAAGGCCTTCACGCACCGGCGGACGATTCCCGGCGACTTCTTCTTCCCTCCGTCGGGCCTCCTTATCACCATGGCCAATGTTGTGCCGCCAGCTGCTGCTGCTGCTGCTCTATGGTCAGCAATGGCATTCTCCCCGTAGCCCAAGTCCCTGCCAGCTTTTGCTTCTCCGGTGCCAAGCTGCTTCTCCCGTATCAGCTCCAGGAGGGAAAGCCGTGGCACGTCACCCGCAGGTGGCGGCGTGATCGGCTTCTTCACGCTTAGGCGCTGCGCCAGGGTCTTCTGCTTCATGTCTTGGCCTCCCCGCGGTGCCTTTTGTTCCTCATCTTGATGTTGCTCTGATGTTTTCTCATCTCCGTCTTGATATTGCTCTGATGCCTTCTCATCCCCATCTTGGCATTGTTTGCCTGTCTTCTCTTCCTCGTCTTGGCATTTCTCTGGTGCCGTTTGCTCCTCAACATGGCATTCCTCTGATGCCTTCTCATCTTGGTATTGTTGTGCTATCTTTTGCTCTTCATCAAGATATTGCTCCGGTATGTTTTGCTCATCCTCTTCCTCCTCCTCGTCTTGGTATTGCTCTGGTATGTTTTGCTCCTCCTCCTCCGTCTCCAACTCCTCGTCTTGGTATTGCTCTGGTGTCTTTTGATCCTCCTCCAACTCCTCATCTTGGTATTGCTCTGGTATGTTTTGCTCCTCCTCCTCCTCTTCCTCCTCTTCCTCCAACTCCTTATCTTGGTATTGCTCCGGTGTCTTTTGATCCTCATCTAGGCATTGCTCTGGCGCATCATCATCTTGCTGTTGCTGTCCTGTCTCCTCCTCATCTTGATATTGCTTTGGTACGTTCTGCTCCTCATCTTGGTGCAGATGTGGTTTCTTCTCCTGCTCTCCATCTTCATATTGCTGTGGTTTCTTCTCTTGCTCATCTTGATATTGCTCTGGTGCCTTCTTCTCAACACCTTCACACTCCTGTGGTGCCTGTGGAATCTCCAGCTGCTGCTCTGCATCTTCACATTGCTGAGGTGCCCGCAGCTCTTTTATATCTTCGCACTGGAGCAATCTCTTCAGCTTGGCCTCGTGGAGCAGCTGTCGTGCCAGGGGCGGCACATACCGATCTTCATAACAAGCGACGAGGCTCACTGGTTTTCGTGTCCGCCTCGACATGCCGCGATCGAAGCGGCGAGATTTGTTCACCTCACACTCGGTGGCCATTGTTTGTGGTCTGAGGAGAAGATCACCAGAAAGAGTGCTTGCTCCTTCTGTGGGATGGTGGAGTTATAGGTCGACTGATATGCTGAGGTGTGCAGTCTGTTCTGTGAACAGGTGAACTGGTGGAATGTCTCTTCCAAAGGTTTTGTCTGATTTGTTCATTTAGAAGATATGTACCTGTCGTAGTAGCCTTTCATTCCTCCATGAAGTGGGATTGAAGTTAGCATTCGTAAGCAAGGGGCCAATATTCTGGCTCAAACATTTGAAATATTTGTCCAGCTTTCATTGCACAGCGGTCGTACTATGTTGGATGACAGTATACCGTGAACCACTGTACAGGGGAATGATAAAAGGTAGGCAGAGTTCTAGAAATAAACATCATTCATGTATGATTGAAGCCATGCCCAACAACCTAGGAATGATAGCCAGCGAAAATTTGGTTTCAAGTGAAAGATTTGACTCGTAGGCTTTTCGTAGTTTGACTGTGATATGTGACAGTTTTTGGGTCACTGAAACTTAAGTACTATCACGATTTTTTCCCTTCAAAAACAAATCAAGTGGGCAAAATTCATATATGATCTAATGGCATGACCTGATGCCAAGTTCCAATTAAGTAGGATTTCGGTATCTTGCTCACGTAATCGAAGAAGCGACCCTGAAGAATTGCTAGGGGTAACTTCGCGAAGTAAACCATAAAGGCTAATTCTGCACCTAAACATCAAAATAATGCTCGAGCATAAAGCACATGTTTATGTCACAACTCAGATTAATGTATTGGTCATTTTCCAACTTATATCTCAGGATACATACAAGATTATTCATTTACAGAGTCAATTTTTCTTATTTAGTTACACAAAGGACTCCCTATCTTGCAAACCTCAATGTCCATTCAGCAGCTATTTCATCATGCTTAGCTCTATCAGTCAGGTACAGACGTGCAATGCTCTCCACAAGTGGGTTGTCTGCACAGACAAAAACATCATAATGTTAGGCTTTCCAGTAGAAACGAAGCAACAACTATGTAGATACTATACAGTAGTATTAAAATACTCCCTTTTCTAAGTTCAGAAATTAATACTGGTAATGTTGGAACATACATGGATCCGGATTTGTGATGATGGCTTTGATCGCCAGTAGCACCTTTGAAATAGTTAAAGCTGGACTCCAGCCATCCTTCAAAATTTCCAAACTCACTGCCCCAGTGGAATCAACATTGCAATGGTAAATCCTTGTTTTTTTTTTTTCGAAACGGAGGCAAAAGATTTGCCTCATCGATTAATTAAGAAGAAGAGAGTTGTCCGGTTAATTAATGGAAAACCGGGCGAAAACCAATACAAACAAATCACATGCGGACTACTCCCAAAGTCTAAACCCCCAAGATCGCACTGTCGACCCTACAAACATTTCCAACAAGCAACATACCCAAGCCCACACGCATCTACATCGCAAAGGAATCCCCAAAAAGAACACCTCGGATGTAGAGAAATGACCCCCCAAAAACCACGATGATAAGCTAAACCATGAGGACGGCCCATAAGACCAAGGAGCAGCCATTAAGCAGCTGCAGACGCCTTCCCTAAGGCATCACTCTTCTTGTTTTTGCTTTTGAGAGACTTCTCCACCTTTTTGATCTTGTCTTTGTTAAACTTTTCGGTCAGGATGCATGCAACCACTTTACCAGACCCAGGGCTAGCCGCCTCCAAGCTAGAGAGCAAGCTGCAAAGCTCTTTTGCAAAGAGAGCATCGGAACAAGGTGCCAACGTATTTGTCCCAACAACATCTCCACCTGGGGGCACCACGTGCCCAACGGTCACAGGCAAGCGCGTGACCGAGGCATCCAAACCTGCACACACCATAAAGTCTGTTTTGAAAGTCACCTCGAAGAGTCACAGCACAACTGTCAGTTTGTCACCGCAAGTTAAGGTCCCCCGGTGCTAAATTATACTACCGGGTTCCAGCAATTAAATCTAACACATTAGAGTAGAACATAAAACAATGTAAGAATACTTATAAAATATAACTGTCAGATATAAAATCATGACAATCATTGGTTGTAAAATCACAAACATCAGAGCCGTACAGCATATATGTTGGTATGCTACAGCCTACAGTATAGCAGACAGATCTTTTATTTTACAAAACCTTGAGAAAATTCACATGCTCCTGCCTTATTGTTTGGACTATAATTGTTGTGGTGACCTACATTTCGTTTATGCATGGTGCCATATGCTTGTCATGGTAAATGTAGCACTCTGTACAGCTGTGGGGTAGGTGAAAGTAGTGTTAGCATTGTTCCATTGCTGAGATCTGAAAATGGAGGTTGGCTGTTTCTGACCCCTCCCGTCTCAACCTACCACCAAGTCATCTGTCAAAGGTAATAATTAGACCTCCAAACCATGGTGCCAGCGGATGGATACTGATAAATCGATACGGCCAGTAAATAGACAGATATGTTATATGTGTATCATGCTTTCTAATTTACAAAATTATCACAGACTTGTGCTCTAAGCCAAGATATGCCAATACAAACAATATGTCAACAAAGGATAAAGGTGATCTCAATCACACAGTAATAAGGCTTCCGGTGGACAAAATCCTTTTCCAGAAAATCTTTTCTCGGCAAAGCATTAGCTAAAAGCTTGCCACAACATAGGTCAGGAGGACACCTAAGAAAACAACATCTCAGCAACCACACACAATTATTTTTCCTGAATAGCAGCTGTAAAATAAAAACTTCAGATATGTTTCTTTACACATGACCGGCATTATGACGGAAAGATGCATAATGTCTTATTACACTCAAGGCATCGGCAAACATACGTCACTTCAGAAGAAACAAAAGCAACATTTCTTTTGGCGGGTAAACAAAAGCAACATTAATTAGCAGCGAAGTAAACTCGCTTTTACATAATACTTTTCTTTTAATCTGTGCTCTTTAGAGTGTTCTAATCCTTGCTGGTTTCTCCATGCTTCCACAAAATTTCCTATTGAGGTGTTGTTTCTGGATGAATCTTGATTCTTTGACAGACAGCTCGATACAGCTTCCTCTTTCTAGGCCTTTTTTATTGAATAACGGTAGTAGGCTGTGGAAGTTTGGGGACAACAGACTTCTATGATGGATCTCCTTCCTAATAATTTACTAATGCATATTAAATCTCATCCCTTTGGCCATACACTATATTAGTCTGTTTACATGTTATGAAGACCGGTCTTAATGAAAACAAATCAGATTCCAAATACACAATAAGAATAATAACATTCTTTACGAACTATTTTGAGGTCGTACTTGAGTATTTGAATATGCAAATATCACATTCTCTTAAAAAAATCACATTCCTTCTACAGAACTTAGGTTTGCAACATCTGAGGATTGTTTTTTTCTAGAACCAGGGGGATATTGCTGCCCTCCTAACTCGGCTAACCTACACATCACATAAGAAAATACTGTAGTGGCAAATGAAAGAAGGTTACTTATCAGTTCTTACCATAGGAGGTTTGAAAGGATAATCAAGTGGGAAAACGATATCAAGGAAAAATATCCCTCCATCATATGGTGACCCTACAAGAAAAACACCGCATTAAACCAAATTACGGGTGCCTTTCGATATATTAAGTTAAACCAAATTACGAGTGCATACTTTATTACTCCCTCTGTTCACTTTTGTAAGACGTTGGAGACAATTCGGACATCACCCAAAATAGTTCAATGAACTGTCTGAAACGTCTTATAAAAGTGAACGGAGCTAATTTAAACATGGATGGATGGCACAATTTAAACAAGTATATAAAACTAAAGTTCCTAAGAGCTTCTCCCTGTCTTGATTGGGCTAGTGGCGAAGAGGAAGTGAAAAGGATTCCATAATCTTATACCTTGGGGTCCAATGATGGTGGAGAGCCAGTGGTAGAGGTTGTCGCCCTTGGGACCGGCGGAGCAGTCGGAAGCATTGAGGTCCAGCAGCTCCTTCTGTATCCGCTTCCCCGACGACGAGACCGACGTCCCTCCGCTCGATCCCCACGGCCGCACGCTGCTCCCGCTGCCTCCGGCTCCGCTTCCGCCGGAGGCTCCAGCACCGGCGCCAACGGCGGCGAAGGGGAAGCGGGAGCCGGGGAAAGATGACGAAGAGGACATGACTGCGGCCAGTGGCAGAGCAAAACCGAATGGGTAAGGTGAAATCTGAAGAACTGTCGCTGAGAAAACTGCATCATCAGTTCATAGCTCACAAATCACAAGCTCTGGAAATTCGGAACAGACCTTTAATCCTAGTGCTGTTCGGACCTCAGTCTACACTTAGCTTCAGCTTTCGCGCCGTCCCTGCCGCGCGGCTGCAGCGCGGCACAGCGACGCCCTGCCGCTGGCACGCTGCTCGCTTGACCTTAACGCCTCGACGGTGCACGGCCGCGCCGCCCGCCGTCCGACGTCGCCGAGCTTAGGTTGCCGGGGAAGAATGGGTCAACGGGGAATTGGGGATTTTCTCCTGATTCCTTTGGCGGCTGGCGTAGTGGGCTTCAGTGCTTTCTTTGTGGCTCAGCTAGCTAGCCCATTGTGGAAAAGGAGTTGGTAAAACTCTTTGCATTTAGGCCCAGAAAATAAAAGTATATTTAGGGCCGGCTTTCTGTCAGGCGATATACCGGAAAAAGGTTTCCCTGCTTTGTATTCCAAAGCAACCAACCGTACACATAGCATTGCTGGGACGAGCAGCACATCAAGCTCAAAGAAAAAGAAGAAATAAATGCCAACAGCGGCAGCTTGACAAAAGCGCGGATGACCCGCCACCGCTGCGCCCTTCGGAGACGAACCACCACAGCCTGAGGCTCCGATCTGCCGCGTACCAAGTAGCACCTTCAAGAAGGGATGCGACACCGACGAGCTGCTACCCGGACGAGTCCTAGGGTTTCCCCCGGCTCGTAGAGGGAAGTGCGGGTTGGCTACCACCGACACCCTTCAAGAAGGAATGGTGGCACCGCATTGGAGTCGGACGAACCGGCAAGGATTTCTCCCGCACTTCAAACCCCACCGCCCAACCGAAACCGACCAACCAAATCAAGCGCCCAATACCATGCGCCATCGAGGTTGCGCTGCCACCCACATTGTCTTACTGCGAGCACCAACACGAGGCCAAGAAGAATAAAGAGAAGTGCCAAGCGACGGGAGCAGCAGCACCAAGGCCGAGCGGGAGGGAACCACCTCCAACGCCGTCGTGCGGGAGGCCCGCGCCTCCGGTACCGTTGCGGCCGGTAATATACTTTGGGCTAAGAGTATAGGACATCAAATGTGGAGGCTGGAAATCTTGCAAAGCATGCTTTAACTCTAGGGAATGGTCGCAGTGTTTAGTTAGGCCAGCCCAACGATCTTGTCTTCGTCCCGGTAAACATTGGGGCGTTTTGCTATGCAGTAATAAAGCTTTGTGAGATCCTAAAAATGAAACGCTGAGCTAAGATCCTGAGCTCTCACAGAAAAGGAGGAAGAAGCTGGCGTCAGTTGTACACCTGAAATAAAGATATGTGCAACACAAAATTTGGATCTTCCAACGTTTCAAGAAAGTAGTCCTTCCAGGATTAAAGTTTTCCAACTTGACATTCAAAATAAGTGCACCTTGCTCATTCATTCCTAGAACAATTTCTTACCAGAGATACATGTCATCTACCTCAATACACTGAGACCAATATGGCTCCCTATTCTAAATAATGACAAGAGGCGCGAGAAATTCGACACATCTCATCCGAAATACAACATACAGTACAATGTTTTACATGAGAAGTACAGCAGGCAGAAGCACGGCAGCTAGGTAAGTCAACCAGCAAGACTGGGATTGCGAGGCAAAACTGTCTTGGCTCACAGGACCAGCAGCCGCATCACCACTGCTGCCATTGGCACCGTTGCTGCACGTAGAACCAAACCTCACCGTCAGTATAGAGCAACAAAAGAAGTTTGAGCTTACAATAACACCAAGGAAAATGCGACTCACCTTCCTGCGAAAACACATGATCCATGGCCTGCAAGTTTAAATTCAGGAGGAAATTTGTTTAGGTTCATGTCACAAAATAAAGTGGTAATAGCAAAGATCGTAACAGTTAACACTTGAATAATAAGACAGAAAATTCAGCAAAGAAATGGATACTCAAGAGACAGTTCAGCTTACTTGGATCCGTAGATGATATGGTTGCTGTGCCATTAAAGTTGCATGTACCGCCACTCGCTTGTGTTCTATGATAATAATCGTTGAATGCATACGAAGCAACAGCTACAATGTCATCTGCTTTATAGCATTGCTGCCCAGGTTGAATGGCACTGCAGTTTGCGGAGCCAGGGCCACATACCCAATCCAAGCTTTGCTTCAATGCACTATGGGTTGCACTTGAATTTGCCACACAAAACATCCCGCGCAAACCCGGCGAGTCAGTGTTATTTGTGGCCACATCTTCAAATGTCAGGGAGTACACCGCACTTGCGTTGGTAAACATAATGCCCCAACTTTGCTCCGAAACAGGTCCAGCCCGACGATCCTCGTTGAACAGCTCAAATAGGTATGTGCTTACTTGGTTATCTGGCTGGCTAGGTGTACCAGAATTATTTAGCACATGGCGTATGAGATTTGTATTGTAGGCCAGAGCATTGTCAACATCAGCAGCCGGCTCATTTCGTCCACCACGCCATGGCCAACCAGAAGCTGTGACTATAACAGAAATATTGGTGAAATTCATGGCTTTCATCGAGTTGTACGCAGCATCAACCATAGCATCAAACATGTTGGTATAGAACAAATTAGTGTTGGGATCCGCAACCTGACTGTTGGGATTGAGTGATCGGAACAGGGCATACTCCAAAGGGAACACACCTTGCCCTCCCACATAGCTATAGTATGGTTGAGCATTCAGCATGAAGGAAGATCCTGTACTCTTCAGAAACTGAAGATACGGAAGCATTATTGAGCTCCACGTCGAGTTGAAAGTGGCGGTAGAGGGAGGAAATGCCTTGGGAATCATATCCATTGAGTGAGGACTTGATAGTTTCACTTGGGTATTGAGGTTCGCAGCCAACAGTGCTGACTGGAGGAACTGCAATGCAGGTACCAGAACAAGAGCTGCATTTGGGAGAGTGGAAAGAACCTCATCGCCCACGGCGATATACGTGATGTTTGTAGCCGGAATGTAGGCAGCAACATTCTTGTTGACCCAATCAACAGCTGCCGGACGAGACTGCCCCACACGGAGCAGCTGATCGTTTGGCACACCGACCATCACTTCGATTCCGGTGTTCGCGAGGGCGACAAGCATCTGATGGTCTGAATCAACCAAGCGAACATGTTGGATCTTCATGGCTTTAAGGGTGGAGACTATGTCTGATGCTGATGGCAGGTCTGACACCCCAGTGCCAATGTTGATACCAACAAATGCTCCTACAATTGAACAGAAAAACAGCAACCGATTCTTATGCGACGAAAAATTAGATAGAAAAGCAGATATATGATTGTACACATCAAGGAAATTCTCTTCAGGTTTCTTTATCGATTTTTTCCCTTCAGTTCAGGGCAAACAAAGTATGTTTTCCTCAAAACTAGCCACTGGCACAGTGGGGAATCAAAATGCCAGATGCATAGACACAATGAGATGCTAATCATGTGCAGAGCACCGTGTAATTTAATACAGCATGCATCCATGTGCTAGTAAGTACCTGAAGCGTTGAAAAGCATGAGCATGAACAGCGTCGCCACGGCCTCTGGTCTCCTCGGCGACATTATTTATGATCTACTAGGGGCTTCTTGCAGACTCTGGATCCAAGCTGAAATATCAATTCAATCAATCATTTTACAAGAACAGAAACTACTAAGCACAAAACTCCTGAAATGCAAAATGAATCTGGGGAGAAATTAATGATGCGAAATGCTCTTATTGAAAAATGACGCGAAATGGTAGCAATGCATTCACACAAGTGCATAATAAGCTGCGCTCTCTCACCTTGGTATGAACTCAGATCGATCTTGCGCGCTGAAAAGGAAGAACCATCGGACCATGGACGGATGGGGCTGGGCCAGTATTCGGGGGTGCCCGGACGCAAACAAATCGGCGAGTAACCGGACCGGGCGGAAGAGTGGTAGTGATTTCGATCTCGGTTGCTCGCTCCCTGCAGCAAAGAAAGAACCCCCGGGACGAACCGGAGGGGAGATCGAAGAGCAGCGAGTGAGACGGCGGATTTGGGGGCGGAAAATCAGAGAAGGCAAACAGGCGCAAGGCTCCAAGAGGCGCAGCAACAAATGCGGCGACATCGCAATCGCGAGAAGAGGACGGCGGCAAGCAAATGGGGCAAACAAACCACCTGGTATCCCGCTGGTCCCCTCCGGAGCCCTCCCTGCTTCCTCCTCCGCCGCCGGCTCCCTCGCCGCGAAGAGAAGAGATCGCCGCACGAAGGAAGAAGCACTTGTCCTCCTCCGGAGAAGGAGTAGTGCCAAGCAAGAAGCGGGCCACGCCGTAGACTCACGGGGAGCTCTGCACTGAGCCACTGACACACAGAGAATGCGAGGAGCTGCGCGTATCCGTGCAGCGAGCTGCCTCTGCTCTTGGCTGGCTCCCTGGTTTTTGTGTCTTGGGAGTTTAACTTACTCTACTCGTAATTAAGCGTACTTGAGAGTGGCGACGGGAGTAAAAAAATGCGAGGGTTTGACTGAGGAGCTGCGCGTGTTGTAGATCCAACTTGGGAGGTGATGCACGCGGTGTTTAGAAAAGGAAAAAAGAAGGGTGGGGGAGAAAAAAGAGCCCTTTTGTAGCCTCTGGGACATGGTAATGGTGTGCCTGTGTGACATTATTATTACTGTATTAAAAAGAAAACAAAAGAAAAGCGGTGTGGGATGACTGGGCAGTGTGCAGGTTCCAGAGCAGCGGATAAACGGTCAGCCTTTCTGTGGGCACACTCGTGTGACCACGCCGTGTCTGGGCTCTTTAAAGAGGTAATAGCACCCCAGGTACCTTAACTTGCACACAATATGATGATTTAGTCTCAAAGTTGTAAAACTACATCAAATCATACCCCAATTTGCATCCAATGTAATGTTTTAGTCTCAGGCCAATCAGAGCTCGCCAATTGGCTGCCAAGCGGCTGGGCCGGTCAGCGCTGGCAGTTTTGCACAAAACCCCCTGCCGTTTCACTGATTCAACCCGCAGTCACCCCCCACCTGAACCCCCACCTGAATTAAATCTGTCGGATGAATCGAGCTCACGTCCGGTCTCTAGCTCCACTCGTTCCCCATTTGCCCCCTGCCCCCCTCAGCTCCAGCAGCAGCTTCTCCACGCCACCAGCTCGCCGCCGCCGTCCAGCTCACCGCCGCTCTCCAGCTCGCCGCCATGGTATCTTGGAGTGAAGGGTCGAGCTCGTCGTCCGACGGCTACTCTGTGACAAGTGAGGTTAGTTCTTGACTATGTCTCTGGCAGTTAGGGATTGAGCAAAAATGGGGAAGGGGGTATGTTCTTTAGTAGAAAAATTTCAGCATAGATGATGTCTGCCTCTTTGCTGACTAGAATATGTTGTACACAATGTTGTAGGCTCCTGCTCCTGCCACCATTTTCTGCTCTGAGTGGACAGGCCTTGCTCCAGATCTTGCATCTAGATGTGAACACCAGTGTGTGTGAGAGAAGTTTGTGTGCTTTGAATCAGTTGATAGTGGAAGGAGGTATCTTGCTTGTGCACAAAAGGTTGGTAGATCTACCAAACTTGCAATGTGTGTCAGCTTACTTTGATCTATATAATAGTGTGCCATTTAAATGTGGAGGAGTGCATTTTCAGTTAAGAGCATCTAGTTTGTGAACTTTATTGAATCTTTCAGTTAACAGCATCTTGTTAGTGAACTTAAGTGAATTCAAATGAAATAGCTGAACTTATCTAAATTTAAATTCAGTTAACTGAAGTTAACTGAATTAGAATGAAATAGCTGAACTTATCTGAATTTAAATTCAGTTAACTGAACTTAACTGAATTCAAATGAACTAACCGAACTTAACTGAATTAAAATGAACTAACTGAATTCTATCTTATTTGTTAGGAAATACCTAAATGCAAGATTGTGGAGTGGATTGACCCTGAATGGCCTGCCACTCTGAAGATGAGTTTAGCCAGGGTTTGGGGCATGTATGATGATGAGTTAAAGCTAAGGATCAGGGAAAGTGTGGTTCAAGCTGAAGAAAATTTTAGGGTTGTGAAAGAGAGGGAAAAGATGGAAAATGATCTGAGGTTTTTTAAACTAGATTTTGCTAAGATGGTGGCTGACAAGGAGCAGGCAATTACTGAATTGGGCAATGCAAGACTTGCTCTTTCTGACCTAAAGGAAGAGCTTGAGAAGAAGAAGATGTCTGATAAATCTACCACTACCATTCATCGGGTTGTGAGGGCTAAGGCAGAGAAACAGAGGGATGAGATGAAGCAACAGATGGACAGCATGAAGGAAGAGTTGGACAAAGTGTTGTCACAGAGGGATGAGCTGAAGAAGGAGAAGAAGAAACTAGAGTACATGATTGGTGATCTATTCAGGCACAAGGAGGAGACCAAGAGCAAGATAAGGAGGGTGAAGGAGATCTTAGATGAAATTGAGTAAATCATTGTTGTTGCAATGCTGCCTTAAGTTGGAGCTATTAATTAGCTGTACTTCTTTATGAACTTGGTTGATTTGTATGCCAGTATCACCTAAGGGACTGAATTTGTATGACTGCTTTTAGTTAACTGAATTTGTATGACTTCCCAAGTTATCTTGTTGCAAGGTGTTATTAGACTGAATTTGCCTTTTAGTTAACTGTATTTGTATGACTGAATTTGCAAGGTGTTATTAGATAACTGAATTTTTGACAGTGTTACTGAAGATTCAGTAAACTGAATGACCAGTTCACTGAAGATTCAGTTAAATGGCACATGTAGTTAACTCAATTTGTCTCTCTCTGTTTGCATGTCCATTTTCCTGAATTTATAGTGGTCATCTATGTATCAGTCTAACTGAATTCTAGTTAACTGTATCTGTTAACTATACAGTTAACTGTATTTGTTTCAATTAACATCACTTTAGCTGAAGAATTGGAACTAAACTGAGAATAAGTAGTACATAGATAAAACACTGACTGATATATAGATAAAACTCTGATTCATACACAGATAAAACACTCACTCATACATAGATAGACTTGCATTGACATAGATAAAACACTCACTCATACATAGATAAAACACTCACTGACATGCAGTGCATTCATACATAGATAGAAGAGATAGGAGCAGTTGGGTGCTTAAGAGCTCATTCATCTGGGTAGAGAATCCTACTCCACCTCTGCCTAGTGCACTGAAAAGGATGGAGATTAGCCCTCCTCCTTGCCCAGTAGATGATATCATCATCAGTAGGGTTTGATCCAGGTGGGAATGCCTCCAGGAACTGCTGTACATCCTTGCGGTTGCGTGCTGCAAGGATCCTCTCTGCCAGTTGCCTTCTTTGCAACCTTCTTGCCTCTCTACGCCTAGCTCCACTGGGTACCCCTTCTGCATCTACTACCTCTCCAGGATCCATGCCCTCCTATGTATGCCCTCCTAGGATCAATACCCACTGCACTAAGCAACACTCCTTTAAACCTATTTTTCATGTGACAACCATCAATGAAAATAATAGGCCTGCATCCCTTGAGCCAACCCCTTTTGCATGCATCATAAGACCAATATAAAGTTTTGAGACATTTCCTGCCCTGTGGGAAATCTTTGTCTCTAACAACCTCGATTGACAGAAGAAATGTAGACCCAGGGTTGGTATTCCTCAATTCATGACCATAGTCCCTAAGCCTATTGAACTGCTCTTCTTCATCACCATGGATCTCCTTAAGTGCTGCAGTTCTTACCCTAGCTAGCTTCCATCTGTTAGGGGTGACATGAAATTCATTGGTGATCTTTCTTGAAAATGTACCTAGTGACATCTTCTGGTCATCTCTGAACTCATTTATGAAATACTTGCACAAGAATTTTGCTGTCAGTGACCTTATCTTCCATTTCTTCTGACATATATGTTCTCCATAGTAAGTCTTGATGACAAACCCCCCTGTCCTGTTGTCATTGCCAGCATACAGATACCAAGGGCAACCATCTTCACAAACTGCTTCAAGTCTCCTCTTGTCATTCTTTATCTTCTTGATCTACACTCTGTTTCTAACTGAATATGCAGTCAGTGCATGCCTTAGCTCAACCACATCAGCAAATACCATCCCTACTTTAAACACAGGGGAAATCATGTCCACCTTTGCATTGAAAGCTTTAAACTTGTACCTAAGTTCATCTGCTTGCTCAGTTGATAGGTTGAGATCTTCATCCTCAAGCAAGTATTCAGGCTCCACATCATCCTCATCCTAATCAGCTTCTTCATCAACATCAAAGTCAATGTTGTCATCATAAAGATCATCATCACCATCATCTATGTCATAGTCACTATCATTGAAATCAGAATCTGAAACAACTACATCTTCAATAACTGTTTCTCCATCAGCACCCTCAATAAGCAAACTTTGTGGGTCTGTTCCAATTGGTGCAATCTCTAACAAGGGATCTTCAGTTACCATGTTCTGCAAAGCACCTGATGAAGTCATGTACCTAGGGTAGGGTCATAGACCTGATCTAAGTACCCTACCCAAGGACACCCTCAGAAGAGACTGCCTTCCAGTCGACCAAGAGGGACTTCACTCGACGGACTCGAAGGACTCGACCATGAAGACTCACTCGACCACCAGAAGAACAAGAGGCACTCTGCACCGCAACGGTCTGTAATTAAGTAGACTTTATGGCATTTAGGACACTTTATGTGAGGCGTTACCAGTAATGCCTAGACTTAATGTACTTTAAACCCAGCATTACTGAGGGCCGGAGGGGTCTGGCAGGCACTATATAAGCCACCCCCCTCCTCAATGTAAAGGGTTCGCACCCCTGTAATCCATACATACATAATCCACTCGACCGCCTCCGGGCTCCGAGACGTAGGGCTATTACTTCCTCCGAGAAGGGCCTGAACTCGTACATCTCTTGTGTTTACAACTGCTCCATAGCTAGGACCTTGCCTCTCCATACCTACCCCCACTCTTCTGTCAGACTTAGAACCACGACAGTTAGCGCCCACCGTGGGGCCGGTGTCTTAGCAATTTTTGGAGAAGTTGCGATTCTTCCGATTACTTTCATCATGGTTGTTGGTGGAGTTTTGGTCGAGGGCCGCGAGATCCGTCTCGGCGCTCTCACCTTCATCGCCGACGACTCCGCTTGGCTCCAGGAGGCTCCACTCGACGTTGATGCGCTCCCCGTCCACGGTGCGACGCATTTTCACGCATGTGTCCGCGGCGTTCTGCTGCGGCAACTGTCGACTCCATATAGGTTGACTCCCCTATCGATCACCCTCCCGGTCTCCCGCCAGCGCAAGCGCTCTGGTCGGTCGAGACTCCAACGGTGGGTGAGACACGCGGTGGCTCACCAGACGGCACCACCCAAGTTGCGGCAATCGAGCCCGACGAATCTCTCTACGGCCTGTTCGATCTGTCGACTGGCTCCGTAGAGACTGCATCCGAGTGTGATAGCAGTGATCCAGCGGCAGAGGTCTTGATGGTCAACGGGCCTCGCAGCCCTCCCGGTTTCCCTCGCGAGGATGGGGTAGACGGTGGAGGCGACCCCGCTCAAGTCCATGAAGAGTACCAGCCCGAGCCACTTAATTCCCTACAGAGGGAAGAACTTCGCCGCAGGAACATGCATGCCCTGCATACTCCCATCGCGGGAGAAACCCCCGAGGCTCGCGCCTTGAAGGAGGTACGTTTGGCCAACTTGGCTGAACGCGCTCGCCTGGAGAACCTTCAGCGAGCACTCGACGAGCGCGCGCGGCAACGAGTACCCGACTCCAATCGACGTCAACTCTTCCCGCCAACTCAGGTATATCGAACCCCGATTCAGAATTTAGCAATTGCAACCCGTATAGCAGAGTCCATCCAACCCTCTCAGTCGGAGGCTGGCAGAGGCTTGATGCAGATCAGAGATTTGCTCTGAGCAGCAGGAGATCAGAATTCAGCCGTGTCGCAGTCACGCAACAAAATTCACAGTCGATCCGTCGGTGCGAATACGGTTCAGTCGGCTCACAGTCCCAGATTGCCTCCGTGGCGTGAAGGACGCGAGAATCCGCGAGACCAGTATGGTGACCGACATGATCGTGATGATAGGCGTCGAGTGCCCACTCCTCCCCCGAGGGGTGGGTCTTACGCTCCTCGGCAGCAGGATGACAGGCGTCAACTCAGTGTGGGGCGAAGAGCTCCGATCGACCCCAGGGAACCAGGCTTTGACGCGCGATCCATCATCGTGCAAGGCTTGGTCGATCAGAACAGAGCTCATCGAGGTGGCCCTGACAGAGATGCGCCCACTAGCAGTCGAGTGCATGTTTCTGGTCCGGAATGTTTCAGTAGGGCTATCAGAGCCGCGGTGATTCCCCCCAACTTCAGGTTGGCAACTGGAGTAAGCAAGTTCACTGGTGAGTCTAAGCCTGAAACCTGGCTTGAGGACTACCGAGTGGCGGTACAGATTGGCGGCGGGAATGACGAGGTGGCCATGAAGCATTTGCCACTCATGTTGGAAGGTTCTGCCAGAGCATGGTTGAATCAGTTACCTCCAAGCAGCATTTACACTTGGGAAGATCTTTCCCGAGTGTTCGCCAGAACATTTGAGGGAACTTGCAAGCGACCAACTGGATTGACAGAGCTGCAAGTTTGTGTGCAGAAGACGAATGAGACTCTAAGAGAGTATATTCAGAGATGGATCACTTTGCATCATACCGTGGAGAACGTGTCTGATCATCAGGCAGTCTGCGCCTTCAAGGATGGTGTTAAGAATAGAGAATTGAGTTTGAAGTTTGGTCCAACCGGAGATATGACCCTGAGTCGGATGATGGAAATTGCTACCAAGTACACCAACGGCGAAGAGGAGGATCGACTCCGCAGCGGCAAATACAAGCCGAGTCAGTCGGAGAAAGGAAACTCCAGTCGGAAGCAGAAACGGAAAGCCGAACCAGCGGCTCCTGGAGAGGCTCTGGCCATGACTCAGGGCAAGTTCAAAGGGAAACCCAAAGGATCCTGGAACCCCAAGAAGGTGAAGGATAAAGAAGGAAATAACGTGATGGATATGTCGTGTCACATCCACACGAAGAAAGATGAAGAGGGTAATATCATCTACCCGAAGCATACCACTCGCCAGTGTCGACTCCTGATCCAGCAGTTCCAAGGAAAACAGTCCAAGGACAAGGAAAAGGAGTCGGACAAAGCCGAAGACAAGGAAGACAGTGAGGGAGGATATCCTCATGTTAACTCCACTCTGATGATTTTTGCGGATGTGGAAAGCAAGAGCCGACTGAAGGTTATTAACCATGAGGTGAATATGGTCGCTCCGGTGAAACCAAGTTATCTGAGATGGTCCCAAACACCCATTACATTCGACCAGTCTGATCACCCGACTCATATAGCCACCCCTGGGAGGCAAGCTTTGGTGGTCGACCCGGTTGTCGAAGGCACTCGGCTGACGAAGGTGCTAATGGATGGTGGTAGTGGACTGAACTTATTGTATGCGGACACGCTGAAAGGAATGGGCATTCCGATGTCCCGACTGAGCACCAGTAACATGAGTTTTCATGGAGTTATACCAGGAAAGAAAGCCGAGTCACTCGGCCAAATAGCTCTGGACGTGGTGTTTGGTGATTCAAAGCATTTTCGCAAAGAGAAGCTGACGTTTGAGGTCATGGATTTTCAGAGCGCTTACCACGCTATTTTGGGGAGACCAGCTTACGCACGGTTCATGGCTCGACCATGTTACGTGTACCTCAAACTGAAGATGCCCGGCCCCAAAAGAGTGATCCTCTCACTGGTGATCGGAAAAAGGCAGAAGAGTGTTTCCAGAAAGGCTCAAAGATTGCCGATTCCCAGGTGACAGCGGTCGAGTTTGAAGAATATAAGCAAAATGCAGATCCGAGTGATTTGCTGCGAGCCAAGAAGCCAGCCACGAAGTCAGCATTTCAGTCGTCCGGTGAGACGAAGCCCATCCACATTCACCCGACCGACCCCAATGCAGCTCCGACCCATATCTCCACAACACTCGACCCGAAATAGGAAGAAGCGCTCATCCAGATCCTCCGTGAGAACTGAGACATCTTTGCATGGAAGCCAGCTGACATGCCGGGTGTTCCCAGGGGACTGGCTGAGCATCGCCTTAGAGTCGACTCAACCGCAAAGCCAGTCAAAGAACATCTTCGACGGTCCGTCGTCCAGAAGAGAAAGGCAATCGGTGAGGAAGTGGCTCGACTATTGGCGGCAGGATTTATCCGAGAGATATACCACTCCGAGTGGCTTGCCAATGTCATCATGGTTCCTAAGAAGGACAATTCACTCCGAATGTGCATTGATTTCAAGCACATCAATCGGGCCTGCCCGAAAGATCATTTTCCTCTCCCTCACATTGATCAAATTGTTGACTCGACCACGGGATGCGAGAGATTGTCTTTTCTAGACGCCTATTCCGGGTACCATCAGATCCGTCTGTACGGACCCGATGAGATAAGAACAGCTTTCATCACTCCATTTAGGTGCTTCTGCTATATCACCATGCCATTCGGCCTCAAGAATGCTGGAGCCACATTTATGCGAATGATTCAGAAGTGTTTGCTCACTCAAATCAGTCGGAATGTGGAAGCGTATATGGATGATATCGTGGTCAAGTCGCGACAAGGTTCCGACCTGCTGACTGACCTCGCCGAAACTTTTGCCAACCTCAGGAGGTATGATATCAAGCTCAATCCATCAAAGTGCACATTCGGAGTTCCTGGTGGCAAGTTACTCGGCTTTCTCGTTTCCGAACAAGGAATCGACGCTAATCCAGAAAAAATCGGCACTATACTCCGAATGAAACGCCCCGTGCGGGTGCACGATGTCCAGAAGCTTACTGGATGCTTGGCCGCATTAAGCCGATTCATCTCACGACTCGGTGAAAAGGCATTGCCTCTTTATCGACTGACGAAGAAGGCAGACAAGTTTGAGTGGACTCCAGAAGCTGATGCAGCGTTTGCTGAGCTAAAAGCTCTGCTCTCCACCCAGCCGGTGCTTGCTGCTCCAATCAGCAAAGAGCCTCTGTTGCTTTATATCGCAGCCACAGGACAAGTCGTCAGTACAGTACTTACGGTCGAGCGGGAAGAAGAAGGGAAAACCTTCAAAGTTCAGCGCCCAGTGTATTATCTGTCTGAAGTTTTGACTCCATCCAAGCAAAGATACCCTCATTATCAGAAGCTTGTGTATGGGATATACATGACCACGAAGAAGGTTGCTCATTATTTCTCTGATCATTCCATCACAGTCGTCAGCGACGCTCCACTTTCAGAGATTCTGCACAACAGAGATGCAACTGGTCGAGTGGCGAAATGGGCGATTGAACTTCTTCCCCTTGATATCAAGTTTGAGGCAAAGAAAGCCATTAAGTCCCAAGCAATAGCAGATTTCCTCGCCGAGTGGATTGAACAACAGCAACCGACTGAAGTTCACTCGGAGCATTGGACCATGTTCTTTGATGGCTCTAAGATGTTGAATGGTTCCGGTGCTGGGGTTGTCCTGGTTTCCCCCAAAGGAGATAAGCTCAGATATGTGCTCCAGATTCACTTTGATTCCTCCAACAATGAGGCAGAATACGAGGCCCTTTTGTATGGGTTGCGCATGGCCATCTCACTCGGCGTCCGTCGCCTTATGGTTTATGGTGACTCAGATTTGGTGGTCAACCAAGTGATGAAGGAGTGGGACGTTAGAAGCCCAGCCATGACTGGATACTGTAATGCAGTGAGGAAGCTGGAAAAGAAGTTTGAGGGGTTAGAGCTCCATCATATACCCCGACTGAAAAATCAAGCGGCTGATGATCTGGCTAAGATAGGTTCCAAGAGAGAAGCCATTCCGAGTGGTGTGTTCTTGGAGCATATCCATATTCCGTCAGTAAAAGAAGATCCTTTTACCGAAGAAGCTCCGCAGCCCAAGAGTGCCATAGATCCGACTGAAGTAGAAGTCCCAGCAGTGGTCGACTTGGTCATGGAGGTCTTAGTGGTCACTCCCGACTGGACAGTTCCATATATCATGTATATCCTGAGAAAAGAGCTCCCGGAGGATGAGGAAGAGGCTCGACAGATCATCCGTCGATCCAAGGCCTTTACCGTAATCAAAGGGCAGTTGTACAAAGAGAGCGCGACTGGAGTTGGTCAGAAGTGCATAACACCAGAAGAAGGTCGAATCATCCTTGATGATATCCACTCGGGGACCTGTGGCCATCATGCGTCCTCTCGGACCATCGTGGCCAAAGCATACCGAGCCGGATTTTACTGGCCAAAGGCAAATGAGATGGCAAAGGAAATAGTGGACAAGTGCGAAGGATGTCAGTTCTACTCCAATATGTCACACAAGCCTGCGTCAGCTCTGAAGACCATACCACTCGTCTGGCCCTTCGCAGTATGGGGGTTGGATATGGTGGGTCCCTTGAGGATAGGTCGAAGCGGTTTCACGCATGTACTGGTGGCAGTCGACAAGTTCACCAAATGGATTGAGGCTAAACCCATCAAGAACCTTGACGCCGGCACTGCTGTTAGCTTCATCAGGGAACTGATATTCAGATATGGAGTCCCGCACAGTATCATCATAGACAATGGGTCAAACTTCGACTCGGAAGAATTCAGGGATTTCTGCACTTCTCAAGGCACACGAGTCGACTACGCTTCGGTCGCCCATCCACAGTCAAATGGACAAGCGGAGCGAGCCAATGGCTTGATCCTCAAAGGGTTGAAACCCCGACTGATGCGTGACCTTAAGCATGCGGCTGGAGCATGGGTCAATGAACTTCCCTCGGTGCTTTGGGGTCTGAGGACCACGCCTAATCGGTCGATCGGAAGGACTCCATTCTTCTTGGTCTATGGAGCTGAAGCGGTCTTGCCGAGTGATCTGCTCCACAATGCTCCTCGTGTTGAGCTCTACAACGAGGCTGAAGCGAAACAAGCACGACAAGATGCAGTCGACCTTTTAGAGGAGGAAAGAGAGATGGCTCTGATCCGATCGACCATCTATCAACAGGAGTTGCGTCGCTTCCACGCTAGAAACGTGAAGAGTCGAGCCTTCCAGGAAGGAGATTTGGTTCTCTGAGTGGATCAGCAGAAACAACACAAGCTTGCTCCTTCTTGGGAAGGACCCTTCATTGTCACCAAGGTTCTCCACAACGGAGCGTACCGTCTCTACAACGTCAAGCACAATATCGACGAGCTCCGAGCTTGGAACGCGGAGCTACTCCGCCCATTTTACACTTAAGTTTTCACTCGGATGAGTTGTAATAAAAGTACTCTTGTAGTTCATGTTTTGCAAGATAATAGTGTCATAATTTCACCAATGATTTTTGTCACTTTTATTTGTTCAGTAAAATTTCCCCCTCAGTGGGTGACTTAGCTGCGAATTCGTTTCGCCTAAGTTTGTAAAAAAAATCCTTACCGAGTGGAGATCCAGCCTCCCACTCGGGGGCTTAGCCGCGAATCCGTTTCGCCTAAGTTTCAATAAAATCCTACCAAGTGGTGAGCCAGGCTCCCACTCGGGGGCTTAGCTGCAGTCCAAGTACTCGCCTAAGTTTCAATAAAATCCTACTGAGTGGTGAGCGAGACTCCCACTCGGGGGCTTAGCTGCAGCCCAGTGCTCGCCTAAGTAATAAAAATCCTACCGAGTGGTGAGCCAGACTCCCACTCGGGGGCTTAGCTGCAGTCCAAGTACTCGCCTAAGTTTCAATAAAATCCTACCGAGTGGTGAGCCAGACTCCCACTCGGGGGCTTAGTTGCAGCCCAATGCTCGCCTAAGTTCGAATACAACAGGCGATAGCAAGGAAGACGAGGTGCAGGTCGACTGCGACCCTCTCCTCCGAGCTACACCACAAGTACAATGTGCGGTAGCAAGGAAGATGAGGTGCAGGTCGACTGCGACCCTCTCCTCCGAGCTACGCCACAAGTACAATGTGCGGCAGCAAGGAAGACGAGGTGCAGGTCGACTGCGGCCCTCTCCCCCGAGCTACGCCACAAGTACAATGTGCGGTAGCAAGGAAGACGAGGTGCAGGTCGACTGCGGCCCTCTCCTCCGAGCTACGTCACAAGTACAATGTGCGGTAGCAAGGAAGAGGAGGTGCAGGTCGACTGCGACCCTCTCCTCCGAGCTACGCCACAAGTACAACGTGCGGTGGTAAGGAAGACGAGGTGCAGGTCGACTGCCACCTTCTCCTTCGAGCTACGCCACAAGTACAACGTGAAAATCCTACCGAGTGGAGAGCAGACCTCCCACTCGGAGGCTTAGTTGCAGCCCAGTGCTCGCCTAAGTTATAAAAATCCTACCGAGTGTGGAGCACACCTCCCACTCGGGGGCTTAGCTGCAGCCCAGTGCTCGCCTAAGTTATAAAAATCCTACCGAGTGTGGAGCACACCTCCCACTCGGGGGCTTAGCTGCAGCCCAGTGCTCGCCTAAGTTATAAAAATCCTACCGAGTGTGGAGCACACCTCCCACTCGGGGGCTTAGCTGCAGCCCAGTGCTCGCCTAAGTAATAGAAATCCTACCGAGTGGAGAGCATGCCAACCACTCGGAGGCTTAGCCGCAGCCTAGTGCCTGCCTAAGCGAATTGGGGAACAAGTCGACTGCAATGAGCACCTCGCTTTAACCTGCAAAAGACATCCCAAGCCAAGTGCAAGCATATTTGAACATCGAATCCAAGTTAGGATAAATACCTAACGGAACCGAAAGTGCTCAGGAGCTAAGCCTGTTAAGGTTTATCGGTTACAAAATCACTCGGCATACCGAGGCAAATTTAAAGTGTCGAGCTCAAGAAGTTTTTTACCCCTCCTGTGGAGGGCTGGAAGGTGCAACAAACTCATCAAGATCAATTCCGTCCGCGATCCGAGTGGCAGCAGCGATGAAAGTCTCCATGAAAGACCGGAAATCATGCTTCTTGGTGTTAGCCACCCGAAGAGCCGCCAGCTTGTCCTCTCGTGCATCCTTGCAATGGACTCGGGCCAGACACAGAGCGACATCTGCACCACACCTGGCAGAAGACTTCTTCCACTCCTGCACTCGACCAGGGACCGTGTTTAGTCGAGTCATCAGAGACTCGAGGTCATTTTGGAGTGTCTCCCTGGGCCAGAGCGTAGTGTCAATGCGGGAAGTGGCGACCTTCAGCCTTGCAAGATAGTCAATGACAGCAGCAACGCGAGACTCGAGCCGGAACACGTTCATGGCGACTTCATCATTCACCGGAGAGTTGATGGGGTCCAGGTTTGGTTCCAGTCGACCAGTCTCCTCTTCAAAGTTTTGGCAAAATTCTGCAAGTACAATCGCCGAGTCAAGGCAATGGTCGAATGGAAAGATCACTGTAAAAACGATTGTTTGGCGCAAAGGATTACCTTCGAGCATGAGGAACAACTTCTTGGCGAGTCCGCTCAGATAGGCCTCCAGATCATTCTTCTTCCCAGCCAACTCTGGCCTTGTCATTCAGAGCAGCTTTGTCGCTTTTCAGTCGACTGACCTCCTTGTTGGCAATAGCAAGAGCAGCTTTCAGATTGGTGTTTTCTTCTTCAAGCTTGGTGACCGAAGCTAACTTCTCGTCTGCGAGCTTGGTCTTCTCTAAAGCTGTTTTTTGCATCTCAGCTAGCTCAAGGTCTTTCTTCTTCTGGGCTTCCTTCACTTTGCCTGCAAAGTTACAGCAAGATCAGATTTTCAAACAAATGAGGGGCAAAGGTAGTCGTCGAGGCCTCACCAAACATACCTTTGGTCTCCTCCTTCGCCTTCGCCAGATTCTCCTGGACCAGCTTCAGATCAAGCTCGAGTTGGATATGCTTGTTCTCCAGCTCGGTGTAACGAGCCGCAAGGTCGCAGGATTTCTACGAAGAACCAATCGACAACATGTCAAAGACAATTCACTTCCGAGTGACTAAGGAAAAATCATACGTTTCTAAGACTACAGCCGAATACAAACATTCGATCGTAGTCTCGGGGACTACACCCAGTGGGTGCACTCAGCGTGCCCCCACTAGTTCTATCAAGATAGAGTCGACCAGTCGACCAAAAAAACAGGGCATGTTCTACAGACTGTAGTCAACTGCCAGTAGTCGACTACAGTCTCGGGGACTACACCCAGTGGGTGCACTCCGCGTGCCCCCACCGGTTGGAGAAATCCATTCGACCTAGACGAATGAAGGAAGAACTTAACTTATAAAGCCTATGGTTGACTGCCAGCAGTCCACCATAGCCTTGGGGACTACACCCAGTGGGTGCACTCAGCGTGCCCCCACTAAACCGGATTTCAATCGACACACCCAATGGGTGACTAATACGGATTCCAGAAAGAAGAATTTTCAGAGATCATATCCTAACAGAACAGGCGATGACCGACTGACCTGAACGTTGCTTTGAAGAGAGGAACTGGCGTCATAGGCTGCCTGGCTAGCCTCCCGGATGGCCTTCACCTGCTCCATCATGACTCCTGCCTGGCGCATCGCTTCTTTTGCAGCACTGGCTTGGTCCTCTGGGACGTAGTGGGTCGACAAGAGTGAAGGCTGTGCAGCACTCGACAACGCGGGGTGAGCACTCGTCAGCGACACCGCGAAAGATACGGTGTGCCGAGTGGTGTTCTCCTCCTCTGCGACCAGTGTCTCGGGCGCTGTCATGTCCTGAGCCATCCTGCCAGCAGACGCTTTCCTGCTCCTCCTGTGCTTCAGCGGTTCCTCATCGTCGTCGTCGTCAGGAAGGGTGATAACGACATTGGATGGAGCTGCAGAAAAGGATCAGAATTAGAGACCAAGAGCGAATCGACTAAAAAACGGAATTAAGAGAGTGGTACCAGGTTTTGAGGTTGCAGCATCTTCCATCTCATGATCGTCAGCCCTGGCTGAGGTATCAGAAGTAGCAGCACTGCAATTCCAAAAATCAGTTGGTTAACTCATGAGTCGACCAAAAATAAACTCGTGTAGAGCAAGAAGACTCAGATAGCATTTTTACCCTGATATGGTGGGAATTGACACCTTCATCTTCGGCAAGACCTTCGCTGGTTTCGTCGGCACCGTTCGGGATTGCTTCGGAGCCTTCTCAGTCAGCGCCGAAGAAGTGGTCCGAGGGCGCTTGGTCGACTGCACGACAGTCGCGACCCCCTTACCACGTTCAGTCGCAGGATCATGGATGAGCTTCGATCACCTCTCCGTGCGAGGCGGTGCAATTTCCTCCTCCTCCTCCTCTTCTTCCTCCCCATCGAAGTCGTCGTCATCATCATCTTCAGCAGCATCCGAGTCCCACTCCTCCTGGTTTTCGCCCCCACTTGCTTCCCCCTCTTCAGTCGGAGTCTGCGCTCCATTGGCATCGAGTATAGTTCGGTGAGGGCCCGTCAGACATCAAGACAAAGATCAATCGACCAATTTGCAGCGAGAACAGAATAAGTATGGCAAGAATACAATTGGAGATAAAGTGGGCATACCTTGTCTGGAATGCTAGAATGGTCGAGTGGTGGAATCCTCCTGGCTCCTCGAGGGTTGTCTTTGTTCCCTGTGACCGCGGCCATCCACCTCTCCAGTGTAGCATCGTCGACTACTTCTGGGTGGACCCGAGTGTCATCTTCGGTTCCACAGTACAGCCACATACAATGGCCTCGGTACTGAAGTGGCTGGATGCGCCGCCTAAGGAAGACCTCCAGAAGATCCATACCCGTCACTCCTTCCCGTACTAACTGGACTACGCACTCCATCAACATCTTCACGTCGGCTTTCTCCTCCGGGAGCACCTTCAGAGAAGAGGGCTTGTTTGCTCGGTCCATGGTAAACGGAGGGAGACCACTCGACTGTCCCGGCGTCGACTCATTCTGGCAGTAGAACCAAGTCGACTGCCATCCTCTGACCGACTCAGGAAGGGTCATGGCCGGAAAAGTACTCTTGTTTCTCATCTGGATCCCAAGACCCCCGCACATCTGGATAATCTTAGTTCTATCGTTATCAGGACTCGCCTTTTTCACCGTTTGAGAACGACAGGTGAATATGTGTTTGAACAGACCCCAGTGCGGTCGGCAGCCTAGGAAGTTCTCACACATGGACACGAAGGCAGCAAGATAGGCGATGGAGTTCGGGTTGAAGTGGTGGAGTTGCGCCCCAAAGAAGTTCAAGAAACCACGAAAAAAGACACTCGGAGGCAGAGAGAACCCACGGTCGACGTGAGTGGCCAGAAGAACGCACTCACCCTCTTCCGGCTGTGGTTGCCACTCGTCCCCCGGGAGCCTCGCTGCCCCGTGGGGGATCAAACCTTTGCTGGCCATCTCCGTGAGATCCTTCTCGGTGATGGTCGACCGGATCCAATCTCCTTGGACCCAGCCGTGCGGCAGACGAGATCTCGAAGAAGACCCGCCCCGACTGGTTGCTCTCCCTTTCGCCTTCGCCTTCCCCGTCACCGTCACCTTCTTCGCGCGCTCTAGTGCCGCCGTCTTCTCCTTCACCATTGTTGCCGACGAAGCATACAAGGAGCGATTGCGCGGAGGCGAGAGCGGGCGCAGTGGGCGGAGGCGGAGAGGGCAGGGGGAGAATGGAGAGATACTGTTCAAAAACCCTCGCTGGGCGCCTTTATAAGAGCACTTCCAAGTGAATGACAAGTGGGCCCGGGCAATCCAATCACATCCCGAAACAGTCGCGCGTACGAGATACGTGGCGAAAAAGGTGGCGCGGGAATCGAGGCATCTATGCCCTATCCCATCTGAGCGCCACGGTCCGCCCCGCTTCGTGCGCTTCCCCAAAATTCGGATCCCACAAAATCCGCTAATCACAGATTGATCTGTCAGACGAGAGATTTCCTGCGATCCGTCGCTCGGAAATTACTAAGTTCAAAAGTTCACTCGACAAGAGAAAAGAATGGATCAAGGCGACTGAAGAAAAGTTGCTGATTATCAACGAAGAGATTATTGGTCCAAGACGATACATATCCAGAACGCAAAAGCAGGTCGGAAATAATATCAACTCCTTCCTCACTCAAACCTCAATCCATTCGGGGGCTAATGATGAAGTCATGTACCTAGGGTAGGGTCATAGACCTGATCTAAGTACCCTACCCAAGGACACCCTCAGAAGAGACTGCCTTCTAGTCGACCAAGAGGGACTTCACTCGACGGACTCGAAGGACTCGACCATGAAGACTCACTCGACCACCAAAAGAACAAGAGGCACTCTGCACCGCAACGGTCTGTAATTTAGTAGACTTTATGGCATTTAGGACACTTTATGTGAGGCGTTACCAGTAACGCCTAGACTTAATGTACTTTAAACCCCGCATTACTGAGGGCCGGAGGGGTCTGGCAGGCACTATATAAGACACCCCCTCCTCAGTGTAAAGGGTTTGCACCCCTGTAATCCATACATACATAATCCACTCGACCGCCTCCGGGCTCCGAGACGTAGGGCTATTACTTCCTCCGAGAAGGGCCTGAACTCGTACATCTCTTGTGTTTACAACTGCTCCATAGCTAGGACCTTGCCTCTCCATACCCACCCCCACTCTACTGTCGGACTTAGAACCATGACAGCACCCTCAATAAGCAAACTCTCTGGATCTATTCCATTTGCTGCAATCTCTGACAAAGGATCTTCTACAAAGACTGAAACTAGGCTATGGGAAGGGGATGCACTTGTTGCTGCAAAACTTGTTGTTGATTTTATGAAACATAGGGGCAATGTGCACACCAAGTCAGACCTGAAGTTGCTGATGAAATCTGTATGGTCAACCATGACTACAAGCATCTTGTGCTCAGCACTGGCTCTGATCATATGCTGCACATCCTCATCACTGCTAATTCTGATCAAACCATCTGAGATTGGTTTATTTGGTTTGCTGAAGTAAATGATGTGCTCACTCACAGGATATCCCAACCAAAGCAAGTGTTGTTCAAGGAATGCATAAGAGAAAGTGCCAGAGTCAACAAAGTCTAGCACCTCAACAGAAGGGTTCCAGTACTCCAGGTTTGTGATTGGGCCACAGAAAATTCCACCATGCTCAAGTTCCGGTGTAAAAAATGGACTGTCCACCCTTTCTCCATTTGCTGCATCACACACTGTATTCAAAACAAAGATGCATCAGTTGAGTTAACTGAATAAATTAGTCAATTGCATAACATACTTGAACAACAGCTTAAGGTTCAGTTAACTACAGTAAGCTGAAAAAGATTCAGTTAACTACAGTACTTGACAAAATTCTGATAACTACAGTAACTGAAAATATGCAGTTAACTACAGCAACTGAACATGGTAACTGAACTACAGATAACTACATATTCAGTTAACTTGAAAATATTCAGTTAACTACATGTTCAGTGAACTAAATATAAACTAACCATAAATGAAATACAACATTATCACAACATTAACACAAACCAATCAATTCACTGAAACTTAGCTGCACATACCATTAGCTTTACCAAAAATATACTAAATGGTGTAACAAAATAGCCAAGTTTATACTATGTACAATACATCTTCAACAGCAAAAAGAAGTTAAATTTCACAACACGAACAGATGCTTGAGTAAGAGTGCAGGGTAAAGCAGAACGAAAAGCCAACTACAAAGGCATTAACATCGAATTTGTCCGCCATAAACCCTAGCTATCGTGTCGAACCAAAACCTAAATTCATCGGCCGAAACCCTAGCTCCACTTCGCCATACATGACCCTACTCAAATAACACCACTAGACGACCCTGATTCGAGCTGCAAATGGCGGGGCGACGAGCTCAGAGGAGCAAAGTAGAGGACAGGAGAGGGAGGGAAAGAAAGCAGAGAAGGGGCGTCGAGCTCACAGTAATCAGGAGGGAATGCTCCGAATGGCCGGACGAGATGAGCAGATGCCGGCGTCTCCACGTCCCCGGCGAACGGCGGCGACGACGCCTCCGTCACTGACATCACTGTTAGGGAACGTAGTAATTTCAAAAATTTCCTACGCACACGCAAGATCATGGTGATGGCATGGCAACGAGAGGGGAGAGTGTTGTCCACGTACCCTCGTAGACCGTAAGCGGAAGCGTTATGACAACGCGGTTGATGTAGTTGTACGTCTTCAGATCCGACCGATCCAAGCACCGAACGTACGGCACCTCCGAGTTCAGCACACGTTCAGCTCGATGACGATCCCCGGGCTCCGATCCAGCAAAGCGTCGGGGATGAGTTCCGTCAGAATGACGGCGTGGTGACGATGATGATGTTCTACCGGCGCAGGGCTTCGCCTAAACTCCGCGACGATATGACCGAGGTGGAATATGGTGGAGGGGGGCACCGCACACGGCTAAGGAACGATCCGAGATCAACTTATGTCTCATGGGGTGCCCCCTGCCCCCGTATATAAAGGAGCAAGGGGGGAGGAGGCCGGCCTTAGGAGGGGGCGCGCCAAGTGTGGAGTCCTACTAGGACTCCCTAGTCCTAGTAGGATTCCACCTCCCTTGTTGGAGTAGGAGAAGGGGAAAGAGGGGGAGAGGAAGAAGGAAGGGGGGCTGCGCCCCTTGTCCAATTCGGACCAAAGGGGGGCGCAGGCCTCCTTCCTTTTGGCCTCTCTCCTCTATTCCCATATGGCCCAATAAGGCCCATATACTCCCCGGCGAATTCCCGTAACTCTCCGGTACTCCGAAAAATACCCGAATCACTCGGAACCTTTCCGAACTCCGAATATGGTCGTCCAATATATTGATCTTTACGTCTCGACCATTTCGAGACTCCTCGTCATGTCCCCGATCTCATCCGGGACTCCGAACTCCTTCGGTAAATCAAAACTCATAAACTCATAATATAACTGTCATCGAAACGTTAAGCGTGCGGACCCTACGGGTTCGAGAACTATGTAGACATGACCTAGAACTATTCTTGGTCAATAACCAATAGCGGAACCTGGATGCCCATATTGGCTCCTACATATTCTACGAAGATCTTTATCGGTCAAACCGCATAACAACATACTTTGTTCCCTTTGTCATCGGTATGTTACTTGCCCGAGATTCGATCGTCGGTATCCAATACCTAGTTCAATCTCGTTATCGGCAAGTCTCTTTACTCGTTACGTAATGCATCATTCCGTAACTAACTCATTAGCTACATTGCTTGCAAGGCTTATAGTGATGTGCATTACCGAGAGGGCCCAGAGATACCTCTCCGATGATCGGAGTGACAAAACCTAATCTCGAAATACGCCAATCCAACATGTACCTTTGGAGACACCTGTAGTACTCCTTTATAATCACCCAGTTACGTTGTGACGTTTGGTAGCACCCAAAGTGTTCCTCCGGTAAACGGGAGTTGCATAATCTCATAGTTACAGGAACATGTATAAGTCATGAAGAAAGCAATAGCAACATACTAAATGATCAAGTGCTAAGCTAACGGAATGGGTCAAGTCAATCACATCATTTCTCCTAATGATGTGATCCCGTTAATCAAATGACAACTCATTTGTCCATGGCTAGGAAACATAACCATCTTTGATAAACGAGCTAGTCAAGTAGAGGCATACTAGTGACACTATGTTTGTCTATGTATTCACACATGTATTATGTTTCCGGTTAATACAATTTTAGCATGAATAATAAACATTTATCATGATATAAGGAAATAAATAATAACTTTATTATTGCCTCTAGGGCATATTTCCTTCAGTCTCCCACTTGCACTAGAGTCAATAATCTAGTTCACATTGCCATGTGATTTAACACCAATATTCATATCTGTATATGATTAACACCCATAGTTCACATCGTCATGTGACCAACACCCAAAGGGTTTACTAGAGTCAATAATCTAGTTCACATAGCTATGTGATTAACACCCAAAGAGTACTGAGGTGCGATCATGTTTTGCTCGTGAGAGAATCTTAGTCAACGGGTCTGTCACATTCAGAGTCGTGTGTATTTTGCAAATATTCTATGTCCACAATGCTCTGCATGGAGCTACTATAGCTAATTGCTCCCACTTTCAATATGTATCCAGATTGAGACTTAGAGTCATCTGGATTGGTGTAAAAGCTTGCATCGTTGTAACTTTTTACGACGGGCTCTTTTATCACCTCCATAATCGAGAAACATCTCCTTAGTCCTCACTAAGGATATTCTTGACCGCTGTACAGTGATCTACTCTTAGATCAAAATTGTATTCCTTTGTCAAACTCAGAGCAAGGTATACAATAGGTCTGGTTCACAGCATAGCATACTTTATAGAACCTATGACTGAGGCATAGGGAATGACTTTTCATTCTCTTTCTATTTTCTGCCATGGTTGGGTCTTGAGTCTTACTCAACTTCACACCTTTGCATCACAGGCAAGAACTCCTTCTTTGACTATTCTATTTTGAACTATTTCAAAAATTTATCAAGGTATGTACTCATTGGAAAAATCTTATCAAGCGTCTTGATCTATCTATATAGATCTTGATGCTCAATGTGTAAGCAGCTTCACTGAGGTCTTTCATTGAAAAACTTTTATTCAAGTATCCCTTTATGCTATCCAGAAATTCTATATCATTTCTGATCAACAATATGTCATCTACATATAGTATTAGAAATGCTACAGAGCTCCCACTCACTTTCTTGTAAATACAGACTTCTCAAAAAAGTCTATATAAAACCATATGATTTGATCAACTCATCAAAGCGTATATTCCAACTCCGAGAGGCTTGCACCAGTCTATAAATGGATCGCTGGAGCTTGCACACTTTGTTAGCACCTTTAGGATTGACAAAACCTTCTGGTTGCATCATATACAACTCTTCTTTAATAAATCCATTAAGGAATGCAGTTTTGATATCCTTTTGCCAGCTTTCATAAAATGTGGCAATTGCTAACATGATTCGGACAGACTTAAGCATCGCTACAGTTGAGAAAATCTCATTGTAGTCAACACCTTGAACTTGTCGAAAACCCTTTTGCGACAAGTCGAGATAGTAACACTACTATCATCATCTGTCTTCCTCTTGAAGATCCATTTATACAATATGGCTTGCCGATCATCGGGCAACTCCACCAAAGTCCACACTTTGTTCTCATACATGGATCCCATCTCAGATTTCATGGCCTCAAGCCATTTTGCGGAATCTGGGCTCATCATCGCTTCCTCATAGTTCGTAGGTTCATCATGGTCTAGTAACATGACTTCCAGAATAAGATTACCGTACCACTCTGGTGCGGATCTTAATCTGGAAGATCTACAAAGTTCGGTAGTAACATGATCTGAAGCTTTATGATCATCATCATTAGCTTCCTCACTAATTGGTGTAGGAATCACTGGAACTGATTTCTGTGATGAACTACTTTCCAATTCGGAAGAAGGTACAAATTACCTTATCAAGCTCTACTTTCCTCCCACTCACTTCTTTCGAGAGAAACTCCTTCTCTAGAAAGGATCCATTCTTAGCAACGAATATTTTGCCTTCGGATCTGTGATAGAAGGTGTACCCAACAGTTTCCTTTGGGTATTCTATGAAGACGCACTTCTCCGATTTGGGTTTGAGCTTATCAGGATGAAACTTTTTCACATAAGCATCGTAGCCCCAAACTTTAAGAAACGACAACTTGGGTTTCTCGCTAAACCATAGTTCATATGGTGTCGTCTCAACGGATTTAGATGGTGCCCTTTTAACGTGAATGCAGCTGTCTCTAATGCATAACCCCAAAACGATAACGGTAAGAGACATCATAGATCGCACCATATCCAATAAAGTGCGGTTACGATGTTCGGACACACCATAACGTTGTGGTGTTCCAGGTGGCGTGAGCTGTGAAACTATTCCACATTGTTTTAATTGAATACCAAACTCATAACTCAAATATCCGTCTCCGCGATCAGATCGCAGAAACTTTATTTTCTTGTTACGATGATTTTTCCACTTCACTCTGAAATTCTTTGAACCTTTCAACTATTTCAGACTTATGTTTCATCAAGTAGATATACCCATATCTGCTCAAATCATCTTGTGAAGGTCAGAAAATAACGATACTTGCCACGAGCATCAACACTCATTGGATCGCATACATCGGTATGAATTATTTCCAATAAGTCAGTAGCTTGTTCCATTGTTCCGGAGAACAGAGTTTTAGTCATCTTGCCCAAAAGGCACGGTTCGCAAGCATTAAATGATTCATAACCAAGTGATTCCAAAAATCCATCTTTATGGAGTTTCTTCATGCGCTTTACACTGATATGACCCAAACAGCAGTGCCACAAATAAGTTGCACTATCATTATTAACTTTGCATCTTTTGGCATCAATATTATGAATATGTGTATCACTACGATCGAGATCCAACAAACTATTTTCATTGGGTGTATGACCATTTGAAGGTTTTATTCATGTAAACAGAACAACAATTATTCTCTGACTTTAAATGAATAACCGTATTGCAATAAACATGATCAAGTCATATTCATGCTCAACGCAAACGCCAAATAACATTTATTTAGGTTTAACACTAATCCTGAAAGTATAGGGAGTGTGTGATGATGATCATATCAATCTTGGAACTACTTCCAACACTCATCGTCACTTCCCCTTCAACTAGTCTCTGTTTATTCTGTAACTCATGTTTCGAGTTACTAATCTTAGTAACCGAACAAGTATCAAATACTCAGGGGCTACTATAAACACTAGTAAGGAACATATTAAAAAACCTGTATATCAAATATACCTTTGTTCACTTTGCCATCCTTCTTATCCACCAAATGTTCAGGGCATTTCCGCTTCCAGTGACCATTTCCTTTGCAGTGTAAGCATTCAGTTTCAGGCTATGGTCCAGCTTTGGGCTTCTTCGCAGGAGTGACAACTTGCTTGTCTTTCCACTTGAAGTTCCCTTTCTTTCCCTTTGCCCTTTTCTTGAAACTAGTGGTCTTATCAATCATCAACACTTGATGCTCTTTCTTGATTTCTACCTTCGTCGATTTCAATATCACTAAGAGCTCGGGAATCGTTTTCGTTATCCCTTGCATACTATAGTACATCATGAAGTTCTAGTAACTTAGTGATGGTGACTAGAGAATTCTGTCAATCACTATCTTATCTAGAATATTAACTCCCACTTGATTCAAGTGATTGAAGTACCCAGACAATCTGAGCACATGCTCACTAGTTGAGCGATTCTCCTCCATCTTTTAGCTATAGAACTTGTTGGAGACTTCATATCTCTCAACTCGGGTATTTGCTTGAAATATTAACTTCAATTCCTGGAACATCTCATATGGTCCATGACGTTCAAAACGTCTTTGAAGTCCCGATTCTAAAGCCGTTAAGCATGGTGCACTAAACTATCAAGTAGTCATCATATTGAGCTAGCCAAACGTTCATAACGTTTGCATCTGCTCCTGCAATAGGTTTGTCACCTAGCGGTGCATCAAGGACATAATTCTTCTGTGCAGCAATGAGGATAAACCTCAGATCACGGATCCAATCCGCATCATTGCTACTAACATCTTTCAACACGGTTTTCTCTAGGAACATATCAAAATAAACATATGAAAGCAACAATGCGAGCTATTGATCTATAACATAATTTGCAAAATAATACCAGGACTAAGTTCATGATAAACTAAAGTTCAATTAATCATATTACTAAAGAACTCCCACTTAGACAGACATCTCTCTAGTCATCTAAGTGATCACGTGATCCAAATCAACTAAACCATGTCCGATCATCACGTGAGATGGAGTAGTTTCAATGGTGAACATCACTATGTTGATCATATCTACTATATGATTCACGTTCGACCTTTCGGTCTCCGTGTTCCGAGGCCATATCTGTATATGCTAGGCTCGTCAAGTTTAACCCGAGTATTCTGCGTGTGCAACTGTTTTGCACCCTTGTATTTGAACGTAGAGCCTATCACACCCGATCATCACGTGGTGTCTCAGCACGAAGAACTTTCGCAACGGTGCATACTCAGGGAGAACACTTCTTGATAATTTAGTGAGAGATCATCTTAAAATGCTGCCGTCAATCAAAGCAAGATAAGATGCATAAAGGATAAACATCACATGCAATCAATATAAGTGATATGATATGGCCATCATCATCTTGTGCTTGTGATCTCCATCTCCGAAGCACCGTCGTGATCACCATCGTCACCGCCGCGACACCTTGATCTCCATCGTAGCATCGTTGTCGTTACGCCATCTATTGCTTCTTCGACTATCGCTACCGCTTAGTGATAAAGTAAAGCAATTACAGGGCGTTTGCATTTCATACAATAAAGCGACAACCATATGGCTCCTGCCAGTTGCCGATAACTTCGGTTACAAAACATGATCATCTCATACAATAAAACATAGCATCACGTCTTGACCATATCACATCACAACATGCCCTGCAAAAACAAGTTAGACGTCCTCTACTTTGTTGTTGCAAGTTTTACGTGGCTGCTACGGGCTTAGCAAGAACCGTTCTTACCTACGCATCAAAAACCACAACGATAGTTCGTCAAGTTGGTGCTGTTTTAACCTTCGCAAGGACCGAGCGTAGCCACACTCGATTCAGCTAAAGTGAGAGAGACAGACACCCGCCAGCCACCTTTAAGCACGAGTGCTTGTAACGGTGAAACCAGTCTCGCGTAAGCGTACGCGTAATGTCGGTCCGGGCCGCTTCATCTCACAATACCGCCGAACCAAAGTATGACATGTTGGTAAGTAGTATGACTTGTATCGCCCACAACTCACTTGTGTTCTACTCGTGCATATAACATCAACGCATAAAACCTAGGCTCGGATGCCACTGTTGGGGAACGTAGTAATTTCAAAAAATTCCTACGCACACGCAAGATCATGGTGATGGCATAGCAACAAGAGGGGAGAGTGTTGTCCACGTACCCTCGTAGACCGTAAGCGGAAGCGTTATGACAACGCGGTTGATGTAGTCGTACGTCTTCACGATCCGACCGATCCAAGCACCGAACGTACGGCACCTCCGAGTTCAGCACACGTTCAGCTCGATGACGATCCCCGGGCTCCGATCCAGCAAAGTGTCGGGGATGAGTTCCGTCAGCACGACGGCGTGGTGACGATGATGATGTTCTACCGGCGCAGGGCTTCGCCTAAACTCTGCGACGATATAACCGAGGTGGAATATGGTGGAGGGGGGCACCGCACACGGCTAAGAAACGATCTGTAGATCAACTTATGTCTCATGGGGTGCCCCCTGCCCCCGTATATAAAGGAGCAAAGGGGAGGAGGCCGGCCCTAGGAGGGGGCGCGCCAAGTGTGGAGTCCTACTAGGACTCCCTAGTCCTAGTAGGATTCCACCTCCCTTGTTGGAGTAGGAGAATGGGAAAGAGGGGGAGAGGAAGAAGGAAAGGGGGGCTGCGCCCCTTGTCCAATTCGGACCAAGGGGGGCGCATGCCTCCTTCCTTTTGGCCTCTCTCCTCTATTCCCGTATGGCCCAATAAGGCCCATATACTCCCCGGCGAATTCCCATAACTCTCCGGTACTCCGAAAAATACCCGAATCACTCGGAACCTTTCTGAACTCCGAATATGGTCGTCCAATATATCGATCTTTACGTCTCGACCATTTCGAGACTCCTCGTCATGTCCCCGATCTCATTCGGGACTCCGAACTCCTTCGGTACATCAAAACTCATAAACTCATAATATAACTGTCATCGAAACATTAAGCGTGCGGACCCTACGGGTTCGAGAACTATGTAGACATGACCTAGAACTATTCTTGGTCAATAACCAATAGCGGAACCTGGATGCCCATATTGGCTCCTACATATTCTACGAAGATCTTTATCGGTCAAACCGCATAACAACATACTTTGTTCCCTTTGTCATCGGTATGTTACTTGCCCGAGATTCGATCGTCGGTATCCAATACCTAGTTCAATCTCGTTACCGGCAAGTCTCTTTACTCGTTACGTAATGCATCATTCCGTAACTAACTCATTAGCTACATTGCTTGCAAGGCTTATAGTGATGTGCATTACCGAGAGGGCCCAGAGATACCTCTCCGATGATCGGAGTGACAAAACCTAATCTCGAAATACGCCAACCCAACATGTACCTTTGTAGACGCCTGTAGTACTCCTTTATAATCACCCAGTTACGTTGTGACGTTTGGTAGCACCCAAAGTGTTCCTCCGGTAAACGGGAGTTGCATAATCTCATAGTTACATGAACATGTATAAGTCATGAAGAAAGCAATAGCAACATACTAAATGATCAAGTGCTAAGCTAACGGAATGGGTCAAGTCAATCACATCATTTCTCCTAATGATGTGATCCCGTTAATCAAATGACAACTCTTTTGTCCATGGCTAGGAAACATAACCATCTTTGATAAACGAGCTAGTCAAGTAGAGGCATACTAGTGACACTATGTTTGTCTATGTATTCACACATGTATTATGTTTCCGGTTAATACAATTTTAGCATGAATAATAAACATTTATCATGATATAAGGAAATAAATAATAACTTTATTATTGCCTTTAGGGCATATTTCCTTCAGTCACCATCGACCCGCCAGCCCGTGAGCTCTATCGCCCCGACAGCGACCAACTGAACCCTCTCGAACGGACGCGAAGTGGAATCCGACAGATTTAATTCAGGTGGGGAACGAGTGGGGGGTGACTGTGGGTTGAATCAGTGAAACGGTAGGGGGTTTTGTGCAAAACTGCCAGTGCTGACCGGCCCAGCCACTTGGCACCCAATTGGCGAGCTCTGATTGGCCTGGGACTAAAACATCACATTGGATGCAAGTTGGGGTATGGTTTGGTGTAGTTTTGCAACTTTGGGACTAAATCATCACATTGTGTGCAAGTTAGGGTACCTGGGGTGCTATTACCTCTTTAAATTACGGCTCGGATGGCTGTTTTGACATGTGACATGTACTCGTGTTTTTGTTTTCATTTTCAGTTTTTAATTTATTCGACAGGGTAAATAAGCAATAGAAGTGGAAAACCAAAGTAGACCGATTCATCGGCGCCGATCATTCGTTGGATCAATGCACGTATCAACCAAAGTGCTCGGCGGACGCCGGCGTCGCTTTCAAGGGTGCAGCTCGGTGAAACCCTAGCCAACGCCACAACGATGCCGAGGTGACCCAGAGTTGAGCCACCTTTCCCTCGTCACTGGTCTCTTCTTCATCGTCCTCGCTCGGGCTAATAAAGGGCGGGCCCTAGCGGCGCCTAGATGGTCGGGGCACACGTGGTCTGGGGTGTATTCAATGGGTGTTTCTTTTCGAAGTTTTTCCTCAAAGATGCTCCTAGGGTTTCCGTGGCGACTAGTTCTTCTGCATCGATTGCTGCGGAGGCCGATCTCAAGGAGTTGATGCTGCACTTAGGGATTGAGGACGTTGACCTTGATGATGTGGTCCTGCCCCATTCTACTCAGATGACACGCAAAAGGGAGGAAGAAGCCTAGCTGCCGACAGCGGTGGTGAGGAGAGGGGCGGAGAGATGGGCACCGGCGTGAGGGAGGCGTCCATGTAGCTAGTGGGAGTGACACGAGGTGAAGTTTGTTTTTCCCCTTTTCTGGTAAATGGATTTACCCATTCAGGGGCGCAAGTGGCACCTTCTTTTTTCTTGTTTATAAACAATGCTACCCTAGCTAGCAACCCAAACAGAAAACCGACTCCAAGATGAATTATGAAAATAAAATCAACCTTTCCAGACCTTGTCCTGTACCGGATGCATGCATGTTCGGCGGTCCGGATGCACATGAACAGAGTGGAAATTTGGGAAAGTATTTTGATTAATATATTGTTTGAGGTTTGTATACACAGGTGTTGGAGGCAACATGTGGCTTATTTAGACGCAGATCAACATGCCAGAACACCGAAGGATAGTGCGTGCATCATAGAGAATGCATTTTCTACCCAAGTATTGTCATCCGAGCCTGGTTTTATAAAGTTCAACAAAAAGATTTTTACAGCATGAAAAATTTCAATTTTTTTTTGTAGATGCATGTATATCAGGGTAGTATATCGGGCCAAAATTTCATCAATATACGTGCTTGCATGTGACTGGTAGAAAAAAGACAAATAATGAAAAAATGGGCTTGTTTTTTTTTTGTCGATTTTGAGGCCAAATTTTTGCCTTCTTTTTGCAGCATATAATATAGCGTATTATCGAATGAGGTTTCACACATACTTAGACCACATGCATGCGCATATTTATGTAAAAAATAAAAAGAATAAAATCTTTTAAACATCACTTCTGAGGAGTTCAGAAAAACGTGCTTCAATGCACCCCTGCTCCGAAAGTCCGCTTTATTCGTGAACACTTTCCCCAGCCTCACATGCTCCTCCTCTTCTGAATTCCTCTGAATACTTGTATCTGTTGCCAAGATAATTAATAGGGACTGTAACAGTTTTTTTCTCTTCAACAAAGGTTACGTTTTATTCACTCAAAGTAAAAAACATTAAGTGGATAGAAGCACCATAAGCACACACCTCATCTCTGCACAGTTAGAACGTACATAGGCAACATCAATGCACAAATACAAATAGACACGCCGGCAACTAACAAAGTTATACACAACCAAAATTATGCCTGAGCAAAAAAGGAGAACAAAATGAAGCGTTCAAAATAATGATCAACAAACTACATCACCGACCATATCCTCATCAACCAACTCTGGACACCATAAAGATAATGAGGCTCTTCGACAATAACGCCTTTAGGAAGGGAATGATGCCTGAGCGGTGCCGTCATGGCATCCAACCACCAAAGGTCATATTCTAGATTTTCACCCTGAAAAACAAGTCCAAGCATATCTATGCAATGCCTTGAACAAGGTAATGACACAAAAAAAACATCGTCATTGTCAGGTATAACCAACTCGGACAGACCTAGGGTTTTCACCTTGAAGGTCGAAACCGGTTACTTGAGAAGCACCGGCAAATCAAAGGCAATTGTGTGTTGTCGCCACCCCTTTTCCGTGATCCAAGCAACTGCATGCGTTGGGCTAGAAATCCCACTACTGCTGTTGCACAACCATATCCTGCGTCAAGCTGCTGCTATATATTGCATCCCGTCACCTAAAGCAAACCAACAAGAGTGAGAACAACCAAAACCCACAAAGAAGCCTTTCAGCTAAATCACGCATTGTCACCAGCATGAGCCGCACGTAGCAACCACCGAATCCATAGGAAGTAACCCTCACAAAGACATTTTGATGGCCACCGCAGACCACAGTGAGTGCACTGACACATGCTTGAGTGTCTACCACACGAACCGCATCGACGGTGAAGCACACCCACTGACTGCCACATCACAGGAGAGAGCCCTACACCATGGTCACGGGGAGCGAATGAAGCCGTGCCCGCCGGCAAATGCAGAGGGCTGAACATTATCGGCAACATCAACATGTCTCATGCACCCGTCCAGGACCCAAGTAACAGCCAACAGACCAGCCGCCGATGCGATCCAAGCATCACAACCACGTCGGGCCTTTGGCAACCACCGCCGTCGTTGTGAAGCCAACGTCCACTCGAGTCGATTGGGCCAGCGGTGCGCCATGATGAGCATAGATGGCGGACATGCTCTGGGATGTGCGCCACCCAGCGATGTAAGGCACCCTCTGCATCAGTGTTTCGCCATCAGTCGGTCTCGTTAGAGTGAAGTCTGGTTTAAACCTTGAGGTTGTAGAGGTCGTCGGAAACAAACCCTCACGTCTAAATCCCTGAAGTCTGTACCATTTGCTCTTCGATCCCCGTTGTTTTTAACCTTGATGCCTTTTAGGAGGGGATTTGGTGACGTGGCACCAAGACTCTGGGATTGCTGACTAAGCTTGATTTTCAGAACCCACGTGCATGCATGGTTTTTATTTGCATGGATCGATGGATGAATAAGGCTACTCATAGTGGGAAGTATCATATATTAATACCATGCATATGATACTAGTATATGATATTATTACCTTCATGGTGCATAGTATCATAGATGACCTTATTTATGACCATGCATGACACAAAGTAATATAACATTTATTATGTTATGGTATCTACCTATGTTACTCTAACCCTTTCTCTTTAATTCTCTGCCACATCATCATGTTTGCTATTGCTGAGTGCATGATGCCGACTCTGATACCCCCGCTACGGCCAGCCTAAATGAACGTGGACAACGAGTTGGATGTCGGAAGCTGGGGAACAAGTTCCTCCTGTACGACCCGTGCCAGTGGACAAGCGCACACCATGCGTAGTCACCGACTCGTCGGCGTACTGCTCTAGCCCGGCGTCCCACACCAGCGATGCTCGGAGGACTAGCAGCAGGTAGACAGGCGCGACACCTTCGTGTCGGATAGGAGGAAGAGCACGTCGACGAGCCATGCCACACACAGGAGGCGTTGTTCAAGGCTTGTTCCGCCTAGACGTGTTTTAGCAGAGGTGGTCAGCAGTGGAGGCATATGACATAGAAGTTGCCACTTAACGCAGGCAGCGGCGGAGCTGTACTACAACTAAAAGGCGTTCTTCTCTGCAGCACGGTCCTAGGCAAACGCCCGCCACCGCGGCGTTGGCTGCGAGGTCAACTTGGAGTCGTCGCGTCCCGAGGCGACCCATTTCGTCCCACGATGCACACAGATACAGAAAAACGGGCCTATGAAAGGAGATTTCATAGACGGCGTGCGCGGCGGGCACGAGCGGTGCACTACATGGTGGGCAGGACGCTAGCGTAACGACGAGCAATAGCACGCTTGCGATGGTTATCAGCTACGGCAGGCAGTCTATCAACTAGTGATCTAAATGCTTTTATATTAATTTACGGATGGAGTACTTCCTTACTTACTTTCCCCGCTGACATGTGGGTCTCAACCTCATCTCGGCCAATTGTGTTTGGATATGCTCTAAGTTTAAATACAACCGGGATTGAAGAGCGCAAGGTACAAATTTCAGGGATTTAGATGTGGACGTTCGTTTCCGACGATATCTATAAGCTGAAATGTAGAGGTTTAAATCAGACTTTGCTCGTCTCGTTACAATACGCCACAAATACGACATAGAGCGAACGCGACAAAGCTTATACAAACATCGTGGAGACCAATGGCGTACTGCGCATCAACGAAATGAGCACAGGACGCAGGTGCTCATAGCCGGCTACACGGGTTTTCTGCCTTGAGGCCGAGGTACTCGGCGGTGACCGGCCTCAGGATGCGCTGCTCGTCAGAGTCGAGCGCGGCGGCGAGCCTCGGCCACACCACCATGCTGACGACCCACGAGCCGTCGCCTCCGGGGCGCGGGACGATCTTCACGAAGCCGGCGCACAGCCTCCCGGTCCCGGCGAGCATCATCGGCATCGCCAGGGCGGCGTGCCCGAATCCGAAGTCCGTCCGAAGACGGAACGACGCGAATGACGTCACGGCTAACGCCGGGCTGCCCAGCCCGACGGTCGCCGTCTCCACGAACCTGCCGCCCTTGTGCTCCTCCACCCAGTCTACCAGCTCCTGGAAATGCTCCTCGGTGGCCCTCGCGGCGATCGCCTCCCGCACCATCGACGCGACATCCGGGAGCGGCCGCCGCTGGACCTCCTCCACGGTTGCTTCCGCGAGCGCGAACGTCCCGACGTTGCCGACGTAGTTGCGCATCGCGGCCTCCTTTCCCGGCACGCTCAGCCTCCGCCGCCCGTCCACCCACCAGCCCATGCGGCAGGTCTCGTCGGAGCCGGACGCGGCCACGACGGCGGCCAAGGCCTTCCACAGGTACGCCGACACCGCCTCGAGGCGGGTCGCGCGTCGCTCGCCGACAGCCTCCCTGCTCGCCCGCGCGCGCAGCATGGCGATGTCACGCTCCTCGATGTAGTACAGGCGCGTGACGCAGTAGCTCCCGGCCGTGAGGGAGTTAACCAGATGTTTGTCTTCGAACGGCGTGAACGCCTCGCTGAGCGAGGGGCTGTAGGACGGCGCGGCGCGGGGGCGCGGCAACACGGCGCGGTCGAAGTTGGGTGCCCCGCTGCTGCGGGTGGTGTCGATCGTCCCGGACCGCGCGAGCTCGGACCACATGCTGGCGAGCATGCACAGCCCGTACCCGTCCATGACCACGTGGTTGGAGCACCACGCAACGGTGAACCCGCCGCAGGCGAAGGACACGAGCTGCACCGAAAGCACGACGTCGGCGCCGTACTGGACGAGCGCGCCGATCCTCGCCAGCGACGCGCCTAGCGCGCCGTAGTCCAGGCTCGCCAGTCCCACGCCGACCTCACCGACGACAAGCTCCGCGCCCTGGTTGTCGCAGTCCACCTCCGGAACCCCGGAGCGCGGGCTGGACATGAGGCGACCGGCGAGGGGGGAGAAGTGCTCGAGCAGGGACGGTAGCCTGGCATTGAAGATGGCGACGACATCGCGGAAGCAGCCGGTGGAGGGCTCGCGGTAGGCGCAGAAGAGCAAGGACGGTATGGGCCGAGGGAGCAGGTCGAGGTTGGACACGGCGAGGATGCGCGGCGTGACGGCGCCGGCCGCCTTGACGAGGCTCCGACTGACGACCCTAACACGCGAGTCTGACATTTCCTTTCCTCGCTAAACTAGAATACCACGGTAAAATGCTGAGATTGAGCTTTGGCTCTAAAAAGCGAGTCTCTCTTTTGTTCTGAAGATTCAAAGTGGGCGGAGTCCTTTGTGCTATTAGCCAGTACGCTAGCACATGCGCCTCCGACTGATTCGCTGTCATCAGCTCGTTCGCTCGCTCATGGCAATTCCTGGTGGCAGACAGATAAGGGTTTATGGGCCCGTAAACCACTCGCATCTTCAGAAGTGTGGGCGATCTGGAGTGGAGCATGGGTTGGCTGCGGAGGTGTACGAGCAGTCAGATTCAACTCCGGCGTGGTGACGACCGGACCTGTCATCACGTAATGTCCGCATTCAACCCATTTCATGGTTTGAATCTGACTGCATTTGGATCTGAATCGGCAATGCGTCCAGTTTTGCATTTGGATCGGCAATGCGTCCAACGCGCCGACCCATTTCATGTCCGCATTCAACTTTTAAATAAAAAAGGCCCGCGGCCGATCATGCCAGCGTTCATGTCTCATGCCAGCGTCGGCATACAATGCCGGCCTCAGAAAGCACCACAGTTCATGCTGGCGCACTCGCCAGCCGGCCGACACACATGCCAGCACACAAAAAATGGTGGGACTTGAGTTCGACCACGCCATCGCGGCTCCCGTGGTCATGTCGGCACACCTGCCGGCATATAAAAAAGATGGCCCCTCGACGCCATAGATAACTCGTCGTTGAACTTGAGCATGTCGGCCTGCATCTTCTCGAACCACGGCCTCTTCCTTGGCGACAAGGCGTTGAGATCCACCTTCATGATCTCCACCCCGGTCATCATGCTTGCAAGAGCCACTTCGTCCGCCTTTGTCTTGGCGTTGGCGGCCTCGATCTCTAGCATCTTGGCTTGCTTCTCCGCCTCGAGCTTGAACATCTTGGCTTGCTTCTCGGCGTCAAGATTAAGCCTTCTCCTTTGGACCTCCATGAAAGCATCCATTTGCTCCGCCTTGAAACGCCGGCGCTCCTCCTCTCTTGAGTCCTTCTTATTCATCATGCCGTCCATGCTTGCGATCAAGGCGTTGGTGGCCGCATCTCGCTTGTCCTCCTTCTTGGAGTTGGTCTTCCCCCGCGGCCGTGCCGACTCGCCCTCCCCAACATCCTCCACGGCGCCCTTCCTCCCACGTGCCTTGAGCGCGGCATATTGTGCCTTGAACTTCTCTTCGTTCTTGATGACCCGATAGCAATGGGAGAGGTTGAAGCACTTACCATTATGTTGAACCTTGAATGCCTCCAAAGCTTGAAATGCCTACAAAATGTTTCCATGCAAAATGAAGACGTAAAAGGATGATCTTGATGGCACAAAAGAGGGCGGCTTGCTTGCTATCATACCATGTCTTGCACGCCGATGCCGCTCACGAGGGCGGGCCTTGACACTCTCAAGGGTGGCGCAAACTTGTTGCACTCTTGTTGGATCACCCTCCACCGCTTGGAAATGGAGACCCACCCGCACGTGCTCACAAATTGGTAAGGTGGAAACTTCTTACGCTCATGAAACTCGCTGTGCACACGAGTTCAAAAGGTTGAATGCTTTTGCTCAGCGCCCGTCTTTGGGTCTTGTCCAATGTCTCGCCAACACTCGCAAAGAAGCTTGTCCTCGGCAGCTGTGTACGCCTTCGTGCGCTTTCTCTTGCGCTTCGGCTTAGGACCGGCGGTTTGGTTGGCGAGCTCATCCTCGAACAAAGGCTCCACTTCGATGTCGCACTCGTCCTCTTCCTCTAGCCCATAGTCATCCGGGAACTCGTGGTCGAGGGGGAAGCCATCCAGGTCGATGCCGACCTAATCACGCATGAAGGCCGCCTGATCGAGATCATAGCCAGCGGCCGGCGTGAACGCCCCGCGGCCGTCCTGGCTTTGCGTCTCCTCGGGATCGTAGCCAGCGCCCGGCGCACCACCCTCGAAGATGAGGTGTTGCATGTAGTCCTCGTCGACGGCGGACAGCATTTCCTCGAACAGGTTACGGGCGTCCGGGAGACCGCCGGTCGGCGCCTGTCGCGCGCGTTTCCTCGTGCCGCCGGACGACGAGCCACCAACCACCGGGGTGGCGTTGAGGTCGATGGGCGCGGGCGTGGAAGGCGCGTCTGGGTTGCAAGCCGATGCGCGGGGTGAGCACTCCCCAGAGAGGCGGGAGGCCTGCGGGTAGACGTGGAAGCCGGGGACCGGGTTGCAAGCCCATGCGCGGGGTGAGTCGGGCATCACCATCCGAGGAAACACCAACGAGCCGGTGCTGGCCGCGGCGACGGCGGCTTGGACGAGGCCGTGCTGGCTAGGGTTTACCCCAAGCATGTAGAGCGCCTCCCTCGTTGCCGCGGCGACGCGGGCGTTGGTGAACTCCTGCTGCGCGGCGGCGACAGAGGCGGCCTGCGCAGCGGCCTCATCCCTCGCGTCCGCGGTGTGCCTCCGGCCCTTCCTCTTGGCTGACTCCCTTGCCCGCTGTTCGAGCGTCAACGCCTTCTTTGGCTTGGCCGCCGCGGCGGTCTTGCACGGGGCACGAGGCTTGCCTTTCCCGGAGGGGCCGACGGCGCCGGACGAGGCGAGGGAGGCGAGGTCGGCGGCGGCGTCGAGGTCGAGGTCGATGGCGTCCTCCATGGCTGGTTGGGGGGCAGGGGCGCGCGCGGGCGGGACTGTTTTTGGGAAAAAGGAGGGAAATGGTGGTGGCTGCCACCGACAGACGGGCCCGGGGAGAGGAGTAGGTGCGCGCGCGCGTCCGTCTCGTGTCCGCGCCGACGCAAATCGAGCTCAAAATTGGGCTTGGAAAGGGTCGCCCGCGGACGAAAAACGGACGCGGGCGAACGAAATGGGTTGCCCCATTGGAGTTGCTCCTATCTCTTTGCCTTCAGTGGTTGCTGATGACTATCTGGATGAAAATTACTGTTCTGCCAGAAGTGGCGATGGCGACCTGAGGATGTTTATCCTTTCTTGAAGGCGTTGTTACGGAATAATTCGATTTAGTTGTAGGTGATATATTCTTTACTTGTAATTGTTTTTTTGTTATTGCACATGCTTTATACTACACATGTTGATGACTTCGATCTCATTGACTTGCATCAACTTCAATAAAAATGATTATGTGCATCAGATTGACGCAGAGGCCAGGGTTTCAACCTCCTGTAAACAAAAACGACAACTCCTTGAAATGATGTGTTCCTTGACAAGATGCCCCTCATTCGACAAAAACGTATAAAATATATGCACACAAATACTATAAAATATATGCACAAATGACAACTAATTGAAAATTTTCAGGTGTTGGGTGAGTTTAAACGTATACACACAAATACTATAAAATATATGCAAAGATTGCACTATTATATGATTATTGTCTGCATACTGCAAAAACATGCAATTTCAATGCCACTAATTCATTATTTCAATTTATTATAGTTATTGTTTTATTTTTTAAAACCGTGATATCAATGCCACAAATTCATTCCTTGTTAGGAAACTTTTTTTATGCAAAAATTCCCCTATTATATGTTTATTCTTGTATATTTGAAAAAATGCATTTTTTTTGTATAGTGTGTCCAAATTTTGTCATTGTTTGTTTTAGATTATTTTTTCATTTCCTTTCTTCTTACAAAAGTTCATTATTTTCATTTTGTTTCAGTTTCATTTCATTTTGTTTCTTCTTTAAGGGTAATGCACATGCCACTAATTCATTCTTTCTTAGAAAACTCTATTATTTTAATTTTGTTTCAGTTTTATTTCCTTTTGAGGGTAATAATCTAATTCCTCTAAAAACCCCACTATCATATGCTTATTCTTGCATATTATAAAAAGCCATAATTTTTGTGTAAATCGTGTTCAAACTTTGTTGTTATTTGTTTAGAATTTTTTTCTTTCTTCTTAAAGGGTAATACTAATACCACTAATTCATTCTTCCTTTGTAAACTTCAGTTTTTTTTGATTTTTTTGTTATTTATTGGGAAGGTGCTTCAGAATGGAGTCTCTCCTATGTATACTGCCGCTGTAACCACACAATGTCAGAACATTCTTGCGAATCTGCACCTGAAAGTTATAATTTTTTTGCAGCAAACAATACAGAGAAACAAGAGCCCAATTACAGAGTAGTAGATCATACAAAGGACTGGCGTCAATCGATCAATCTTGGTCCAAGAACGACATGGAAGTTAAATTAAGCATAGCATGTCGAAATAATTGTAGAACTAAAACCCTCTTTAGCCCACACATGTTGTTTTCTTTTCAAAACAAAGACACCCTGATGCATGACAAAGTTGTAGTGTTGATCTCAAAATTATGCTTCTATGGTATACAATATACACTACAAACCTAAGAGTGGGTAGCTTCAGCTTGCTTCTATAGTATGCTTTCTCAATGATAATCTAGCCATGCTTGATTATATTACTCATTAATCCTGTTGAAAGCTATATTAAAATACTAACTTTTCACTCTTCTGATAATGAAATTAAGGTGAGGAACGACATCTTGCATTGACTAAAAAATACATTATTTTGATTTTTGTAATATTCTATGTATTTTTACCCTGGAAAATGGCGCATGTGGCAACGAGTTTAGTAGGGGCATAACAGACGCGAAGGGCGGGTGCGGCGACGCCCATTCATGTGTCAGACAAATAAGGTTGGACTTGGCATAGACATCAACGAGCATGTGCTGAGGTGAGAGTTGGAAGTGTGGTTGTACTTGACAATGAGCAGGTATATAGTATTAAATCAGACTTTGCTCGTCTCGTTACAATACGCCACAAATACGACTTTTTTTTGAAAGAAGCACAAATACGACATATATAGTATACAAACATCGTGGAGACCAATGGCGTACCGCGCATCACCGAAATGAGCACAAGACGCAGGTGCTCATAGCCGGCTACACGGGTTTTCTGCCTTGAGGCCGAGGTACTCGGCGGTGACCGGCCTCAGGATGCGCTGCTCGTCAGAGTCGAGCGCGGCGGCGAGCCTCGGCCACACCACCATGCTCACGACCCACGAACCGTCGCCTCCGGGGCGCGGGACGATCTTCACGAAGCCGGCGCACAGCCTCCCGGTCCCGGCGAGCATCATCGGCATCGCCAGGGCGGCGTGCCCGAAGCCGAAGTCCGTCTGAAGACGGAACGACGCGAATGACGTCACGGCTAACGCCGGGCTGCCCTGGAAATGCTCCTCGGTGGCCCTCGCCGCGATCGCCTCCCGCACCATCGACGCGACCTCCGGGAGCGGCCGCCGCTGGATCTCTTCCACGATTGCTTCCGCGAGCGCGAACGTCCCGACATTGCCGACGTAGTTGCGCATCGCGGCCTCGTCTCCCGGCACGCTGAGCCTCCGCCGCCCGTCCACCCACCAGCCCATGCGGCAGATCTCGTCGGAACCGGACGCGACCACGACGGCGGCCAGGGCCTTCCACAGGTACGCCGACACCGCCTCGAGGCGGGTCGCGCGTCGCTCGCCGACAGCCTCCCTGCTCGCCCGCGCGCGCAGCATCGCGATATCACGCTCCTCGACGTAGTACAGGCGCGTGACGCAGTAGCTCCCGGCCGTGAGCGAGTTAACCAGATGTTTGCCTTCGAACGGCGTGAACGCCTCGCTGAGCGAGGGGCTGTACGACGGCGCGGCGCGGGGTCGCGGCAGCACGGAGCGGTCGAAGTTGGGTGCCCCGTCGCCGCGGGTGGTGTCAATCCTCCCGGACCGCGCGAGCTCGGACCACATGCTGGCGAGCATGCACAGCCCGTACCCGTCCATGACCACGTGGTTGGAGCACCACGCAACGGTGAACCCGCCGCAGGCAAAAGACACGAGCTGCACCGAAAGCACGACGTCGGCGCCGTAGTGGACGAGCGCGCCGATCCTCGCCAGCGACGCGCCTAGCGCGCCGTAGTCCAGGCTCGCCAGTTCCACGCCGGCTTCACCGACGACAAGCTCCGCGCCCTGGTTGTCGCACTGCAGCTCCGGAACCCCGGAGCGCGGGCTGGACACGAGGCGACCGGCGAGGGGGAAGAAGTGCTCGAGCAGGGACGGTAGCCTGGCCTTGAAGATGGCGACGACATCGCGGAAGCAGACGGTGGAGGGCTCGCGGTAGGCGCAGAAGAGCAAGGACGGTATGGGCCGAGGGAGCAGGTCGAGGTTGGACACGGCGACTCGGCGAGGATGCGCGGCGTGACGGTGGCAGCCGCCTTGACGAGGCTCCGACTGAGGACCCTAACACGCGAGTAGTCTGCCATTTGCTTTCGTCGCTAAACTAGAATACCACGATATCACCTATTCAAGCGAAGCGCCACTGGTAAAATGCTGAGGTTGAGCTTTAGCTACAAAGCGAGTCTCTCTTTTGTTCTGAAGATTGAAAGTGGGCGGGGTCCTTTGTGCTATCAGCTAGTACGTGCTAGCACATGCGCCTCCGACTGATTCGATGCCATCAGCTTTCGTTCGCTGATGGCAATTCCTGGTGGCAGACAGATAAGGGTTTACGGGCCCGTAAACCACTCGCATCTTCTAAAGAAAGTGTGGGCGATCTGGAGCATGAGTTGGCTGCGGAGACAAGGAGTCAGATTCAGCTCCGGCGTGGTGACGACCGGACCAGCCATCACGTTGATCTGCGACACCGGCGCGTCTGCGGACAGACAGTTTGCTAGCACGTACTGGCTGATGTGACTTTAGTGGAACGCCACCTCGTGAAGTTATTTATTCAAAACCACCGTACTTGGGTTAGGGTAACAACTTAATACCATTTTTCAGACAGGGCACAAAAAACCACCAATTTTCTACCTAATGACTAACGGGGAGCATCGATTGTCTGATAAGCACGCGAAAGCAGTGAACCTGACAAGTTGGGCCCACCTGTCAGGCTAACATGGCATGCTTGTGTGGACAATATGCTGAGTTGGACAAGGGATCCACCTGTAAGTGACTCATATGTTTGTCTCTTATAAAATTCTTTTTCTTGTGGGCATTTCAACAAACAAATAATGGGCGCTTAACAACGCACTGCACGCCGCCGGCGCGGCTCGCCGCCCTTGCTGGTCGACGGTCATCCGAGCAGGGGCGGGCCCAAGATTTTAAGAGCGTGTATTCAAAATTTGAAAGGTATGATTTTTTAAAACCTCAGGTTTCAGAGTGCTAATCTTTTAAAGTAATGTTTGTTGTTACGAATTCATAATTGAAACAGATTCTCGAATTGCAAATTCGCAGCGCAAATTGCAAACAATATTAATGTATTAGACTACTTAATAACTTCTAAAATCTCAGTTTCTTTTGTGTAAACAACACATAAATTCACTGCTAAGTGCAAACAAATCTGAAATTTCAATATGCTGAAACAGAAAGCCAATTAGACAATAACTTACTGTTTGTATGTGTGGGGATGTGGACGCTGCCTCGCAAGCAGAATGCGGCCGAGGCCATTTATCCTGATCCGGAGTGCCGAGGTAGGAAAATTTGGACTTCAAACGCCCATGCCGGATGCGAGATGTCTGCACCGCGCCGCCGCCCGCTGGCCCGCGGCCACGACCACACCTGCCCATGCCATTGTGCGCCTGTGCCATGGCTGGATGCGCCGCTGCGCGTGGTCGCATAGGAGGATGAGGTGCGATCAGAATTGGGGATTTCGGGAGGCGGCGCGACAGTTCCTTTGACCAATCGAGTTCAGCGAAATAACGCAGGCTGCAGTTATTTTTGAATGTGCTGCGAGCGTGGAAGGAGTTACTGCCGTGTGCTACTGGGCCATGTGGGGTGGGAAGGGAGGGAACCAGCCAGCGCACCCAGCGCAACCAGTTTACTTCTTTTTTCATACTTGTATGTAATATACACTATATATATATATGAAATCTTTTGACAAAAATAATGGGTATTCAACTGAATATCCATGAATTGAAGTGGGCCCGCCCCTGTATCCGAGACCTGGCCACCGCTGTCAAGCTGCTAGAGCTCCCTGAAGGAGTCCTGGATTAGGGGGTCCTCGGACAGCCGTACTATGTACTTGTGCCCAGACTGTTGGACTATGAAGATAGTGATTGAAGACTTCGTCTCGTGTCCGGGTGAGACTCTCCTTTACGTGGAAGGCAAGCTTGTCGATTCGAATATGTAGATTTTCTTCTCTGTAACCGACTCTGTGTAACCCTAGCCCCCTCCGGTGTCTATATAAACCGGAGGATTTAGTCCATAGGACAAGAACAATCATAATCATAGGCTAGCTTCTAGGGTTTAGCCTTTACGATCTCGTGGTAGATCAACTCTTGTAATACTCATATCATCAAGATCAATCAAGCAGGAAGTAGGGTATTACCTCCATAGAGAGGGCCCGAACCTGGATAAACATTGTGTCCCCCGCCTTCTGTTACCATTAGCCTTAGACGCACAGTTCGGGACCCCCTACCCGAGATCCGCCGGTTTTGACACCGACATTGGTGCTTTCATTGAGAGTTCCACTATATCGTCATGGTAAGGCTTGGTGGCTCCTTTAATCGTCTACAACAATGCGATCCAGGGTGAGGTTTTCCTCCCCGGACAGATCTTCGTATTCGGCGGCTTCGCACTGCGGGCCAACTCACTTGGCCATCTAGAGCAGATCGATAGCTACGCTCCTGGCCATCAAGTCAGGTTTGGAAGCCTGAGCTACACCGCCGACATCCACGGGGACTTGATCCTCGATGGATTCGAGCCCATGACAGGTGCGCCGAACAGTCACGATGAGCATGACTAGATCTGTCATCAGACGATGTTCAGGAGATCACACCTGCAGCTGCTCCGGCTCTTAATCCGGAGTAGATCGTGCCATACAAGGACGGGTGGATGGACCCCGCCACGGAGGCCGCACACTCAGCGGCGATAGAGCCGAACACAGACTTCGCCTCCAAAGAGGTCTGTGTCGTCGGACCCCCGGACTCGCCTCCGGCCGCAGGCTCCGAACCGCGTATATCCGTGCCCTTCGAGCCTGATTGGGCACTGATCATGGAGTTTACCTCCTTGGATATCTTTCAGCACTCGCCCTTTGGCGACGTGCTAAACTCATTAAAATCTCTCTCCCTTTCAGGAGAATCTTGGCCGAACTATGCCCGACTTGAGTGGGAAGCGGACGACGAGGAAAGTCATTGCCCACCCACCACCCACTTAATAGCCACTGTCGACGACTCAACCGACATGCTTGATTTCGCCTCCGAAGACATCGACGGTATGAATGACGATGCCGGAGAAGAACAGGAACCACCGCCCACAGGGCGCTGGACAGCCACCTCATCATATGATATATACAGGGTGGACACACCCAAAGAAAACAACGGCGTGGAACCGAAGGATGCAACGAAGGATAGTCCTCTGGAGAAGCAACCAAAGCGCTGGTGTTAGCGACGCCGCTCTAAATCCCGCCACGGCAAAAACAGCGATAACGACATAAGAAAGAATAATACCCCGGACGATTCAAAAAGTAACGACGACCCCATGGACCCAGCGATGGAGCAGGATGAGCCAGGGGACGACGAACATAGTCCGGGGCCGCTGTCGGATCACAGCGATGCCGAAAATAAAACTTATAAACCTGTCTCTGGAGAGGAGAACAGTCCGGACGACGATGCACTCATCATCCCGGAAAAGCACTTGGAACAAGAAAACCTCCACAAAAGGCTTATCGCCACCGCAAGGAGCTTGAAGAAGCAGAAGCAAAGGCTTAAAGCCGTGCAGGATACGCTCAACCAAAGATGGAACAAAGTGCTCGATACTGACGAAAAATACGGTGGCGATCGCCACACAAAGAGCTACCCAAAGTGCAAGCTGCTGCCCGAATTCGACGACGAGGCTATAGAGCCCATTCCACCGAAAAACAATACGGCCAATCTACCGGACCGACCACCCCATGGCTGAGACAAAGCAGCTCATGACGCCACACACAAGTCAGCACACAATCTACGTGAGCACCTGGACAAAAGAGCCGGTATGGCCAGGTCCATCTATGGATCTAGGAAGCGTGCTCCCACGCAGGATCACGACCACCAAAACGACTATACTGATCGAATACCAGTTCGGAAACAACACCGAACACTACATCCGTCGGAAGCATGCCAAGACACATCCAAATATAGGGGTGCCGCGCACCCCCTGTGCTTCACCGATGAGGTGCTGGATCATGAATTTCCAGAGGGATTTAAACCCGTAAACATAGAGGCATACGAAGGAACGACAGACCCTGCAGTCTGGATCGAGGACTTCATTCTTCACATCCATATGGCTCGCGGAGACGATCTCCACGCCATCAAATACCTGCCCCTCAAGTTGAAAGGACCAGCTCGGCACTGGTTGAAAAGCCTCCCCGAAAACTCCAATGGAAGTTGGGAGGAACTCGAGGACGCTTTCAGGGCTAATTTTCAAGGGACATATGTCCGACCTCCGGTTATAAACGATTTAAGTCACATAATCCAACAACCTGGAGAGTCATCCCGTAAGCTTTGGAACATATTTCTCACCAAGAAGAACCAAATCATCGACTGCCCGGACGCCGAAGCCTTAGCGGCTTTCAAACACAGTGTCCGGGACGAATGGCTCGCCAGACACCTCGGGCAGGAAAAGCCTGTAGGACCTTGAAGTATGTCTAGAGGGGGGGGGGTGATTAGACTACTTGAACAATAAAAACTTAACCTTTTCCCAATTTTAGAGTTTGGCAGATTTTAACTATTTTAGGACAAGTCAAGCAATCATCACACAATTCAAGCAAGCATGCAAAGAGTGTATAGGCAGCAGAAATTAAAGCATGCAACTTGCAAGAAAGTAAAGGGAAGGGTTTGGAGGATTCAAACGCAATTGGAGACACGGATGTTTTTGGCGTGGTTCTGATAGGTGGTTCTATCGTACATCCACGTTGATGGAGACTTCAACCCACGAAGGGTAACGGCTGCGCGAGTCCACGGAGGGCTCCACCCACGAAGGGTCCACGAAGAAGCAACCTTGTCTATCCCACCATGGCCGTCGCCCACGAAGGACTTGCCTCACTAGTGGTAGATCTTCATGAAGTAGGCGATCTCCTTGCCCTTACAAACTCCTTGGTTCAACTCCACAATCTTGTCGGAGGCTCCCAAGTGCCACCTAGCCAATCTAGGAGACACCACTCTCCAAGAAGTAACAAATGGTGCGTTGATGATGAACTCCTTGCTCTTGTGCTTCAAATGATAGTCTCCCCAACACTCAACTCTCTCTCATAGGTTTTGGATCTGGTGGAAAGAAGATCTGAGTGGAAAGCAACTTGGGGAAGGCTAGAGATCAAGATTCATATGGTAGGAATGGAATATCTTGGCCTCAACACATGAGTAGGTGGTTCTCTCTCAGAAATGGTAAGTTGGAAGTGTAGGTTCGTTCTGATGGCTCTCTCCACGAATGAAGAGGAGGTGGAGGGGTATATATAGCCTCCACACAAAATCTAACCGTTACACACAATTTACCAAACTCGGTGGGACCGAATCGTTAAACTCGGTCAGACCGATTTAGTAAACTTAGTGACCGTTAGTGATTTTCGGTGGGACTGACATGCATCTCGGTGAGGCCGATTCGGTTAGGGTTAGGGCATAACATAATCTTGGTGAGACCAATTACACAAACTCGGTGAGACCGATTTGGTAATAAGCTTTCCAAAGAGTTGGTCAGGTAAACTCGGTGGGACCGATTTGCTCTTTTCGGTGAGACCGAAATGTTACAAAAAGGAAACAGAGAGTTTACATTGCAATCTCGGTGGGACCGATCGCTCACTTCGGTTAGACCAAAACGTTACGAAGGGAAACAGAGAGATTGCAACCCCATCTCGGTGAGACCGAGATCTCTATCGGTAAGACCGATTTGCTTAGGGTTTGTGGCAGTGGCTATGACTTTTCGAATCGGTGGCGCCGGATAGAAAGAATCAGTGTGACCGATTTTGGCTTTAGGTTTAGGTCATTTGTGGATGTGGGAAAGTAGTTGAGGGTTTTGGAGCATATCACTAAGCACATGAAGCAAGAGGCTCATTAAGCAACACCCCATCCCTTCTTGATAGTATTGGCTTTTCCTATAGACTCAATGTGATCTTGGATCACTAAAATATAAAATGAAGAGTCTTGAGCTTTTGAGCTTGAGCCAATCCTTTGTCCTTAGTATTTTGAGGGATCCACTTTCATCATCCATGTCATGCCATTCATTGAGCTTTCCTGAAATAATAGTCTTGGAATAGCATTAGCTCAATGAGCTATATGTTGTTATGAATTACCAAAACCACCTAGGGATAGTTGCACTTTCAATCTCCTCCTTTTTGGTAATTGATGACAACATATAGATCAAAGCTTCGACAAATGATAATAAAATTTAAATAACGTCATCGCTTTGAGAAGTATGTGATAAGCAAGAGCTCCCCCTAAATTTGTGCATAGTTTTAGATTTGCTTTGGACTGCAAATGCACAATGAATTAGGCTCATGGGTTACTCTTCCATGTCACATACATCTTGGTGGAGCGCTCAAAATAATAAACAATGAATACATGCACTCATCACCAAGCATAGTGAGTGATCACATAAGATAGATAGGATAATATCAAGCATGCATAAGTGTAGCTTACGATCAAACACATGATCATCAATGTCTCACAAGCATAGTATCTCAACCAAAAGCAAACAAAGATTGAAAAACCACCAAATAAAGCAAGAGAGAATAAAAGCAACACACTCTCTCTTGAAGCCTATGATCTATACATTTTTCTCCCCCTTTGGCAACAAGTTACCAAAAAGTTCATAGAAAATGCATAGTGCTAGATCGACTCCCGGGCTTGATCTTCTGGTGGTGGTGTAGAGATGGCTCCTTGGATGAAGGCTTCAGTTGAAGTGGATGGAGCTGGAGGAGTTGGTGCTGGAGCTGATTGCACTGGAACTGTAGGGGCAGTGGCTGGTGCTGAAGTTGTTGCTCTAGTGTCTGTCACTGGCACTGCAACTAACCTCTGGGCTTTGGGCACTCTGGCAAACACATTGGTGGTAGTCTTGCCCTTCCTCTCCTGCATGTCATCCTGCAGCTGCTCCACAACTGACTGAATCTCAGTTACCTTGACATCTAGATCATAGAATTTTTGTTCCATGATTCTTTCCAGGCTCTCCTGGTTTTGAGTTAGGGTGGCCAACCCCTTCTCAATCCTCAGAGATGGTGCTATCAAGTAACAAAGCTGCTCCTGTTTGGTTTTCAAGAAATATTCAGATGCCTCCTCTTGAGTTGGCATCTTGGCAGCCTTCTCCCTCTTTGCCTTCTCCTTCTTCTCCTGAGCTTGAACTGATTGTGGATCATCTTCATTCATGAAAACCTCATTGTTCGCAAAGTCTGGATAAAGTGGAAAGTGTTCCTTATCCAACTGATATTTTCCTGTGCCCATCTTTGAGTTTATCAATTCTTGAATCTGAGGTGCATATCCACAGCTCCTCTTCTGATCTACTGCAGTCCTCTTGATTGTTTCAATGATCAGGCTCATGACTTTGAACTTCTGTGGCACATCAAACACATGCAACATGTTGATGGCACGCCCTCTGATCATGTTATGGTCACCAGACTAGGGCAACAAAGTGTGCCTCAGAATCCAATTTATGGTTGGCAACCCTGACAACAGAAAGTGAACTGATCCAAACTTGTGAGTCTCCAATGCCTTGTCTGGAATTTCCTTGTACATGTGAGCCATTGAATTGTGACCCAACTTCTTCTTTGCATAAATGTCTAGGTCATCCTTATTCTCCTTGGGGGCATTGATCAGACTTGCCCATTCTTCAATAGTGGACTGGTACCTTGTACCTTTAGACATCCAAACTATTCTTCCATCTGGGTAAAAGTGTGCTGTGGAGTAGAACTGCATGATAAGCTCATCATTCCAGTTGGTGAACTTCTGTCCAACAAAATCTGCAACTCCACAAGCAACAAAGCTGTCTTGCACTCTAGGATAGTGCTGTTCATTTTCCTTGATGAATTTCCAGTCAACCCACCTCATGTCACAGACTATGGGCTTCTTGTCCAACAGAATTGTTTCATAGAAGTCCTGTTGTTCCTTTGTGTGGAACCTGTAGTCAACAGCAGTTCTTCTTCTTGAAGCATATGGATCTTCCATTCTCCACAGTCTCAGCCCTGAATCCTTCCTGATTCTCATGTCCTCAGCCACAGGATGGGCATCATTATGGTCTGGTATCTTGGGCTTGAGCTTTCTTAGAACCTGTCCTTCTTCATCTGAATCTTCAGCAACATTGGGCACTGGGGCCTTGTTCTTCTCAGCAGCTGGAATACTCCTAGTATTCCTCTTTGGAACTTGGCCTTGGAGGCAGCTTTGGGTGATTCCTTGGGCTTGGATGTTGCAGCCCCTGATCTGATTGCATCTCCCATAAGCTTAGCTGCCTTTGGAGCTGGTGCAGCAAGCTCTTCCTCTTCCATCATGGAAGGTTGACCAACAATTTTGGCCATGGTCTTCTTGACCCTTTCCTTCCTCTTCTTTCCTTCAGTAGCTCGCTCTTTGGGATCAGGCCTTTTAGGCAGTTGAGTTGATGCTCTGGCCTTGGACATTGGTTGTCTTCCTGCAGGCCTTTTGGTCTTCATGCCATATTCTTTGCTGAGCCATATTCCTTCTTGAGCACCACTTTCTTGGAAGTAGCCTCATGTTCCTCAGCTTTGTAATCTTCATCCTCTGAATCTGAAGTTCTTTTCCTCCTTTGCCTAGTTGTAGCCTTAGGCAAATTGCTAGGAGTACTTCTGCTCCCTTCATCTGAAGTTGAGGGACTAGTGCCCTCACTCAAGTCCATCTGCTCTTCTGACCTGTTCTGGCTGTCACTTTGATCAGACATACTGCAAAAGCTGACTGCTGTCCCTGTGGAGAGTTATAGATGAGATAGAAAAGATGAGCATCACAAAATGCAGAGGTTTTTGCAAAAGAATGACTCAAAAGTTCAGTCTTAGTTTTCCACAGAAAGCATTTTGGATCCACCGATTTTCAAACTCGGTGATACCGAAGCAGTTTTGGAACCTAAACTGATGATCTCGGTTGGACCGAGTTTCAGTTCGGTGGTACCGAGACTGCTAGGGTTTCACAGAATCCTCAAATCGGTTGCACCGATTAGTAATTCTCGGTCAGACCGAGAGTCACTAGTGCAATGGCATAAGCCAAATCGCTGAGACCAAGTTTTTAAACTCGGTGGGTCTGAGATAGTTTCGGCGGAAACCTAACCCTAAAAATTTGAATCACATCTAATCTATGAACTACTTTGGCTGGATAGAAGAGTTTCAATCGTGGCAAGAATCAATATGAAAACAATGTGCCAGGAATCAGACATGTATAGCACAAAGATTAAGTCCATACCCTAACTTGGCGGTGGACTTGCTACGGCGGCAACGACGGGGACGAAATCCGTTGACGGTGGCGGAGACCAGCGACAGGAGGCTGCTAGCGACGAGGAGACGATCCGTAGACCACGATGGCAGAGCGAGCTGTTGCGCGGGCGAAGGGTTTCGGAGAAATTTCCAAAATTTTGCCCGTGGCTATATATAGCTCGACCCTGTCGGTGTGACTGAGTGGAACAACTCGGTGGCACCGAGATGCATAACTGTGTTCAGTTACAGCTAATCGGTGAGACCGAAAAGTTCAAATCGGTTGCACCGAGATTGAAAACTCAGATCAACTTGATGATCTCGGTAGGACCGAAATGGAAGGATCGGTCAGACCGAGAATCACTAAGAGGTTTTGGAAGTTTAAGTCTATGACGAATCGGGGACTCCGAGTGCTCCTCACACAGAGTGGTTCGAATCCGACTTGATCAAAGTTTGTGATGTAGCATGAATAGAGTTTGAGACGAGAAAAGCATAGATAGTTAAAGAAGGTTCTTAGGCATTCTTGTCCATCCACTTGGCACAAAGAAAAGAATCCAAACAAACAAAACAACAAGTGGATGTCCTTGAATGAGTAAAATATGCACCAACATGCTCACACAATAAGATGGCAATTGAAAGATGTGGCAAAGCATGCACAACCAATTTTAGCATCTATCAAGCAATTGGCGATGACTAGGTCATCTATATATGAGTATATTGACTTAGGAGTCAAATGAGAACATTTGATCATAGGTCATACTCATCGTTTAAGCTCAAGTGGGGTTACCACTTTTACATAATGCATTAATGTGTTCACACCATTAGAGTTGCTTTGACTCAATTCTTAGAGTTAAGCTCCCCCTAGATGTGAGATCCCCCCTTAGAGGGATGAACTAACCTTGGGTTTTGTCGATGATGACTTCATGTAGGTGTTGAAGATGTAGATGCTCAATGTCGATGTAGATCATTTGGAGCAATCCTTTGGAGTGAGTTGCACTTTCAACTTGCCTACATGGGTTAGTCCCACAAGGAACAAACAAGAATATCCATAGACATAGAGTGATGCACACACAAGATGATGTCAACGAAAACATTAGGTTACCTTGTCCCTTGCCTTACCAACATGAGGGTTTGTGACTCCTTGAACTAGTGCAAGATGTGAAAGTTGATTGCACTTGTTCTTGCCAAAATGATATGAGTGAAGAATGTTGGTGGAGTCACCCTCAAGAACTCTCTAGTTCTTCTTCTTCGGGATCCACATCATCTTGATGGGAATCCTTGGAGTTGTAGTTGTACTTGATGAAGTAGAACTTGACGTAGTCTTGGGGACCCACTTGAACGAGGCTTTAGGTGCTTCTTCAAATGCATCAATCTCTTCTTGAAGCTTGTCCTTGCCTTTGTTCTTGTGGTCTTGTGGTGTAAGATCATCTTGAGCTTGTGTCCCCTTGAAGGAAGTAGGATCATACTTCTCTTGTTGAGGAACAAACTTTGTCTTGGGGTATTGATCTTCTTCCCACTCAACTCCATTGGCGTTGAACTTTCGTTCAAAACCAACACCTTGATTCTTCCGGTGCCTTCCTTGCCTGCGTACAATTTCCTCGAATTGCTTACTCCCGACAAGGCTCTTGTAAACACCTTTCTCTATAATTCCCTTCAATAAACTATTTTCTTGCTCAAGTGTAACTTGGCTAAGAGAATCATTAGTGGAATCAAGAGAACTACTAGAAGCAACAACATTGGATTTGACATTATTATTGTTACTACTGGAGGAAGTATCTTTCTTGTACTTGTTACTAGACTTGACTTGAGGCATGTAAGTAGATAAGAGTAAACGCTTGGCAATGTAAGAAGAACTTTTCTTGCGGAGATCATCATTGATTGCCTTTAAGAACTCATGCTCTTGCTCAAGATTGAGCTTTTCAAAGCGTAACTTCTCATGAGCCCTTAAAAGTTCTCGATGATCTTCGAAGATAGTTTCATGAGCCAACTTAAGAGTGTTTAGTTCTTTAGTTAGAAGCTCAATTTTCTCCTTATCATTGTCATTCGTTTGATTAGCATGATTAATTGACGTTTCATCATAGTACTCATCACTAGAGTTGTCAACAAGTAAATCATCATCCACAAGCAAGTCATCTTCATCACTATTAAAATCAACATACTTGGGATGTGTTACCTTTGGACCTTTGGCCATGAAGCATCTTCCAACACCTTCATTTGGTGAGTCAAATATGTCGTAGGAGTTGGTTGACACAAGTGCTAGACCGGCAACACCTTCATCTTGAGTATATTCGGAGTCGGAGTGATAGCTTCTCTTGGAGTGATTGTCGGAGTCGGAGCCGAAAACCCATTCACCAACATGAGCTTGATGTCTTCGTTTTGTGTAGCTCCTTGATGACTTGTCCTTTCTTCCCGAATCCTTACTTCTCTGTGAGGGTCTTCATTCATAACGATCATCTCTACTCCTCCTCTCTCTTGGTGGTGATTCTTCACTTTTGCTCCTTCTTCCTGGAGAATCTTCTCTTCTTTTGTAGGGTGTCGTACACTCATTGGAGTAGTGTCTGGGTCTCCCACAATTGTAGCAATTGCGCTCTCGACTAGAAGATCTCTTGTCATTGTAAGACCTTGACTTAGAGCTTCTTTCTTTGCTTCTACTTTTGTAGAATTTGTTGAAGTTCTTCACCATTAAGCTCAATTCTTCATTGAAGGTTGGTTTCTCACTTGATGATGTGGGGGTTTCACTTGAGGCTTTGTTAGCACCACTTGACTTGTTGTGAAGTTCCTCCTTATCCTTGAGTGACATCTCATGAGCAACAACCCTTCCAATGACTTCCGTTGGCTTGAGATCTTTGTAGTTTGGCATCATTTGGATTAATGTGCACACGGTATCATACTTTCCATCTAATGCTCTTAGGATTTTCTTGATGATGAATTTGTCGGTCATCTCTTCACTCCCTAAGCCGGCAATCTCATTTGTGATAAGAGCAAGCCTAGAGTACATTTCAGCGACACCTTCACCATCCTTCATTTTGAACTTGTCAAGCTGACTTTGGAGCACATCCAACTTGGATTCCTTGACGGACTCGGTACCTTCATGCATATCAATCAAAGTATCCCAAATTTCCTTTGCATTCTCAAGACGGCTGATTTTGTTGAATTCTTCGGGGCACAATCCGTTGAAGATGATGTCACATGCTTGAGCGTTGTATTGCAGCATCTTCAATTCTTCCGCATTAGCTTCACGACTCGGTTCTCTCCCATCGAAGAATTCACCTTGCAAGCCAATACAAATAATTGCCCAAACGGCGGGGTTATGTCCAAGAATATGCATTTTCATCTTATGCTTCCAACTAGCAAAATTAGTACCTTCAAAGTAAGGCCTCTACGGTGATAATTTCCCTCGCTAGACGCCATACTCTCCTAGGTTGTGAAACCAAGGCTATGACCACCAAAAGCTATGGAAATCAAAGCAAATGGAGAGCAATGCTCTGATACCACTTGTAGGACCTTGAAGTATGTCTAGAGGGGGGTGATTAGACTACTTGAATAATAAAAACTTAACCTTTTCCCAATTTTAGAGTTTGGCAGATTTTAGCTATTTTAGGACAAGTCAAGCAATCATCACACAATTCAAGCAAGCATGCAAAGAGTGTATAGGTAGCGGAAATTAAAGCATGCAACTTGCAAGAAAGTAAAGGAAAGGGTTTGGAGGATTCAAACGCAATTGGAGACACGGATGTTTTTGGTGTGGTTCCGATAGGTGGTGCTATCGTACATCCACGTTGATGGAGACTTCAACCCACGAAGGGTAACGGCTGCGCGAGTCCACGGAGGGCTCCACCCACGAAGGGTCCATGAAGAAGCAACCTTGTCTATCCCACCATGGCTGTCGCCCATGAAGGACTTGCCTCACTAGCGGTAGATCTTCACAAAGTAGGTGATCTCCTTGCCCTTACAAACTCCTTGGTTCAACTCCACAAACTTCTCGGAGGCTCCCAAGTGACACCTAGCCAATCTAGGAGACACCACTCTCCAAGAAGTAACAAATGGTGCGTTGATGATGAACTCCTTGCTCTTGTGCTTCAAATGATAGTCTCCCCAACACTCAACCCTCTGTCATAGGTTTTGGATCTGGTGGAAAGAAGATTTGAGTGGAAAGCAACTTGGGGAAGGCTAGAGATCAAGATTCATATGGTAGGAATGGAATATCTTGGCCTCAACACATGAGTAGGTGGTTCTCTCTCAGAAATGGTAAGCTGGAAGTGTAGGTTCGTTCTGATGGCTCTCTCCATGAATGAAGAGGAGGTGGAGGGGTATATATAGCCTCCACACAAAATTTAACCGTTACACACAATTTACCAAAATCGGTGGGACCGAATCGTTAAACTCGGTCGGACCGATTTAGTAAACTTAGTGACCGTTAGTGATTTTCGGTGGGACTGACATGCATCTCGGTGAGGCCGATTCGGTTAGGGTTAGGGCATAACGTAATCTCGGTGAGACCGATTACACAAACTCGGTGAGACCGATTTGGTAATAAGCTTTCCAGAGAGTTGGTCAGGTAAACTCGGTGGGACCGATTTGCTCTTTTCGGTGAGACCGAAATGTTACAAAAAGGAAATAGAGAGTTTACATTGCAATCTCGGTGGGACCGATCGCTCACTTCGGTTAGACCAAAACGTTACGAAGGGAAACAGAGAGATTGCAACCCCATCTCGGTGAGACCGAGATCCCTATCGGTAAGACCGATTTGCTTAGGGTTTGTGGCAGTGGCTATGACTTTTCGAATCGGTGGCGCCGGATAGAAAGAATCGGTGTGACCGATTTTGGCTTTAGGTTTAGGTCATTTGTGGATGTGGGAAAGTAGTTGAGGGTTTTGGAGCATATCACTAAGCACATGAAGCAAGAGGCTCATTAAGCAACACCTCATCCCTTCTTGATAGTATTGGCTTTTCCTATAGACTCAATGTGATCTTGGATCACTAAAATGTAAAATGAAGAGTCTTGAGCTTTTGAGCTTGAGCCAATCCTTTGTCCTTAGTATTTTGAGGGATCCACTTTCATCATCCATGCCATGCCATTCATTGAGCTTTCCTGAAATAATAGTCTTGGAATAGCATTAGCTCAATGAGCTATATGTTGTTATGAATTACCAAAACCACCTAGGGATAGTTGCACTTTCAAAGCCGAGGACAATGGCAGCTCTAACAAGCCTTATGACCCGCTTTTGCGCGGGCGAGGACAGTTGGTTGGCCCGCAGTGGCACCAGCGACCCAGGCACATCCGGAATCAAGGACGGTAATAGTAAGCCGTGACGCAATAAAAACAAGCCTCGAAATAATGAAGACATCCCAGACAACACGGCCATAAACGCCTCATTAAGGGGCTCTCGACCCGGTCAATGGAAAAATCCATTTAAAGGCAGCAGAGATGGACCATCCAGCCTAAACAAAATTCTAGACAGATCATGTCAGATTCATGGCACCCCCGAGAAACCTGCGAATCACACCAACAGAGAATGCTGGGTCTTCAAGCAGGTTGGCATGCTAAACGCCAAACACAAGGGGAGGGAGCCGCCAAGTGAAGTCGAGGATGAACCTCGCCAGCCGAACACTGGGGGACAGAAAAAATTTCCACCAGAGGTCAAAACAGTGAACATGATTTACGCAACCCACATACCAAAGAGGAAGCGCAAATGCACACTCCGAGACGTATACGCTGTATAACCCGTCGCCCCCAAATTCAATCCATGGTCGGCCTGCCCGATTACTTTCGATCGCAGGGATCATCCGACTAGTATCCAACATGGAGGTTCGGCTGCCTTGGTGCTCGACCTAATAATTGACGGATACCATCTCACCCAGTCCTCATGGACGGCGGCAGTAGTCTTAATCTGATATATCAGGACACTGTCTGCAAGATGGGGATAGACCCGTCAACAATCAGCCAAAGCAATACCACCTTTAAAGGAGTAATACCAGGCGTAGAGGCCCGCTACATGGGCTCTCTAATATTAGAGGTTGTATTCGGTTCTCCCGACAACTTCCGAAGTGAAGAACTAATCTTCGACATCGCTCCATTTCGAAGCGGATATCATGCACTACTCGGAAGAACGGCCTTTGCTCGTTTCAATGCAGTTCCGTACTACGCTTATCTTAAACTTAAGATGCCCGGTCCACGTGGCGTCATCACAATTAGCGGAAACACAGAGCGCTCCTGCGGGTGCAAGAATATGTGGCGGCTCTAGCAGCCGAACCACTGACCGGCCTCGCCAACCCAAGTAACTAATCGGTCGTCGAAGACCATGGACATGGCTAGATGTGTTCGGCGCACCACTATTTGTAGCAGCCGAGATAAACCTGAGCTTGACTAACGGTTATACCCCCACATGTGGTGCTAGGGGTTGTTCGCACGAAAAGAATCCATAGTTCGGCTGGATCCTATTTACACTCAAGAAATTGAATTCTCATGGTTCATTAAGAGTAACCAACTTTCCGCACGGTCACACCATATTCTTTCACCTGGGCTTTTCCTTTTTTCTTTACAGATGACCATGATGCTACACCCTTCCAGGATACGGCACAACGGAGACAAAGGCGCAGACGTGTAGTAGGGCCCCGTTCAAAGGTTTCTTTTTAGATTAAGACCCTGTGTAAACCTTTTTTATCATCTCTTGTTGGTTTAAACCCTCTTGATCGGTGTTATTGGCAAGTTTATTATTCGCCATTCTAAAATAGACGTTACAAGGGCAAAAATCAATGTGTTTTTCAGAATATGCTCTCACCACATCCGCTCTTTCATCACGCCGGACTAACGCACGTACCTGGAAATTCAGGGTTCATTTTCAAGGGCGGTATGTAGCCCAGTATATGTTGAAAAGTCCGAATACCTTCGGGAGTGTTTGGCGTTGCGAGTTTGGCCTTATACGCATCAGCTCTGAATCATGTCTTTGGTCAATAGTTGGGTTTGCCCGGCTCCCGTGTTTTGCTACCTTACGTTCCGCTCTATTGGCTAAGGTGGCACCGGGAGAACTACTGCAATTGTGCCATGGTTCATCTGGATGAGCACCTCAGTAGAGAAAGCCGAAAACTGATTGTCATGATAAAACGAGAGACTGGTCAACCACTCGATGACCCAACAGAATCTTCGCGATTCCTTCGCATTAACGAAGGACCGGTTTCCCAATCACGTATGTACATGCACCGTATTCGGATGAGCCGGACATACCAGGGGCTATATAGTAGCCCCACCATCAAACTCCTATGGCTAAGTGAAAGTGTTAAAGCTATATAGTCCAATTGCCTTGTTCGCCGCGCTATCACCTCCTTAACGGACCAAGACGTTGGATCAAATGTGATTACGCGCTTTGCCGAACACCCCCGCATTATATGCCTGGGGGCTGAAGCCGACGGCAGCAAACTTTCAGGGTATATACATACATACATAAACGGCCGCATAGGAGGCACTACAATACTTTACGGGCAAAATTATAAATATAGCCTTTATTATTAAAAGCATTGTTCTTACAATCAAGGCACATGTCGTCGCTAGAACATGGTATTCTTTGAGCACTGAGCCTCTATCAAACGGACACCTTCTAGGACCTCTTCAAAATAGTTCTCGGGCGAGTACTGACCCCCATGCGGACCCTGGTTGCAATTTCGATGGCCTCCATCTTCGCCCAATATGTCTTAACACGGGCAAGAGCCATCCGCGCACCCTCTATGCGTGCCGACCTCTTGACAGCGTCGATATGCGGCACAACACAAAGAAATCATTGCACCAAACCAAAATAACTACCCGGGCTCGGTTCCTTCGGCCACAGATGACCACGACAGCCTTCATGGCAAGTTCGGACAACCTATGGAGCTCGGCCCACTCGGCCATTTGCTCATTCAACGGCAGCGGACGCTTTGGAGCACTGAACTGCGACCAGAACAATCTTTCCACCTCATGATCTTTCCGATCCTTGAAATACTCCGTCGCATCAGCAACACTCTTTTTTAAATCCAAGTATGCGTCTGCAGAACTCCACAATTGATCAAGAGGAGCATATTTCGGATCACCGAACTTCGTTCGCAATAAAAAGGGCTTCCCAGCCGCGATGTCACCGGCTTGCCGAAGCTCCTCCCGCGCTGCTCTGATTTCAGAGCGAGTCTCCTTTGCTGCTTGCAAGGCCTTTTCTAGGTCAGCCGTTTTCGTTTGGTTTTCCCTTTCGAGAAGCTCATATCGGCTGGCGGCATTTTTTAGCTCAATAGCCATGTTGGCTATTTTATCCTTACTCTGGTGATGCGCAGCCTGCTCGGCTTTTAATTCTTTGGCTGCCTTCAGGGCGGCCGCATCACTTCTCCTGGCTTGCTCCTTGGCTCGGGCAAGTTCTGCCCGAAGGGTCTCCACGGGGGCAGCTCCATCTGCAGTCAAAGCATACTATAAATACTAGCATCATGCTCTTCTTAATATTTGCTGACCACCCAAATATACATACCTTGTGCCTCGTCAAGCCGCTTGTTAACAAGCGTGATGTCTGCATCCGCCATGTCAAGTTGCCACCTCAATTCAGCAAATTCAGCAGTTCGGTCAGCCGTAGGATCTGCAGCTGCCTACGCACGAATGCAATGCTATCATTATCTGAGACTATGATCCTCTGCTCGCCGCGTCTAGATGGCAACCAGAGGCTCAGGGGCTACTATCTATACAAAGCACACCTTGCATATGCGGTACAGTCAAAAATATATATATTACTTTGTGTACCTCAAAGCCTCTTAGTAGGCTCGTAAAAGCTTCATTCAACCCGCTTTTTGCGGACGAAATCCTCTCATCCATCGTACCCATTATGGTACGATGCGCCTCTGAGATAGCCGCTTGCTCCTGAAGACTCATCAATGTGTCCGGTTGTACACCAGACAATCCGGGATTTTTATGTTGGTCTCCTTAGGGGCCGAGAACTCCGGACTTGGGGTGGCCGAAGAGTTACCTTCTGGCCTTTGCGGATCAGGGGAAATCCTCCACGACGACACCTCAGGGTCATCCACCTCATGAGGTGAGGAAGCAGGAGAAGGCGTTTCGCTCTCCATCATCTCCGGAAGAAGATCCCCCGAGGACGAGCATTGTTGAGAAGGGCTATGTGCTGGACTGCAAAACATATGTCTCGGTTGTTATCCTCAGGAAAAGAGCAGGGCATATTTCCTAAAGTACCTTTGTTCACTTACAGCTCGGTTGACGGCTGCCCCCCTTGTGGGCGCTGTGCGGTAAGGATGCCCTCCGGGGCAAGGCCCCCTGGGGAAGGTTTCTTCCCTCGTTTGGAAACCTTCGTTTCCAAGTCTTCAAGGGCGGTCCTTTTCTTCCCATGGGGAGGGGGGATTCTAGATTCACCTCCCGGATCATCCTCCGACACGGAGGCACTAATTCTCCCGGTTAGGATGCGTAACGTATGAAGCCCAATTTTGGCTTCTCTATTCCTCCCCTCGTTTTCTCCTGAGGGCACTTGATAAGGTGCGCGAGCCAACATCCTGGTTAGTACAGGATCCAGCGAGCCTTCGGGAAGAGGGGCCGAACACCTGATCCACTCCGCCTTTCTTATCCAGTCCTAGCCGAGGGTAATTTTTCAGAATAATGTCGTAACAAATATAATGACAACATGTTCGGTCACGGAGTTACTTACTTGGGTATATGGACGGTTGCAGTTGAGACCTGCATCCTCGGTGGTGTCCGGACACTTTATTCGTGATCCGAAGAATAATCGATACATTCCTTCGGGCGTCATGCCGAAGAAGTGTTGAATGGTTTGTGGTCCTTCCGGGTTGAACTCCCACATACGGAGAGATCGATGTTGGCATGGCAGGACCCGACAAACTAACATTACTTGAATTACTTTGACGAGACTGATATCCCTCTTGAGGAGATCTCAGATGCGGCTTTGCAATGTCAGCACATCATTAACTGGCCCCTATTCCAGCCCTTTGTTGACCCATGATGCCAGTTGGGGCGGAGGGGCAGAGCGAAAGGCTGGGGCAGCTGCCCGCTTTGTACATCGGGGTGCTATGATGTAAAACCACTCCCGTTGCCATAGGCCGGACACCTTCGGGAAGGAACCCTTTAGCCATAGGGCGACGACACCTTTTCTTATTATAGCACCTCCTCACTCCGCGTGTCGCCCGTCGATCATCTTCGGCTTCACATTGAAGGTCTTGAGCCATAAGCCGAAGTGTGGGGTAATGCGGAGGAAGGCCTCACACACAACGATAAACGACGAGATGTGAACAAACGAATCTGGAGCTAGACCATGGAAATCTAGCCCGTAATAGAACATGAGCCCTCTAACGAATGGATCAAGACTAAAGCCTAGCCCTCGGAGGAAGTGGAAAACAAATACAACACTCTCGTTGGGTTCAGGAGTGGGGATAACCTGCCCTTGAGCAGGTAGCCTGTGAAGGATTTCGGCGGTCAGATACCTAGCCTCCCTAAGCTTCTTGATGTCCTCCTCTGTGACGGGAGAGGCCATCCACCGGCCTTGAAGGTTGGATCCGCACATGGTTGAAGGTCCGAAGCGCTTAAAATGAACCTTGGGTGTTGGAACTTGAGGTAGGGGAAGGAAGGATCGGGCATGGAAAGAAAAGGACAAGTCTTGACCTCTTTATAAAGAGGGTGAATATCAAGCGTCCTCCGCGTGGCCGTTTGGAACTTGCCTAAAACCGAGGAGTCATACTAATGGCACGGTTGGGTTACCCACGCCCGTATTGATGAGAATCCCATGATAAGGGGAACACGATCTCTGCTTCGAAAAGACGTGCCAATAAAACCGCCTCATAAGACGTGCAATAGCAGGTTGAGAAAAATGGTTCATATAATTTTCGGGCGCGGCGTGATGTCACGCTATGAAAAGTTGTCAGCAGATTAGATTTGTGGAATATTGTGCTCTCTACAGTGGTATGTGGAATTTGTTTTGCAGAGCCGGACACGATTCATGTGTTCAAAGTCTACCTTGAAGTATTCGGAGAAGGAACTCGCCTTGCAATGCCGAAGACAATCTACACGCCGGACTCATCGTCATTGAAGCCTGGTTCAGGGGCTACTGAGGGAGTCCTGGATTAGGGGGTCCTCGAACAGCCGAACTATGTACTTGTGCCGGACTGTTGGACTATGAAGATACAAGATTGAAGACTTCGTCCCGTGTCCGGGTGGGACTCTCCTTTGCGTGGAAGGCAAGCTTGGCGATTCAGATATGTAGATTTCCTTTTCTATAACCGACTTTGTGTAACCCTAGCCCCCTCCAGTGTCTATATAAACCGGAGGGTTTAGTCCGTAGGACAAGAACAATCATAATCATAGGCTAGCTTCTAGGGTTTAGCCTTTACAATCTCGTGGTAGATCAACTCATGTAATACTCATATCATGAAGATCAATCAAGCAGGAAGTAGGGTATTACCTCCATAGAGGGCCCAAACCTGGGTAAACATTGTGTCCCCCGCCTCCTGTTACCATTAGCCTTAGACGCATAGTTCTGGACCCCCTGCCCGAGATCCACCGGTTTTGACACTGACACTCCCCTCACTGCCCCTTTCTTTTTCTTCTCCTCCTTCTTGATTTCCCCCTTTCTTAAACATGACCAACTACCATGCTCGCTGCCATGGATGAACTCGACCTCGCCGCGCCGCCCCGACATCGCAGAGCTGCCCTAGCCCTTTATTGCGCCTGGATCCAACGAGTTTCAGTCGGGAACTCGTGTTCGCGGCGACCGCCAGAGGCCTTGGTCGCGACCGTACAAAGGGGGGAGGGGTGCCGTGGTGGAGTGCCCTAGCCGCGCTCGTGTGCACGGTGCCTTCTGGGAGGCCCTAGCCGCGTGCACTGTCGCGGACCGCTCTGGTCACGCCCGTGCTTGCGGCTCATGCAGGGAGGCCTTGGCCGAGCGCACTGTCATGGAGTGTCATGGCCATGCCCCGTGCTCGCCGCGCTCGATGATATGTCTCCAATGTATCTATATTTTTTCATTGTTCCATGCTATTATATTATCTGTTTTTGATGTTTTATATGCATTAATATGCTATTTTATATTGTTTTTGGGACTAACCTATTAACCTAGAGCCCAGTGACAGTTTCTGTTTTTCCTTGTTTTTGAGCCTCTCGGAAAAGGAATACCAAACGGAATAAAACCTTCGCGATGATTTTTCTTGGACCAGAAGACACCTAGGAGACTAGGAGGCCAAGTCAGAAGATCCACGAGGGGGCGACAAGGGGGAAGGGCGCTCCCGAGGGGTAGGGCGCGCCCCCTACCTTGTAGGCCCCTCGGTGACCCCCTAACCTAGATCTTCTATATAGATTCACATGTATTCCCAAACCACCGGAGGCATCCATGAAAATACTTTTCCACCAGGGCAACCCTCTGTTCTCATGAGATCCCATCTAGGGGCCTTTTCCGGCGTCCTGACCGAGGGGGATTCGATCACGGAGGACTTCTACATCAACTCTATTGCCCTTCCGATGAAGCGTGAGTAGTTTACCTCAGACCTACGGGTCCATAGCTAGTAGCTAGATGGCTTCTTCTCTCTCTTTGATTCTCAATACCAGGTTCTCCTCGATGTTCTTAGAGATCTATCCGATGTAATCTTCTTTTGCGGTGTGTTTGTCGAGATCCGATGAATTGTGGATTTATAATTTGTTTATCTATGAATATTATTTTAATCTTATCTGAATTCTTATATGCATGATTTGATATCTTTGTAATTATCTTCGAACTATCGGTTTAGTTTGGCCAACTAGATTGGTTTTTCTTGCAACGGGAGAAATGCTTAGCTTTGAGTTCAATCTTGCGGTGTCCTTTCCCACACTACAAAAAAAATACACTTTCGTGATGATACGTGTTTGTCATAGTAGGTCACGTTTTCTGTCATGCATGTACATCCATGACGATTTTATGAGAGAATCAAGATAGTCATACTTGTGCTGTTGTAGAAGTGTTCCATGACATTACCAAAATTATCATCACGGAAGTGTCCACTTCCATGACGATAAATCGCGCGTCACAGAAGTGCTTTCGTCAAGGGTGACCGACACGTGGCATCCACCATAACGGAACACCGTTAAGCTATCGGGTCCGGTTTTGGATCTGATAACCTGTTAACAGCCCGGACCAATGGGGATTTTCCATGTGTAAAATCATCATTGTCTGGAGGAAACACGTGTCGGCTCACCATTGGGACATATGTCATCCACTCGTTGTACCGAAGGCTCCTATTATATGTCGACACGTGGCACAGCCCAACAGAGGCCCATTCCTGTGAAAAGGTGATAACCTGCAAGTATACGGGATAGTTGTAGCCTCTTTCGATAAGTAAGAGTGTCGAACCCAATGAGGAGCTAAAGGTAGAACAAATACTCTCTCAAGTCCTATCGGCCACTAATACGACTCTACGCACGCTTGACGTTCGCTTTACCTAGAACAAGTATGAAACTAGAAGTACTTTGTAGGAGTGATAGGATAGGTTTGCAAGATAATAAAGAACACGTAAACATAAACTAGGGGCTGTTTAGATAAAGATGCAAGAAAGTAAATATAGTGAGTGTGGAAAAGTGGTGGTAGGAGTTGTGGAATTGTCCCTAAGCAATTGACTATGTTACTAGCCCGGTAATCACTATTGCAATTCTATTTGAGGGAGAGGCATAACCTAACATACTTTCTCTACTTGGATCATATGCACTTATGATTGGAACTCTAGCAAGCATCCGCAACTACTAAATATTCATTAAGGTAAAACCCAACCATAGCATTAAGCATCAAGTCCCCTTTTATCCCATACGCAAAGAACCTACTTACTCGGGTTTGTGTTTCAGTCACTCACGCAACCCACCATAAGCAAATCATAAACATATTGCAAACCCTACAGCCCCTCACGCTTGCGCGACACAGAGGGCACAATAGGACAGCACCAATAATAAAACATGCAACTCAAACCAATCATAGCAATTCATCAATCACCGATAGGACAACAGAAATCTACTCAGACATCATAGGATGGCAACACATCATTGGATAATGATATGAAGCATAAAGCACCATGTTCAAGTAGAGGGTACAACGGGTTGCGGGAGAGTGGACCGCTGGATATAAATGGGGGAAGGTGATGGAGATGTTGGTGAAGATGGCGGAGGTGTTGGTGAAGATCACGGTGATGATGATGGCCCCCGGCAGCGCTCCGGCGCCACCGGAAGCAACGGGGAGAGAGCCCCCCTTCTTCTTCTTCCTTGACCTTCTCCCTAGATGGGAGAAGGGTTTCCCCTCTGGTCCTTGGCTCCCATGGCGTGGGAGGGGCGAGATCCCCTCCGAGATTGGATCTATCTCTCTGTTTCTGCGTTCTCTGATTCTACCCCTTCACCGTTTCCTTTATATCTGGAGATCCGTAACTCCGTTTGGGTGAATCTTTCGTCAAGATCTTTCTCATAAAATTAGCTTTCTTGCGCCAAAAGAAGAGCGTCAACCGCCTTACAGGTGGCCCACAAGAGCCCAGGGCGTGCCTGCCTCCCTGGGGCGCGGCCCCCTGTCTCATGTCCACCCCGGACACTGTTTCGCGTTGATTTTACTTCCCAAAAATCATAAATATTCCAAAAAAAATCTCCTTCCGTTTTTATCCCGTTTGGACTTCGTTTGATATTGGGTTTCTGTGAAACAAAAAACATGCAACAGACAGGAACTGGCACTGGGCACTGGATCAATATGTTAGTCCTAAAAAGTTGCCAAAAGTATATAGAAGTTGAAGAATATTGGCATGGAACAATCAAAAATTATAGATACGATGGAGATGTATCAGCATCCCCAAGCTTAATTCCTGCTCGTCCTCGAGTAGGTAAATGATAAAAAAGATAATTTTTGATGTGGAATGCTACCTAGCATAGTCTTGATCATATGTCTAATAATGGCATGAATATTAAGACACGAGTGATTCAAAGCAATAGTCTATCATTTGACATAAAAAATGATAATACTTCGAGCATACCAATAAAGCAATCATGTCTTTTCAAAACAACAAGGCCAAAGCAAGCTTATCCCTACAAAATCATACAGTTTGGCCATGCTTCATCTTCGTCACACAAAATGCCCTCATCATGCACAACCCCGATGACGAGCCGAGCAATTGGTTCATACTTTTTAATGCGCTTCAGCTTTTTCAACCCTCACGCAATACATGAGCGCAAGCCATGGATATAGCACTATAGGTGGAATAGAATATAATGATGGAGGTTATGTGGAGAAGACAAAAAGGGAGAAAGTCTCACATCGACGCGGCTAATTAACGGGCTATGGAGATGCCCATCAATTGATTTCAATGTGAGGAGTAGGGATTGCCATGCAACGGATGCACTAAAAGCTATAAATGTATGAAAGCTCAACAAAAGAAACTAAGTGGGTGTGCATCCAACTTGCTTGCTCATGAAGACCTAGGGCATTTGAGCAAGCCCATCATTGGAATATAAAAGCCAAGTTCTATAATGAAAATTCCCACTAGTATATGAAAGTGACAACATAGGAGACAATCTATATGAAGAACATGGTGCTACTTTGAAGCACAAGTGTGGAAAAAGGATAGTAACATTGCCCCTTTTATTTTTTTATTTTTTTATTTTCTTTTATTTTCTTTTTTTTGGTGGGCTTCTTTGGCCCCCTTTTTTATTTAGGCTTCTTTGGCCTTTCCTTTTTTTCTTTTTTTTTCTTTTTTTTCTTTTTTTCTTTTTTTATGGGGCAATGCTCTATACAGATGATCATCATACTTTTATTTAGTTACAACTCGATATTACAACTCGATACTGGAACAAAGATATGACTCTATATGAATGCTTCCGGCGGTGTACCGGGATGTGCAATGATCTAGCGTAGCAATGACATAAAAAAATGGACAAGCCATGAAAACATCATGCTAGATATCTTACGATCATGTAAAGCAATATGACAATAAATGCTCAAGTCATGAATATGATGATGATGGAAGTTGCATGGCAATATATCTCGGAATGGCTATGGAAATGCCATAATAGGTAGGTATGGTGGCTGTTTTGAGGAAGGTATATGGTGAGTGTATGGTATCGGCGAAAGTTGCGCGGCACAAGAGAGGCTAGCAATGGTGGAAGGGTGAGAGTGCGTATAATCCATGGACTCAACATTAGTCATAAAGAACTCATATACTTATTGCAAAAATCTACAAGTCATTGAAACAAAGTACTACTTGTATGTTCCTAGGGGGATAGATTGGTAGGAAAAGACCATCGCTCGTCCCCGACCGCCACTCATAAGGTATGGTGGCTGTTTTGAGGAAGATATAATGAGGCTTATGTGTGATAGAGCGTATCGTAGATGCACCGGCGAAGTTTGCACCAACTCTCAAGGTGAGAAAGGGCAATGCACGGTACCGAAGAGGTTAGCAATGATGGAAAGGTAAAAGTGCGTATAATCCATGGACTCACATTAGTCATAAAGAACTCATATACTTATTGCAAAAGTGTATTAGCCCTCGAAGCAAAGTGCTACTACGCATGCCCCTAGGGGGATAGATTGGTAGGAAAAGACCATCGCTCGTCCCCAACTGCCACTCATAAGGAAGACAATCAAAGAAACACCCCATGCTTCAAATTTGTCACACAACGGTTACCATATGTTGATGTCTACTACACAACCTTCTTCTTGTAGACGTTGTTGGGCCTGCAAGTGCAAAGGTTTGTAGGACAGTAGAAAATTTCCCTCAAGTGGATGACCTAAGGTTTATCAATCCGTAGGAGGCATAGGATGAAGATGGTCTCTCTCAAGCAACCCTGCAACCAAATAACAAAGAGTCTCTTGTGTCCCCAACACACCCAATACAATGGAAAATTGTATAGGTGCACTAGTTCGGCGAAGAGATGAAGATACAAGTGCAAAATAGATAGTAGATATGGGTTTTTGTAATCTGAAATTATAAAAACAGCAAGGTAACAAGTGGTAAAAGTGAGCGTAAACGGTATTGCAATGGTAGGAAACAAGGCCTAGGGTTCATACTTTCACTAGTGTAAGTTCTCTCAACAATAATAACATAGATAGAACATATGAAAAGCCCTCAACATGCGACAAAGAGTCACTCCAAAGACACTAATAGCGGAGAACAAATGTAGAGATTATGGTCGGGTACGAAACCACCACAAAGCTATTCTTTCGGATCGATCTATAAAAGAGTTTGTACTAGAATAACACCTTAAGATACAAATCAACCAAAACCCTAATGTCACCTAGATACTCCATTGTCACCTCAAGTATCCGTGGGCATGATTATACGATATGCATCACACAATCTTAGATTCATCCAACCAACATAAAAGTACTTCAAAGAGTGCCCCAAAGCTACTACCGGAGAGTCAAGAACGTGTGCCAACCCCTATGCATAGGTTCCCAAGTGTCACGAAACCCGCAAGTTGATCACCAAAACATACATCAAGTGGCACATGATATCCCATTGTCACCACAGACAATCACGGCAAGACATACAACAAGTGTTCATAAAAGACTCAATACGATAAGATAACTTCAAAGGGGAAACTCAATTCATCACAAGAGAGTAGAGGGGGAGAAACATCATAAGATCCAACTATAATAGCAAAGCTCGGGATACATCAAGATCGTGCCATAGATGGAACATGAGAGAGAACACGAGAGAGAGAGAGAGAGATCAAACACATAGCTACTGGTACATACCCTCAGCCCCGAGGGTGAACTACTCCCTCCTCGTCATGGATAGCGCCGGGATGATGAAGATGGCCTCCGGTGATGGGATCCCCCTCCGGCAGGGTGCCGGAATAGGATCCCGATTGGTTTTTGGTGGCTACAGAGGCTTGCGGCGGCGGAACTCCCGATCTATCTTCTTTTCTGGAAGTTTTAGGGTACGTAGGTATATATGGGTGCAGGAAGAACGTAGGTGGAGCTACGGGGGCCCCATGAGGCAGGGGCGCGCCCAGGGGGAGGGCGCGCCCCCACCCTCGTGAGCACCTCCCGTATCTTCTGACGTGGGGTCCAAGTCCATCAGGTGGGTTTCCTTCCAAAAATAACTTCTCCAGTTGATTTCGTTCCGTTTGACTCCGTCTGGTATTCCTTTTTCTTGAAACACTGAAATAGGCATAAAACAACAAATCTGGGCTGGGCCTTCGGTTAATAGGTTAGTCCCAAAAATAATTTAAAAGTGGATAATAAAGCCCAATATTTCCTAAAACAGTAGATAAAGTAGCATGGAGCAATCAAAAATTATAGATACGTTGGAGACGTATCAAGCATCCCCAAGCTTAATTCCTGCTCGTGCTCGAGTAGGTAAATGATAAAAAAGAATTTTTGATGCGGAGTGATACTTTGGCATAATTTCAATGTAAATCGTCTTAATTACGGCATGAATATTCAGATCCAAAAGATTCAAGACAAAAGTTCATATTGACACAAAAATAATAATACTTCAAGCATACTAATCAAAGCAATCATGTCTTCTCAAAATAGCATGGCAAAAGAAAGTTCATCCCTACAAAATCATATAGTTAGGTTATGCTTCATTTTCGTGACACAAAGATGTTCCCAACTTCTATACCCCCGATGACAAGCCAAGCAATTGTTTCATACTTAATTTATCTCAAACTTTTTCAACCTTCACGCAATACATGAGCGTGAGCCATGGATATAACACTATGGGTGGAATAGAATATGATGATGGGGATTGTGTGGAGAAGACAAAAAAGGAGAAAGTCTCACGTTGACGAGGCTAATCAACAGGCTATGGAGATGCCCATCAATTGATGTCAACATGAGGAGTAGGGATTGCCATGCAACGGATGCACTAGAGCTATGAATGCTCAACAAAAGAAAAAACTAGTGGGTGTGCATCCAACTTGCTTGCTCACGAAGACCTAGGGCATTTGAGGAAGCCCATCGTAGGAATATACAAGCCAAGTTCTATAATGAAAAATTCCCACTAGTATATGAAAGTGATAACACATGAGATTCTCTACATGAGGAACAAGGTGCTACTTTGAAGCACAATATATGAGACTCACTACATGAAGAACAAGGTGCTACTTTGAAGCACAAGTGTGGAAAAAGAGATAGTAGCATTGCCCTTTTCTTTTCTTTTCTTTTTTTTATTTTCTTTTTTTGGGCCTTTTTTTGGCCTTTCTCTTTTTTTGGGCCTTTTTTTGGCCTTTTTTTTATTTGGGCAATGCTCTAATAATGGTGATCATCACACTTTCATTACAACACATGAATTACAACTCGAAACTTAGAACAAGATATGACTCTATATGAATGCCTCCGGCGGTGTACCGGGATGGTGCAATGAATCAAGAGTGACATGTATGAAAAATAATGCATGGTGGCTTTGCCACAAATACGATGTCAACTACATGATCATGCAATGGCAATATGACAAAATTAATGTATGTCATGATGATGATGATGGAAGTTGCATGGCAATATATCTCAGAATGGCTATGGAAATGCCATAATAGGTAGGTATGGTGGCTGTTTTGAGGAAGATATAAGGAGGTTTATGTGCGATAGAGCGTATCATATCATGGGGTTTGGATGCACCGGCGAAGTTTGCACCAACTCTCAAGGTGAGAAAGGGCAATGCACGATACCGAAGAGGCTAGCAATGGCGGAAAGGTGAGAGTGCGTATAGTCCATGGACTCAACATTAGTCAAAAGAACTCATATACTTATTGCAAAATTTAGAAGTCATCAAAAATTCAAATACTACGCGCGTGCTCCTAGGGGGATAGATTGGTAGGAAAAGACCATCGCTCGTCCCCGACCGCCACTCATAAGGATGCACAAGCCAGGTACACTTCATGTTTCAAATTTGTCACACAACTTTAACCATACGTGCATGCTACGAGACTTGCAAACTTCAGCACAAGCATTCTTTAAATTCATAATCACCCAAATAGCATGACTTTGATATTATCACCTCCATATCTCAAAACAATTATCAAGCATCAAACTTATCTTAGTATTCAACGCACTCAAAAGAAAGTTTCACATATCTTGAATACCAAGTATATTAACATTAAGCAAATTACCATGCTATTAATGACTCTCAAAATAATCTAAGTGAAGCATGAGAGTTCATCTATTTCTTCAAAATAAAACTACCACCATGCTCTAAAAGATCTAAGTGAAGCACTAGAGCAAAAAATTTCACGCTCAAAAGATATAAGTGAAGCATTATGAGCAAAACTATCAAGCTCAAAAGATATAAGTGAAGCACATAGAGTATTCTAACAAATTCCAATTTGTGTAAGGCTCTCTCTCATTAAAGAAATTCAGATCTTGATACTTTATTCAAACAGCAAGCAGAGCTAAAGAAAACTACAATGCAAGGATAGCACAACTCATGTGAAGAAGCAAAAACTTAGGCTCAACCGATACTAACCGATAGTTGTTGAAGAAGAAAGGTGGGATGCCTACCGGGGCATCCCCAAGCTTAGTTGCTTGAGACTTCTTGAAATAATATCTTGGGGTGCCTTGGGCATCCCCAAGCTTGAACTTTTGTGTCTCCTTAATTCCTCTCATATCGTGGTCTCTCTTTTTATCAAAAGCTTCATTCACAACAAACTCAACAAGAACTCGTGAGATAGGTTAGTATAAACCAATGCAAAACCTTATCATCTTCTAATGTAACAAATAACTTAAATTATTATTCAACATTGAATACTAAATGCCTCTGTATATTTAATACTCCTATCCTCAAATAGAATCATTAAACAAGCAAACATATGCAAACAATGCAACCATAACAGCAATCTGTCAAAACAGTACAGTCTGTAAAGAATGCAAGAGTATCAATACTTCCCTGACTCCAAAAATTATGAGCTAAAATTCCCATTGTAATAAATTTATCAGAGCTCAATATGAAAAAAGATTCAACGTTAGACCATCTCTGACTTTTCTAGAGAATTTTTGCAACAGCGGTAAACTTTCTGTTTTCAAACAGCAACATGCAAACTAGCAAAATAAGCATGGCAAAGGCTATCCTTTACTTTTTTATTGAAACTAAAGATGCAAAACATTATTATAACTAACAGAAAACAAAAACTAACAAAATAAAATGACGCTCCAAGCAAAACACATATCATGTGGTGAATAAAAATATAGCTCCAAGTAAAGTTACCGATGAACGAAGACGAAAGAGGGGATGCCTTCCGGGGCATCCCCAAGCTTAGTTGCTTGGTTGTCCTTGAATATTACCTTGGGGTGACTTGGGCATCCCCAAGCTTAGGCTCTTGCCACTCCTTATTCCATAGTCCATCGAATCCTTACCCAAAACTTGAAAACTTCAACCACACAAAACTCAAAACAAAACTCGTAAGCTCCGTTAGTAAAAATAAAACCACCACTTAGGTACTGTAATGAACTCATTATAAATTCATATTGGTGTAATATCTACTGTTCTCCAACTTATCTATGGTTCATACCCTCCGATACTACTCATAGATGCATCAAAATAAGCAAACAACACATAGAAAACAGAATCTGTCAAAAACAGAACAGTCTGTAGTAATCTGTATAAAACGTATACTTATGAAACCCCAAAAATTATGAAATAAATTTATGGACCTGAGAAATTTGTCTATTAATCATCTGCAAAAAGAATCGACCTAAAATCACTCTCCAGTAAAAAATGGCAGCTAATCTCGTGAGTGCTAAAGTTTCTGTTTTTCACAGCAAGATCACATAAACTTCACCCAAGTCTTCCCAAAGGTTCTACTTGGCACTTTATTGAAACAAAAGCTATAAAACATGATCACTACAGTAGCATAATCATGTAGACACAAAAAAACAGTAAGGATAAATATTGGGTTGTCTCCCAACAAGCGCTTTTCTTTAATGCCTTTTAGCTAGGCATGATGATGACAATGATGCTCACATAAAAAATAAGAATTGAAACATAAAGAGAGCATCATGAAGCATATGACTAGCACATTTAAGCCTAACCCACTTCCTATGCATAGGGATTTTGTGAGCAAACAACTTATGGGAACAATAATCAACTAGCATAGGATGGCACAACAAGCATAACTTCAAGATTTTAAGCACATAGAGAGGAAACTTGACATTATTGCAATTCCTACAAGCATATGTTCCTCCCTCATAATAATTTTCAGTAGCATCATGAATAAATTCAACAATATAACCAGCACCTAAAGCATTCTTTTCATGATCTACAAGCATAGAAATTTTTCTACTCTCCATATAAGCAAACTTCTTCTTTATAGCATATGTATCATCACAATAATCATCATAAATAGGAGGCATGCTTTCATCATAGTAAATTTGCTCATCAAAGATTGGGGGACAAAAAATATCATATTCATCAAACATAGCTTCCCCAAGCTTGTGGCTTTGCATATCATTAGCATCATGGATATTCAAGGAATTCATACTAACAACATTGCAATCATGCTCATCATATAAAAACATTCTATAGATTTCTTCTTCTAGTACTTGAGCACAATTATCCTTTCCATCATACTCACGAAAGATATTAAAAAGGTGAAGCGTATGAGACAAACTCAACTCCATTTTTTTGGTAGTTTTCTTTTATAAACTAGACTAGTGCTAAAACAAGAAACAAAAAGATTTGATTGCAAGATCTAAAGATATACCTTCACTTACCTAGCCTCCCCGGCAACGGCGCCAGAAAAGAGCTTAATGTCTACTACACAACCTTCTTCTTGTAGACGTTGTTGGGCCTGCAAGTGCACAGGTTTGTAGGACAGTAGAAAATTTCCCTCAAGTGGATGACCTAAGGTTTATCAATCCGTAGGAGGCGTAGGATGAAGATGGTCTCTCTCAAGCAACCCTGCAACCAAATAACAAAGAGTCTCTTGTGTCCCCAACACACCCAATAAAATGGCAAATTGTATAGGTGCACTAGTTCGGCGAATAGATGAAGATACAAGTGCAAAATAGATAGTAGATATGGGTTTTTGTAATCTGAAATTATAAAAACAGCAAGGTAACAAGTGGTAAAAGTGAGCGTAAACGGTATTGCAATGGTAGGAAACAAGGCCTATGGTTCATACTTTCACTAGTGTAAGTTCTCTCAACAATAATAACATATATAGAACATATGACAAGCCCTCAACATGCGACAAAGAGTCACTCCAAAGACACTAATAGCAGAGAACAAACGTAGAGATTATGGTCGGGTACGAAACCACCACAAAGCTATTCTTTCGGATCGATCTATAAAAGAGTTCGTACTAGAATAACACCTTAAGATACAAATCAACCAAAACCCTAATGTCACCTCAAGTATCCGTGGGCATGATTATACGATATGCATCACACAATCGCAGATTCATCCAACCAACATAAAAGTACTTCAAAGAGTGCCCCAAAGCTACTACCGGAGAGTCAAGAACGCGTGCCAACCCCTATGCATAGGTTCCCAAGTGTCACAAAACCCGCAAGTTGATCACCAAAACATACATCAAGTGGCACATGATATCCCATTGTCACCACAGATAATCACGGGAAGACATACATCAAGTGTTCATAAAAGACTCAATCTGATAAGATAATTTCAAAGGGGAAACTCAATTCATCACAAGAGAGTAGAGGGGGAGAAACATCATAAGATCCAACTATAATAGCAAAGCTCGGGATACATCAAGATCGTGCCATAGATGGAACACGAGAGAGAACACGAGAGAGAGAGAGATCAAACACATAGCTACTGGTACATACCCTCAGCCCCGAGGGTGAACTACTCCCTCCTCGTCATGGATAGCGCCGGGATGATGAAGATGGCCTCCGGTGATGGGATCCCCCTCCGGCAGGGTGCCGGAACAGGGTCCCGATTGGTTTTTAGTGGCTACAGAGGCTTGCGGCAGCGGAACTCCCGATCTATCTTCTTTTCTGGAAGTTTTAGGGTACGTAGGTATATATGGGTGCAAGGAGAACGTCGGTGGAGCTACAGGGGCCCCACGAGGCAGGGGGGCGCACCCGGGGGGGGAGGGTGCGCCCCCACCCTCGTGAGCACCTCCCGTATCTTCTGACATGGGGTCCAAGTCCATCAGGTGGGTTTCCTTCCAAAAATAACTTCTCCAGTTGATTTCGTTCCGTTTTGACTCCGTCTGATATTCCTTTTCCTTGAAACACTGAAATAGGCATAAAACGGCAAATCTGGGCTGGGCCTCCGGTTAATAGGTTAGTCCCAAAAATAATATAATAGTGGATAAAAAAGCCCAGTATTGCCTAAAACAGTAGATAAAGTAGCATGGAGCAATCAAAAATTATAGATACGTTGGATACATATCATACATGCATGCTACGGGGCTTGCAAACCTCAACTTAAGTGTCTCTACAATCCACAACCACGCACTAGCATGACTCTAATATCACCATCTTTATATCGCAAAACTATTGCAAGGAATCAAACATATCATATTCAGCGATCTACAAGTTTATGTAGGATTTTATGACTAACCATGTGAATGACCAGTTCCTATCATCTCTCTAAATAGATATAAGTGAAGCAAGAGAGTTTAATTCTTTCCACAAAAGATATGCCCACGCTCTAACAAATATAAGTGAAGCAAAAGAGCATTCTACAAATGGCGGTTTTCTAAGTGAAGAGAAACATGCAATCCAAACTTCAAATGATATAAGTGAAGCACGTGAAGCATTCTATAAAGCCATACTCAAAAGATATAAGTGAAGTGCAATGAGCATTCTATAAATCAACCAAGGACTATCTCATACCAGCATGGTGCATAAAAGAAAAATGAAAACTAAATGCAAAAGACGCTCCAAGACTTGCACATAATGCATGAACGAAACGAATCCAAAAACATACTGATACTTGTTGAAGAAAGAGGGGATGCCTTCCGGGGCATCCCCAATCTTAGACGCTTGAGTCTCCTTGAATATTTACTTGGGGTGCCTTGGGCATCCCCAAGCTTGAACTCTTGCCTCTCTTCCTTTTCCTCATATCGAGACATCCTCGATTAGACACTACATCCACACAAAACTTCAACAGAAAACTCGGTAAGATCCGTTAGCATAATAAAGCAAATCACCACTCTAAGTACTGTTGCAAACCAATTCATATTTTGTTTTTGCATTGTTTCTACTGTAGTATAACTTTTCCATGGCTTAATCCACTAATATAAATTGATAGATTCATCAAAACAAGCAAACTATGCATCAAAAACAGAATCTGTCAAAAACAGAATAGTCTGTAGCAATCTGAACATCCACCATACTTCTGTACCCCAAAAATTCTACCAAAATTAGGAACAATAAACAAGTTGTATAGAAAGACAGTTAAAGAGGAATCAGAACCAATTGACGTTCCAGTTAAAAATGTAAAATCGCGCACTACAGCCAAAGTTTCTGTCCTGCACCGTACAAACCAACAAGCATTGTAAACATCCTAAAGGCAAACCTTAGCACATTATTTTTATAATACAATGGAATTATACAAGGGGATAATTATTTTTGATGAAAAGTTTCTGTAATCAAGATTCACAAAGTTTCTGTGAGCATGAACAAAGTTCAAGGAGCTCTCCCACTTCAACAATGCTTGTCTTTCTCACTTTCACTTCCCTTTTCGAAAAGTTTTTAGGTTCCCCTCTTTATTTTTTTGTTTCTAAACTATATGAAAGCACTCAACAGAAATAAATGACTCTCCAAAACTTCTGGGTTTTCTCCCTGGCAGCGCTTTCTTTAAAGCCATTAAGCTAGGCATTTAGTGCTCAAGTAATGAATCCACCCAGATCCCAAGGTATATCAAAGCCAATTTTAATTAACAATGACTTGTAATTTAGTAGTGAGCATGAAGTAACATATATCATGCAATAACGAAGTCTAACTCTCTTCCTATGCATCGGCATGTCATAAAAGAACAATTCATGCACACATAGTAAAGGCCAATGCATAGTATATGCAGTTTCTTGCAATTTCATAGTATGGGAAACATAGAGAGGTGGAGAAATAGTTCCTCTCTCATAATAATTGCAAGTAGGAGCAGCAAGCACATGCATATTACATTCATCAAAATCATCATGTGCAATGGTAAAAGGCAACCCATCAATATAATCCTTAATAAGCACAAACTTGTTCGATATAGTGTAGTTTGGAGAATTCAAAAAGATAATAGGACTATCATGCGTGGGTGCAATAGCAACAATTTCATGTTTAACATAAGGAACTATAGCAAGTTCATCTCCATAAGCATAATTCATATTGGCATCTTGGCCACAAGCATAGCAAGCATCATCAAAAAGGGATATTTCAAACAAATTCAAGGGATCATAGCAATCATCATAGCAACCATCCTTCGCTAAGGACGAAGGGGAATTAAATAATGTATGAGTTGGAGGGCTACTCTCATTAGAAGGTGGGCACGGGTGGCTAATCCGCTCTTCCTCCTTTTGTTCTTCGCTCTCCTCGTCATCTTTTTCATCCAATGAGCTCACTGTTTCATCAATTTCTTCTTCCATAGCTTCCTGCAAAATATTAGTCTCTTCTTGGACAACGGAGACTTTCTCAATAAATGCATTAATATTGTAATTGTATTCATAATTTTCATAGCAATATCTAAGTATAGCAAGATTTTCTAGTCTATAAACTGAATCATCAAAATCATCAAACGATTTAAACATAGATTCAACCTCATAAGCACCCATAAAAGCAACAAATTCTTCTATTTGTTCCACATCATAGTAATCAAAGATACCATTAGCATAAGAAGCTAAGGTTTCATTATCATTGAATTTGCATGAAAAGGGAAGGTGTGGAGACTTCATCCTAGAGCTGCAAGTATAATCATGCATCAAGCATAATTGCCTAGCATACCACTTCAATAATTGAATTTGATCCCATAATAGTTTCCCTTTTTGTGTCAACCGATAATCCCTAAAGTATTCACGTTGATCCAACGTTACTCCCATAACATAATTGAGTTGGGTTTTCTCAGGATTATCAAAGTAGTACATAATATCTTGAACATAATGAGCATCGAGGGTTTTAGGAGGTTCCCCATCTCCATATGTAGCAAGTACACCTAATTTTTTTGGTATTTTGTGTTCCATATCCATAACTAAAGATAGAGAACAACTAAGAACAACAAATAAAAATTACTTAGTGATAAAGCAAACAAGCACACATAAGAATATTCACCCCACGCTATGACTCCCCGGCAACGGCGCCAGAAAAAGGTCTTGATAACCCGCAAGTATACGGGATAGTTGTAGCCTCTTTTGATAAGTAAGAGTGTCGAACCCAACGAGGAGCTAAAGGTAGAACAAATACTCTCTCAAGTCCTATCGGCCACTGATACGACTCTACGCACGCTTGACGTTCGCTTTACCTAGAACAAGTATGAAACTAGAAGTACTTTGTAGGAGTGATAGGATAGGTTTGGAAGATAATAAAGAACACGTAAACATAAACTAGGGGCTATTTAGATAAAGATGCAAGAAAGTAAATATAGCGAGTGTGGAAAAGTGGTGGTAGGAGTTGTGGAATTGTCCCTAAGCAATTGACTATGTTACTAGACCGGTAATCACTATTGCAATTCTATTTGAGGGAGAGGCATAAGCTAACATACTTTCTCTACTTGGATCATATGCACTTATGATTGGAACTCTAGCAAGCATCCGCAACTACTAAAGATTCATTAAGGTAAAACCCAACCATAGCATTAAGCATCAAGTCCCCTTTTATCTCATACGCAAACAACCTACTTACTCGGGTTTGTGTCTCAATCACTCACGCAACCCACCATAAGCAAATCATAAACATATTGCAAACCCTACAGCGGGAATCCCTCACGCTTGCGCGACACAGAGGGCACAATAGGACAGCACCAATAATAAAACATGCAACTCAAACCAATCATATCAATTCATCAATCACCGATAGGACAACAGAAATCTACTCAGACATCATAGGATGGCAACACATCATTGGATAATAATATGAAGCATAAAGCACCATGTTCAAGTAGAGGGTACAGCGGGTTGCGGGAGAGTGGACCGCTAGATATAGATGGGGGAAGGTGATGGAGATGTTGGTGAAGATGGCGGAGGTGTTGGTGAAGATCGCAGTGATGATGATGGCCCCCGGCAGTGCTCCGGCGCCACCGGAAGCAAGGGGGAGAGAGCCCCCCTTCTTCTTCTTATTCCTTGACCTTCTCCCTAGATGGGAGAAGGGTTTGCCCTCTGGTCCTTGGCTCCCATGGCGTGGGAGGGGCGAGAGCCCCTCTGAGATTGGATCTATCTCTCTGTTTCTGCGTTCTCTGATTCTACCCCTTCACCGTTTCCTTTATATTTGGAGATCCATAGCTCCGATTGGGGTGAATCTTTCGCCCAGATCTTTTTCATAAAATTAGCTTTCTTGCACCAAAAGAAGAGCGTCAACTGCCTTACGGGTGGCCCACGAGATCCCAGGGTGCACTTGCCTTCCTGGGGCGTGGCCCCCTGTCTCGTGGCCACCCCGGACACTGTTTCGCGTTGATTTCACTTCCCAAAAATCATAAATATTCCAAAAAAAATCTCCGTCCGTTTTTATCCCGTTTGGACCCCGTTTGATATTGGGTTTCTGCGAAACAAAAAACATGCAACAGACAGGAACTGGCACTGGGCACTGGATCAATATGTTAGTCCTAAAAAGTTGCCAAAAGTATATAAAAGTTGAAGAATATTGGCATGGAACAATCAAAAATTATAGATACGACGGAGACGTATCAAAAGGCCGGCCCGTTTGACTTGGTCAAAAGGTGGCGGGCCGGTCCACGAAAAGCCTGTTAATGACCTGTTCGCATATAGCCCATTTACAAACCGCTATCCCAGGGCCCGTTACGACCTATCTGAATTAGGCCCAGTAGCGTCATCTGGGCCGTCCAATATGGTTCCAGCCCATTTTAACTTCCGGCCCATGTATGGCCCATAACGTCTTTTGGCCCATATGAGGCCCTTTGTAACTCTTGGCCCATTAACGGCCCGTGGTGAAACTGGCCCGTAATGAACAGTGTATCACTTTATACCCATTAACAGCCCATTATTCCATTGGGCAGTTTGCAGCCCATGTTTTCTTTCGGGCTTCTCAGGGTCCATTTATTCTTGGGCTCATTTCCAGTATTCGGTTACTTACGACCCGTTATTGTCATTTTCTGCTTGTGGGCAAATTCAGCCCGTGGTTACAGTCGGCCCGTTAATACGTTGGGTCATTTTCATAGCGTCATCAAATATGGCCTACTAACGACGGCCCGTTATGGTCGGCCCATGAACGGACAATTCCAACTCTACCCCGTTTACGACCATAATGCAGTCTGTTATTGGCCCATGTTTGGCCAATCGATCATACGACCCGTATAAGGCCCGTTGATGATACGGCCCGTAGAAGGCCCCTTGTGTCTACGGCCCGTAGAAGGCCCATTGTGTCTACAGCCCGTAGAAGGCCCATTGTTTCTATGGCCCATAGGAGGCCCAGTGTCACTACAGTAAATATGTAGCCCATGGTTATTGTGGCCTAGTTTTAAAAATAGGTTATTGCGGCCACTAGCAAACCGCGGGAAAAGAACTGCACTGACTACAAGCAAACAAATAAACAATACAACAAGGAATAAATAAGCAAGCAACTTACGCTAGGCTATCACGGCTATTACACATATTACATCCACTAGGCATCAAAGTTCGCCACCAGTGCAAATAAATGCGCCACAAAAGAATATACAAAATCGAGAGCACTTCAGAAGGCACTAGGCTTGGCCAGGCCTGGCCCCACAAACAGCCGAACAAGCTGATTAGACCTCAGTTGTGACAACGATAGATGCTTCATCCCTAGCTATATGGCATGATAGTGCGCAAGGCAGTCCTCTGATATCTTCATTATGGGGCTGTTTGGTTCTAGGACTAGCATTGCCACACTTTGCCACACATTTTTGCCAAGCTTGCCTAAGGTTAGTTCATCAAAATGAGAGCCACAAGTTGGCAAGCCTAAGGGAATCTTACCACACTTTTTGTGGGTATGCCATGTGGGGCCCAAGTGTAGCTTGCCTAAGGTGTGGATTGAACCAAACACTCATCTAAGTTGCCTAACCTTAGGTGTGGCAATCTTTGGCAAAGTTAGTCACAAACCAAACATCACCTAGATCTTTGACTTCAAGTCGGGGCTGAGCTGAAGCAAGCCTTTCCGCTTTAAGTTGAGACTGAAGAAGTCGAACTGATTGAGGCAGCGACTGCACAGAGGTTGTCTCACACCTGCTGGTGAGTAGCTTCAACTCACTGTCTTCGTCAAGACAGGACCTTGGGGTCATCTCGCTGTCCTCAAGATGGTTTGGCTCACTATCTTCCCTAAAGCTCTGCCTGGCATAAGAGATACGACTATGAAAGAGAAACAAGGAGACACGTAATAGGTTTCACAATTATATAAGAAAATAAATGGATCTGTTTTGCATAAGGAACATGTTTTTACAACTACAATTTAAAACTGTTAGTTGTTGCAAACATCCAATCAAATGTAAACAGCAAAGTAAACAACAGTGGAGGAAATGATGCCTATCCAAATCTATACTAGAACAAAGTTTGAATGCTTGAGAAGGATGAACTTACATTACATGTTAACACAGGCTGGACAAAGCCCTTCTCCATGTTGATGGAAGGATAATTCAATAAATTCCCCAAAGAAAATTCTTTATAAGCGTTGCCATTATTCTACATTTTGCAAAGAGTAAATATAGATCAAATAATATTGGAAGAAACAGAGGATAATGAAGCGCAGGTGCAGACTGATGATACATAATCAAATAGCAATTAATTAAGTACAACGTTACAAGGAAAAAGGGCGAGAAGTACTAAGAAGAGCAATGCAGAGCCCAGTATTGTTGTGAGATCGTATGATCCTTTGAGCAAGGAGATTCATCTGAAATTAGTTTTCATACAAGAGAGAAGGTAAGGCACATGCAGAAATTTAGGAGTTCAAATTTTGAATTGATATCATAGATAATACCTGACGCTGGGCTCTCAGCAGTTCTAATAGGGGTTTGGCCACTGGAGTAGGGGTAAAGTGTGGTACAGTTGGGCCTATGTTTTCTGTGGCTGCTCATCTATCTGATTTAACAGGTATCACTACCTTTTCCAAATACCTAGTTTGTACTCCTTGAGGATCTGCACTCACCCTCTTCCTTTTGGACATCTATTATGAAAGAACAACATTTGACTGGAAAAACATAGTATGACGACACAAGGAATAAGTACAGAAAATGGATAGGTATGGCATATACTCATATATGATGCTTAAACTAAACAGATGGTGTAACAAAGTAGAAGTAATGCAAGAGGTCAGATGCAAAATATGTGCGACCAATACGACCTTGCCAAGTTAGAGCAAGCACCTTGATGGGTGAATAAGATAGGCCATCCTCCACCATGCCAAGTTTGTTAGCCAGTGGATTGTTCCGCAATATTCCTCTCTTGTGCCCATTCTCATATTCATTTTGATAATGTTCAATATCTGACATGCATGAAAACATAAAAACAAGTGAGATTATCTCTGTAATGCAGAAGTGATTCTAATCCAATACTGCCTCCCTGTAAACCCCTTTGTGCTATCTCTGCAATTCTTTTAAGAGATGCCATGCATGCTATAATTTGGTGTGTGCATTAATATAATGTGACCTACTACTCAAAATATGAGAGCTCCGGAAGTGATGACACTTCGCAGATGACAGCTTCAACATATAGTAAAGAAGAACAAGTCGACTTGACCTGACAAATTCAAAATATACTAAGGGAGAACAACTCGACCTGACCAGACGACCGCAAGAGAAGAGGATCATCTTAAAGAAGAGCAGAAGAGCAAGCAGATTGAAGATATTACAAGTCTTTCAATACAATGTCGGTTGGCCACCCATGATGAACCAGAATGCACAGAGAAATACTATTCCTTCCGGTCTCTCCATATGTGGCTCACATGCATTTAGAAACTAAAGTAGGAACATTTAGCGGAGAAATTAAACATCTCTCAGTTTTACTAATATCAGCATAATATAGGATTTGAATTTGTACAACTAAGCTTGTTTAGCTCGATGGGTGGAGCAGTGCTATTACGACACGAACCACGTAGGCTGGTCGTGGTCATCATAAAATGGGGAAACCGTAAGCATGATGAGTATAGTGTTGACCGTGGCAGTGGGATGGCAGATCTGAAGCTGCAAACCGCGCAAAGGGTAGTAAGCAACCCATGTTTGCTTTGAAATAACAACTAAGATTTGGTATGGACAAGAAAGTATAGTCAACAAGTGACAAAGAAATGCAATTATGCTGTCTCTCTATATGTCGCGACATGCATTTGGAAACTCAAGTGGGACCTTTAGCTAACCAATTAAGTATGTCTGTTAACTAATATCAGTATCATATCACAATCATATTTAAACAACTAAGCTTTGGAATTTCGAGTGTTGTGTTGTTTAGCTTGAAGGGTGGAGTAATACTAGTACGACAGAAAGGACCTACACAGATCATAGTAGAGTAGATAAAAGGGGAAAACCCTAAGCATCAAGAGTAAAATTAGGAAAATGGAACTAGCTGGACCAGTGGGTGGCGCAGATGCTTTTCGAAATGAATATGGCAACATTAGGTGACCAATTAAACGTTCTCTGTTTTAGTGATATGAGCATCATATCAGATTCATATTTCAACACGTAAGCTTTGGGTTGAGGTCTTGAGGAGCAGTGCTAGCATGACACGAAGCACCTACGATGATGGTAGTGAATATAAAGGGGGGGGGGGGGAAACCATAAGCTTTACGAGTATAGTGCTCGTGCCATGGCGGATCTGAAGGTGCAAACCGGACAAAGCTACTTCGCAACCAATGTTTTCTTTCAACTAGCCACTACAATTTGGTACAAACAAGAAAAGTACAGTAAACAAATTACGATCTATTTTTTGGGTGAGATCAATAATTTAAGCACATATGGAAGAGTACCACCTCTCTTGCAACGCCGTGTAGGCCTCTACTGATACATTGAGGGTGATGCGGGTGTGATGGCTGTCGGTGGCGGGGAAGAAGACTTTAGACGGTAGACGGCCGTGTCGAGGGATAAATCCAGTTGCCGTGGACGAGGTGGATGTAGGATCGGCAACGGCAAGGTGGACAACGGCGCCGATGAAGAGAGAGGAGATGATGAAAGGATCCTGGTCCAGCACCGTGGATGAGAGATGTCCATCTCTTGCAGTGGACGACGGGGTAGGGGTAGCGGTTCCGGCAAGGTGGAGGATGGAGTGGCGGACGGAGGAGGCTGGCCGAGTGGGGAGGTTGTCGTGGCGCCGACGGTGTATGAATGGGGAAATGGAGGGAGAGGGGGATCTCAAACTTTGGGACGCGCTTCTCTGGAATGTGGGAAAGTTACGAACTTATCCCTCGTTTAAAATTTTGGACATCACGTCCGTTGGGGATAGGACGGTAATCTCGCATCTCCCAAATATTTGCCGGTAACAATATCGGGCGAGGAAAGGGTGTTTTGCCGCCCACGGTTGGCGCCCACGGTGTATGAACGGGGCTGACAGGTAGGGCGGTTGTGTCACGTCTGAGGGAAGTTACACATCTGCCCCTATTTAAAATATTAGCCTACATCAATTTTGGGCGAGGATAGTTTGTTTTGCCGCCCACCGTGTATGAATCGGGAAATGGAGGGAGAGACACGTGTCTTTAAGACGAACTTGAATCAAATGTGTTTTGCTGCCCAGGTTTGGCGCCACCGTGTCTGAATGGGCTCAGAGGCTGTCGTGTCACGTTTGATTGAAGTTACTAGTCTACCCCTATCGACAGCAGTGTAAATCCAGTCGATAAGGATGTCAAGTGTCAGGGGTAGACAGTAATTTCCATCTCGCAAACACTTGCTTCAGGGAGCCCACAAATTATAGTGGGTGTTTAGCCGCTTCGTTCAAAACTTGGGAGAATTAGCATTCACGTTTGCCCTGGGCCCTGACAACTAAATTCAAATCCAATTTGTATTCGATTACGAATATCCATAGATAATTCTATGTTTTTTTATTTATTTCTTCAAAACCACAACAAAGATTTATTCCAACTTTATATATGATTATGATTTAGAAATGCCTTGATCTTCGAATTCAATAGGTTGGATACACTTTGAGTCAAACAGTTATTTCATGCAATACAATATGCTCACACGAAAAACAGTTCACTTTATGTCAATCATACAAGTACTAAGGATTACCTGGCCTAAAAAATTCGGATCATTAAAACACATGGATAACATAGGGGGTCTTACAACATAATCCATTTAGAGACATGACACAACATGCAAGTACAATAATCTAATGACAATTTCAACTGGTATCTAAAGAAGAACCGGGATTACCCTGGGCTTCAGATAGCAGAAACATCAGGACCTCCTCTATCTTCAAATGCAACATTCTTACTTCCTCCAATTCTTGGGTTGCTTACATAATGCATGCCGCTAATTGCATAATTTCCAGCCTCAAGATAAAGATTACCTCATTCATGGTAGCCACACCATCTCTTTCTGCCTCTAGTAGAGCCTCCAGAACTATAATATCTATGCTCAGACTACTCTCTGGCAGTGTTGCCTCTGAACTACTACCATCTGGTAACATGGATGGTGCACTGCTTCCACAAATAGATTCTGGGGTTGTACATTGTGTCCTAGTGTGAACATCATCTTGAAAGGTTTCCGCTGGACATAAGTAAGAGATAGTTGTCGCATGATCCAGGCAGTAAGCTTACATGGTAAACGACATACGAATTATTGCCGAGCATGGCAAGCTATATTTAAATGGTTCGAAGCAGCATCAGCCGAAAAAATGGTAAGATGAAACTAGGGATGTAAGTGGCAAATAAACGACATCCGCTAGTCCCATCTAGTTAGTTTTTGCTAGCTCCCTAGTTCATTTTCCTCAAAAAACGAAAACTCTTTTGAACTATCATACCACTAGTGGACTTTAATCGGGATTAAACAGGACCCAGTTGACATCCCTAGTTGAAAGGGAGTGTACCACCGCTATATTTAAGTTGCCAAGGCATCTAAGCAGTTGAAATAATCTGAGAAAGCACTTAATAGTGTGGCCTCATATAAACTACAAAGACAGTCTTATGATGAAGTTCAGAGGAAAAGTTAAGGACTCAAATGAACTAGGCATGCATTTCTTTACGATAGTACAGCAGGCACTGCTAACATATTGACCAACTCAGGTATAGCATAACAAGTAACAAACAAGCATTCGAATCAAGTAATATAGCAAAGCAGACAACTGAACTATTTGTAATTCTATAGGATTACTGGTTGAGGGCGCAAGCCAAGAAAGCAGCCCACTCGCATTACATTTCACATGTACTAAAACACACTAGCTTATCATATGTTGCTGTGAAGCCGCGCTGCTGTTGCTATGTTCTTTGAAGATATCGTCAGCATCCCGTGGTTGCAAATCTAATTGTTGTAGTTTATTCTGCACCCTCTATTTAGGTAAAATTAATTTTAATTGCATGCACTGGTCCGAATTGATCATCAATGGTTCATCTAAACTAATGAAAGAAGGGTGTGTGCATACACGACAATATATCTACTTCACTCTATTTTTATGCTTGTTCGAGGTGCAAGCCCCAAAAGAACAAATATTTTGCTTGATGGGATTGGCAGCTCCATAATTAATAGAAGCATCAAATTAGTCATGCAACTTGGGAAGATCAAGAACACACAAAGAAGTAATGAACAGAGGCTCGGAGCAGTCATGTAATAGCTAGCATCAAAAAATGTAGGGTAAAATGAACAAAAAGCAGTGGAACCACATGCTAGTTTGCTAATGTGTAATTAAGCATAGAGAACATGAAGCAGTCTGATGGAACCAATGGGTGGCATCAGAACACCACCATTATCATAGATATAGCATGCAAGAAGTAAAATAGTAGGCAGTGATATCTAGGAAGTACAATAATACTTAGGACAAAACTAAAGCATATTAACTATATGTGCACTGGTATGTAATTTAGCACATGTAACATGTTCACTGCCAGAAGTATGGCCCTACGGGTGCAAGCAGAATAACACGTCTCATGAAAAATTGAATGATGCCCTGAAGAAATTCAAAGGCACGGTGCTTATGCTAAGAAAGTGAATGTAGGTGCCGGTCGTTGGATAATAGTACCTGATTCTCGGCGGCGTATGGGTATCGTTGTCATACTTGATAGCTAAGGATCCTCGATGGTGCTCCTGTTGCGGTTGAGTTTGGGCCGGCTATCATTGTCGCTGAAGTGGCTTCGGTGCTATGGTTGCGGCGCCTATCGACATACAAGAAAGCTCATCTGTGGTAAGTGAACAGTTGCACAATAAAGAGAAAAACCGAAGGAGTACAAATCAAAATAACCTGATGGGGCTGTGACGTCGGTAAAGCAGGGCCGGTGGAGTTGAATATGGTGTCTGTGGAGCGGGCCCGGTGCAGTGGATGAAGGCTTCGGCGGGCGCATTGTACAATGCTTTCGGTGAGGCGGATTTGTTGCAGCGGACGAGGGCTTGTATGAAGGGCCAGCGATGGGGCAGACGAGGGACTCAGTGAAGGGCCTAAACTATGGTGGACGAGGGCGCCGGTTAAGCAGATCCGGTGCGGTGGACCATGATGGCGGTCAAGGAGATCTGGAGCGGTGGACAAGCCAGTCGCTGAAGCGGCTCGGGTGAAGTGGTGAGTTGGCAGTTGGCGGTTCCAAGGTGCGGAAGGTAGATCCGGCAGGGTGTGAGGTCCACTACTGCAGCGGAGGACTAGATTCGGCGGCTTGCCGTTGATGGGGGGGTTGGGGAGGGGAAGGGGAGGGGCTCTGGGGAAGAATGTTGGGGGCAAAGAGGGGAAAACAATGGAGTTACCAAAGCAGCCCTTTTCCGTTCATGTGGCAGGGGTAAAACAGGAATATCACAGGGCTAAACTTTTGGGCGCGAGATATTTCGATGTGAATGGGAAGTTTCAAAGCTTTTGGCGCCTGAAATTATATTCTGCTCTTGTACGGACGACTATGATATTATGGCCGAGAATTTGTTTGTTTTGCATGCAAAAAAGAAGTGCAAGTTTTGAAAATCAATGTCTCCAACTTGAAACTTAGATTGTCCATTCAATTCAAATATGGATCATTGAGCTAGTACAAGCAAATACCATCATATGGTCCAATTTAAATGAAATTCCAAATCTGTTTATCCTAAATATGATGACAAAAGAAAAAATGTGTATGTGTATGAATAAAGTGGATGATTATAAAGTTTGAACATGCATGCATGTGTATATTTCTAGGTTTGATATATGAATTTGAAATCACAAAATCTCGACTTAAAAAATGTACCTCCGTTTAAATGGATTACAAAAGCCAATGATGGAGTCGAATTCCAAAATTCCAATCTTAGGTTTGTAATTCTGGTACATCAAGGTATATCACGCATGTTCAAAAGTATCGTTATCTCATAGTCGAAACTGTGAAACAAATTGATCAACCATGAGTGCACACATTATTGACCATATATATCTCAATTACGCTAAAGTCCCTCAAATATAGACACCTCACTCTTTATCTGAAGCCACCCCCCCTGCCGTCCCCCCCACACAAAAGTCGTTCTCTCCCCTAGACACGAACACACGAGCACATTAACACTCCTGTCTCTTCTAAAGTCCGGACCCCAATATAGGTCTCTACCACTTTGTCTCTTGGACATGCACACATCTCTTCCCCCACTCTCTAGGTCTCCCGACATCTCTCTTTCCCAAGCACACACACTATGTAGAGTGTATCTTTCCCATACACACAAAATGTCGCCCCCAAACGCCTATCTCTCTAGTTATGTGGTTCTCGCACACTCACTTCACACACCACCCCCACTGCAAACAAGCACACTTTGTCTCCTTGTGCACCACTCTCCTCTTTCTATCTCTCCCACATGCGGACCCACCCTAGCTCCTTCCCAGTATACATATATGTCGTGACTCTTTCCATAGCTCCCTAATGTATCATCATTCTCAATCTCGCACATTGTTCTCTAAACCATCTATTCTAGATCTCTCATGAAGTCCATATCACACACACACACGATGACTCGCTTCCCTTGCGTCTCCGTACATAGGCCAATTTGGAACAACATCAACATTGTCTCCCTATCTATACGCCATTTATGGACACAAATGACCCATATCTTCCTCTCTCTCTCTCCATCGCTAGCTCTCTCTCTCTCGCTCACTCTCACACCCCTCTCCCCAACACACTTGATGTCTCTTCCAAATAGTCTGCTCCCCCCGCCCGCACCCATGCTATCCCGCTACTACACATGTCACACCATTCCCCCTTCCCTTATACTAGGTTTACATCATTAGTGGTCTCTCTACTCCACATACACACACTCCCTCTCACACACAAATGCGCGCAAAAACACACATAGAGACGCACAAACACCCATTTATCTGGATCCTCATCTCTCCCCATGTCTGCATGTGTATCTCACACATTCACTCTCTGATTATGTATATGTGTCTCCATGTTACATAACACAAAGCCCCATGTACATGTATCTCTCTATCCTCCACACACATAGACACAAAGAATCTCTTATCATTGGCTCAGTCTCTAGACATATCACACACGCACATTCTCTCTCTCTCTCTCTCTCTCTCACAAACACGCTCAACAAGGGTTTCCCCGTGAATAACTTATCGTCTATTCATCAACAGTCGTGGCAGTACGGCGAACACGAGATGTGAAAAAGAATAAATCTACACGTGCTTAGACCACCTAGTATGACTACTAGGACTAGAGAAAGCCAAAAAGCGCACCACCGTCACCCCCTCCTTATCGGCGACGGGAAAACCTCTATTTTACACAGTCGAGAAGTCATTGTGCTAAGGCCCCAGATGCTGAGGCATTGAATAGAATGTAGATGCTAGTTTATGGAAACAAGTATCGATAATACATTTGTATCTCCATACTTATATTTCTTCTCTTGTAAAAAACCGAGTTGGTGATGATGGTACGCGTGCCATCTTGCAATATAGACCATCCGATCTATATCTGACGGATGGAAATTAAAAGAAAAGATACCCGCACCTCTCTCCACATTTACAGATAAGGCCTTTCCTCATTCATCCTTATCTCCAACAACCTCATTGTTGAGAAATTAAGAAAGGAAGCCTCTAGAACAAACTGGCCTGGCCGCTGCTGGCGTCGTCAATCCCCATGCCTCCGCTCAGTCCGACCACCAATCACCACCACGCCCCACTCCTGTTCACCTTATCTCCTATTTCTTGAGATATCATTAGTTTTTACACATGGGATTACTCCCGCATGGGTCAATCACAAGAAGTGTTTTATAAAAAAAATGCATCTTGATGTTCCGTGCAACGCACGGATCTTGCTAGTACTCCTATAGAAGACTAAGTTGGTGATGATGGTGTGTTTGCCATCCGTCGTTTCTGACCATTAGATCTATATCTAACGACTGTGAGGTAAGTTGTTGCCCTTTCTCACCAACATCCCACTTCTCTACCATTTTGCAGAAAAACCCATAATTAGTATCTTAAAACCAACCACATCCCTCCCTCACCCCACCAAAACAGCCCAAGGAATATATTCTGATTGAAACACAATATATCTCTAGTGATATATGTATATCAAAATTAGAGTGTTTTGTATCAAGTTTGTGAATAAGTATTATTCTAATTACGATCCGTTGCAATGCACATGAACATTGCTAGTGTTTCCAACCATGCAAAAAAAATTTCCTAGTATTTCCACGGTTTCGAGTTTTCCATCAAGATATTAGTCACTCATGGTTGATATTTACTTTCAATCACGTACACATATGCACTATGTAACTAGCCTTGCTGATTGGCTTCCAAAGCTTAACTTTCACTCCTACTTACAATATGTAGAGTATTTAACAAAAAACTACCACTTTCAACCAGCCCTAGGAAGAAAATATTGTACAAAAAATAGCAAAAACATACCCAAAATTTCTTAATCCACGCCAAAAACTACTACCTAGTGCCGATTAGGCTCGTTTATGACAGGGTTGGCCCACACGTCCGTGCTGACGAGGCAGCTTAAACCAACACATTTTGTTTGCCCGTTAACACGAGGGACCCACATCTGACCTTCTATCCTGTCCCCCTCAAATCAGTATTTTTCCTGAACATTACTTCAAACAGTACTGGTGCGTATTCGTCGGTGGCGCCAGTGATGAGCGAGTTGGCTGCCGCTCCGCCGGACGGGCCGGACGCCGCGCTGGCGTCCGCACGGGTTGGTTGGTTGGCCCGAGCGTGACTCACGAGCGAGCAAGCCACCGTGCTGGCCTTCACTCGAGAAAGATGGCTGACCTTAGCACGACACGCGCAAGCAAGCGGCCGTGCCGCTGTGTTAATCTAGGTAGCAAACCTTGCAGACAAGCAGCTGGACGGAGCTATCTTGGCTAGCTAGCGGTCGGGAGCGCCGGACGGAGCTGGCATTCGGGCTACCGCAAGATGGGCTCCGCACTGCCGGTGGTTTTGACCTCGCCTTCTGCCGGTGGTGGTAGCTGCGTCCCATGGACGAGGATGAATAGGTGGATGGGTCGGAGGTAGGAGGTCACTCGGGGATTTTTGTGCAGACTGACATGTAGGTCCCACAAGTCGTAACGCCTAACTTCCTGGTTGAATAGAAGGCGTTGACTTAATGGGCGACACGGGTTGAAACATGCCTATAATGGCACTCTGTAGAGTAGTCGTTTCTTGGTAGGGCTGGTTGGTAAGGGCATGCACAATGGTTGATAAGGTAGTCTTATCTTAAGTCGGCCACGTATGCAAGTGGTAGTAGTTTCTTGGCATTATTAGTGGTTTCTTGTAAGGAACAATGTACTACTAGCGACAAAAGGCGATTCTAGGTTGCGTTGTACTCCAACGAGTACTACAAGTGGTCACGGGAGTGTATACCTCGTTTTGTGGGTTCGATCCTGGCCGAACGCATGGCGGCCTTTTTTTAAATAGTAACTTAGCTGCGAGCCAATATTGTACACGGGTAATTTGAGTTTTGAAGTCAAACAGACGTGCGGCACCACAATCTGGGTGCACTGGATAGCCTAGCCACGTGAACGGGTTTCCCTTCCCATCATCTCGTGGCTCGCGTGCTCGCCCTAGCCGCACCTCGCTTGCAGCTTCCTCATTAGCTAGTAGCATATTTAAACTAGCGCCTCCCAATTAAGCCCGAGGAGTCGGAAAAGCCTGGTGGGGCATTGGGAACTATGCAATATGGCTCTTACGTAAAGTGCTCTACTACTACTCTGTAGGTTGTGGCGTTGCACGCATGGACTTCACTCCATTATCGGCTCTATAAAAGAAATTCCTCTTGACGTGTTTTTTTTGAAATGGAGGCAAAAGCTTTGCCTCATCTCATTCATAAAGAAGGAACTACTAACAAAGTTCGACGAGATCCATTACACCTCCACAAATGGAAGCGAAAAGCCTTGTCTCGCTGTATCAAATAACTCAAATGTTCTGCCCCCGTAGTAACCGTCGCTAATAAACAGGCTGCTAGTGTGTGCATGAGAGGAGCGGTTGAGTAGGCTAGCTACGTGAGAGGAGTAGCTGAATAGAGCACCGAGTACCCACTACGCAGGTGTACTTTCCCTGCATTGATAGTACAGTGATGGTTCTAGAGAACAGTAGTACCCTCCACTTCCAACTGTAGCTCCTTGGCCCTGAGATTCAAGAGTTCAAAACTGGTGCACTACACTAGAAGTACAGTACATCGCACTACTAGTTGAGAAAGTAGTACTAGTACTGCTACAGTACGAGTAAGTACTCCTCCGTCCCTTAATGTAAGAATTTTTTTGACACTAGTTGGCGTGTAAAAAAATTAGCAAAAACATACCCAAAATTTCTTAATCCATGCCAACAACTACTACCTAGTGCCAAAAATTTCTTACTAGTGCTATTATTTACAGTATAATGCAACCCCATAACGTCCCATAATGCTAGTACTAGCAGTAAATAATAGCCTCACCCCTTCGCTAAGGAACGATCTACAGTTGGAAGGGACGAGGCCCTACAGTTACTACGCTCTTATCTCCTCCTCGCCAGTTCCCCTCCCCCCCGAAGAGAAGGCAGTTCGTCGCTTCTCCCATGGATTCGCCAGGCGGTTCTCCTCCTCGTCGGGGCTGGGAGACCTTGGATGACGATCCTCTGGGAGAAATCGCACACCGCTCCGACGTCCTCACCGCCGCAAGACTCGGTGCTTCCTGCACCAACTTTTTCAAGACGGTGCTTAAACAGGATTGGGAAAAGGCCATGCTTGTTGGTCTTCCATGCGTCCTCGAGGAGAAGGTTCTTCTATGGGACAATCCTTCGAACAGTCCACCGCTCCCTGGCCATGGTTGCACGTTGACTCTACTAGAGTTGCCGATGTTGAGAGGTACTCGGATTTTGTCCGATGAGCAGGTCAGTAATGGAGTTTGATCATGTAGTACTTAGTTATTCCATTTCCATCCCGTAATTTCTCCGCTGCCCACCGTCTTATATATAGGTCTAGGTCAGTGCCAACAAAGATTGGCTTGCATACCTCCAGCCGGATACCACCATCATTTTGCACAACATCCACAACAATGCGTCCGTTCCCGTAGACCCCTTCTCCACCATTGGGATCAGCCTTCCGAACTGGATGGGCTTGAATACGTATGATGATGCCTACATGAGATTGAAGAAGATAGCAATTGCGGACCCGCCAACAAAGCAACGCAGCTACGACTATTACTATATCATCACGGTGTTCGACATAAGGATTGCCATCAATGCAAGAGGCAGTAACGGCAGAGGCTGGCGCATGTTGGCGGCGGCAGATTTGTACCCCTACACATTCGAAGATGCCGTGCGCCATCTAGGCCGCATCTTCGTGGTGACAAGCCAGGGGACTTGTTTCATCTGGTTGCCATCCTATGGTATGGGAGATTACAAACGGAATGCACAAACCATCATTTTCATCCCTAACGGTACTCCATTATTTTGCAGGGATCAGTGATCCCCCGATCAAAATAAAATCACCGATCCTGGATGTGCATTAGCATCCACGATTCGGTCTAACCTGGAACCTTGTAGCTGACTTTGGCATATTGGGATCAACTATCTTAGCAGTCGTTACCCATGGTACCACTGATGTGCAACATGGTCACAAAATCTAGCACGATCGGACCGTCACCATCTACCCAGGTATTCCATTTTTAACCCTCTCGCCTTCTCTTTCATTGTTGTACTACTTACTAGTACTAGTAGGAGTACTTTTTACCTTGGAGGACGCGTGTAGCTAGCTAGGCCCTTGAAGACTTGAACCCACTAGCTGCCACCATTTTTGGTTTTCCATGTATTACTATCTCATCCATGTAGCCAAGAGTGGCTATATATAATAAGCCGGTTATTTTACTTCCTCTATACCGGAGTAGTACTATTTGCTACACAGTATTACTGACCGCCATATTTGAGCACAACATTATTATGCATGGACCTTGACTATGTATGTCACCATGTGTCCAGATCTGAGATGCCGCATGTACCAGATGAACGGCGCCGAGTTCGACCCCCGTGATGCTACGTGGGTGCCGAGGAACACTCTTGGAGAGTACTCTCTTTTCATTGGGGACAGCTACCCCATTGTGAAGCGGATGCCACCTTCCGTGCACGACACCGAAGGCCTGCCGTTCATGAAGCATGGTTGTGTCTTCAGTGCGCACCGCCGGATGAACGACATGCTGGGACACGCTATCCTTGATTTATGCCGCTTCAGCTTGGATGAGTCTCCATCGTGTGGAATCGGACTAGAAAGCTGCGACAATGATTCCCGTTGCCCACCGCTATGGATCGTGCCATCCATGAAGAACACCTGGGACTGGAACCTGGAGGAGGACATGTAGCCCATCTATAACGTGTAAGTGGAGTACAGTAAATTGTGAACGGTAGCGCTGTGAATATATGTAGACTAGTCGTGCACAAATTTATCATATGAATTGGAGATGAACTTGTGTGGCATACTGGCATTTGCCCTTTAGAATTTATTACTACTAAATGTGTTATGTGTACGTGCAACTTGTGTGGTTGTTGCACGGGCTCCAACACGCTCTTTGAGAAAAAAAGGTGGCACAGCTTTGCATATAGGTGATGTGGCGGCATCATACAGTAGCATCGTTCGCTATAGTTGTAGTATACTCCTACTAGGATGACAACTCCTATAAAACCTTGCGCTTGGCTCTTTGCCTCTTCGGGAGGTTCAACAGTTCGTACTCGTGTGAACCTTGCACTTGGCCCTTCGCCTCTTCGGAAGGTCCAACGATGATGATACTACAACACAATATGCTTCTGGCAATCTGACACCGATTGAACTAATGCACGTCCACTGCGAGGGCGAGGGCGGGGGAGAGGGAGAGGGAGAGGGCGCTGTAGTCAAAACCCTCTCCTCGTCCTGCGAGCCACCGTGCGCGTGGGCGAGGGAGAGGCGTAGTAAGCAAGCTTCTCCTCGTTCGGCGAGTTGACGGGACACATCAAAGCAGTACTAGTACTAGTCCATACAGCGTCCTTTCCGGTTAATATGGCTTAATTTGAAACGAGAAAAATACACTGGTGGTCAACGTATGTAACAATACGCTCTTTACGGTCACTATATATGGTTTTGCGGTGATTATACAATCACTAGCTCATTGTAGAGCACCGTATTGCACCCTACTGACTGGCCGCATAGTCAACGTGGCACTTTGTTGTCTGGTTAAATTGTCACCTGGTTTCTGGGTCCCACCTGTCAGTTGGCAGAGCAAGGAAATCATTTAAACAAAACTTTACGCAGGCACGGCAGGAGTCCAACCCTTGCGCGCGAATGAGCCTAGCTGTGTATGTGAGTGCATGCGTGTGTACTCCCTTGGTCTTCCAAAAAAGAGTGTACATCGGCTAAAAAACAAAGAGTGTAGTACATCTACACTTCCAATGCATTTAGACTTTAATCTAAATCGATATTGATTGACTAATGCACCAACTTGTGCTCTAGGTATAGGCTACATGTCTATCCTTAATTACAGCATGCAACGACCTTCATTTAATCTCGCGCTTACCATATCCCCCCGCTCACTGCTCGGCCACACGAGGAGAAGCTTCTTCGCTCACCCGCCCGAATCCACTTCCCCGCTGGCTCGCATGCATCAAAAACCCCAATGGAAGAACCGACTGACACGCAGAGCCGCGATTGGAATTCCCTCCCCATTGTTCTCTTTGAGCAGATCTGTAATCGTATGGACCTACTCATCATCGTCCATCTGGCCGCATGCTCGGTGTCTTTGTACCGTCTACTCGTCTGCAATCGGCCAGCTCTTTTCAAGACACCCTGCTTGCTGATGCCCGATCCTCGCAGGTGGCCCAGACACCGACTTGACGATCCTATGGAGGTTTCCGTGGTGCCCCTCGACACGTCCACCAGTCCTTCATGCGCGGCCACTACTGGGCGGGCATGAAGGCCAACTGGATCGTCCCCATCCACCAATCAGGTAGTCCGTGGCATCTCGTGGATATCTACACCCAGCAAGAGATCACCCTTCCATTGTTGGATACTGCAGCCATCGAGCCTCGTGGCTCGTCGGACACTCCTGCCTACTACACACGAGATGTGTCAAGCTTTTGGCTCGACCTCTATTTGCTGAAAGTTGTAATCTGGAAGTGCCCACACCACCAGAAGACTACATGGATTACAAGCTCATTGCCTTGTTCAACATGGGATTAGTCTATCTGGAATCCGGTCGCCACACATGGTTATGGCGCATCATCAATCCTATTGAGGCAACATTTTTGTCTGATGCTATAGTGCACGATGGCATTGTTTACGCGGTCGACGCACAAATTGGCTGTCTATACTGGTTGTCGGAGTAATGGGCCACGGGTAGCCTCACCCGCGGCCCTGAACATATCAAAACTTTGGGCCGGCTTCGGCCCACAGTGCCCCGAGCTAAAACTCCGCCCTCCGGGGGCCGGCTAGCCTAACGGCCGGCTCCCAGAGGACGGCCAACCACCTACAGAAGGCACCACGAGCAGCCGGCTCCAGTTAGCCGGCCTCTAGAGAGGACGGCGTCAGGAAGGCGGCCACCTGGCACCCTCAGATTCCGTGCCCCCATCAAGAGGATGAGATGGGGCGTGGCTACAGTGAAGCCCATCACCTCTGAATCTAGGGCGTGGCGTGGTCACAGTGCTCGTACAGGCGGAGATCTCCGCACGACGTGGCACTGTTGCCATTCTCCCCTGACATCACTCTGAACAAGCGGAGCCCTGTTCCCCATGACGCCCTGTCGGTACGGCCGGCTGGCTGCGGGCAACACCGGATAGTGACACCTCGGAAGACGGTGTATGCCGGACCAGTCGGATTAGGGGAAGGTCGGTCTCTAGCAGGCGGCTGTCCCTTCCCTTGAGGCAAGTGCACCATTAACCTGATGAGACCAGGTGTGGCTACAGTGATCTCCCACCAGGTGGCGGGACTGTAGCCACGCTGAGTTGACCAAGCCCTCGTCATTAGCGGCACGACTACAGTGAGCAGCCACCCACCAGACCCGCCAGCGGTGGGAGCGGCCTGTCGGCTCCGTACCAGACCAGTCAGTGGGGCCCACTAGGCGGCGGGCCCCAGTAGTCGGCGGAGAAGCTGGAGGCCGGAGACACTGACAGCCGGGCCCAGCACCCGGCCAAATTACCATTGTACCCCTAGGGGGTAGGCCTATATAACCCCCCAGGGCACCCATGCAAAGGGTTCCCACTCTTTTAGAACTAGCCAGACCCCTAGAGCAGGAGAGAGCTAGCCTTGCCTTCTCCTACCTCTAGCATACAGCTCAAGGAGCACCTTTGTATCACTTGTGACATAGTGATCATGCGGAGACCCCGCAGAGCAGGACTAGGGGTGTTATCTCCTAGGAGAGCCCCGAACCTGGGTAAAGTACGCCGACGTTCGTGTCTACGCCTCATCCCGCTTCCAGGCACCGGGGACGTTCTACTCACTCCCACCATGATAAGCCATCCATTGGCATATGTCGCACCCAACCCCCGACATTTGGCGCCCACCATGGGGCGAGGTGCACATTCTCCCGAAGATCTGCTCTGTACGGGAACCTCGTTCCTTCCTGGCGAGCGAAGCTAGCCCAGCACGCCTGACGGTGTCAGCCTCGATGCGCTGAACGGCGCGGAGATCGCCTATGTGGCGAGCTGCCTCGCTGACCTTGTTTGCGAGATCCACCTCAGTGACGAGCCGGCCTCCGACGCGGGCACCGGCTGCCCCGAGAGCCGCCTCATCAGCCTCCTCGACCAGCTCCACGTCACCAGCGAGCCTGCTGTGGACCTAGAGTCCGTTGGCTCCACCGATCCGATGATCGTCGACTCCAACATGGCGTCGTTTGACGCATTCCCTACCAATGTGGTGGTCTACGACGAGCCTCCTCCTCGCGAGCACATCGGTGGGAGCACCGTCACAGAGGTGTGTGTCATCCACAACGGCGAGCACTCGGACGGACGCGCTCGAGACCCACTCGACGCGGCTCTACGAGACCTGTCGGCGCCCATCCCAGAGGGTGTAGATGCTGAGATGCTGGAGGCACGCCGCGTCCAGCTTCTCGAGAGCACTGGCCGACTGGCCAGTGTGCGACGCCTCTCGGACGCCTACCGGCGCGAGATAGATCGGGCCGTTGGCGGCACGCCGACTCCTGAGGGGCCTAGCCGCATCATCACGATCCGGCAGTGTGGCACGACCATTGCCAGCATGTTCGGGGCAGAACACCCTATCTACGCCACGCCTGCAGAGAACATCCGGGCCGCCCAGGCGGTGACAGATGAGCTGGACAAATACAATGGTGATGAGCGCCGCCACACGACGGAGCAAGTCTAGCAGCTCCTAGACACGGCCACCGCGCAACACGAAGCAGGCTACCGCGCTGAAGTGCCCGCCCAGCGGAACGACGAACCGCCCCCTCGCCAGGACCATGGGGCGATGTCCCAGACGCTGACTGGTGGCGCCCGCGGAAGAAGAGGCAATGAGACGGCTGCGAGCCGCAGCTAGACACGCCTCTCCATTGAGCGAGACGAAGACGGCCGCCCTCGAGCGGTGGAGCGGTGAGGCGATCCGCCTCGTCCTCCGCCTCGTGGTGCAAGGCACCCTACTCCGCCGCTTGTCACGCACCCGACACTCGGCGACCACCTTGGCCGCCGAGAGGGAGTCAGAGAGAACGAAGCCCGCCATCGGATCGATCACCTCAACCGATCCCTGGCGCTAGAAGAAGAAGATGCGCTGGGCCCGCCCTGTTTAGGCCCACGAATCCGAGATGAGCCCTTCCCCAAAGGGTTCAACCTCCCGCGAGATACGCCCAAGTACACCGGCTCCGTGAAGCCGGAGGACTAGTTGGTCGACTATTCCACGACCGTCAGCATAGCGAACGGCAACAAGCGTGTTCCCATGAAGTACGTCCCGCTGATGCTGCAAGGTACAACCAGGACATGGCTTAACAGCCTGAAGCCCCGCAGCATCAACAACTGGGTTCATTTCACCGAGGCCTTCGTCCGCAACTTCACCAGCACGTACAAGCGGCCTCCCAAGCCCTGACAGCTCTCCTTGTGCGTCCAAGGGCCCAGCGAATCGACTCGCGACTATCTCACGCGCTGGGCCGAGCTGCACAACTCTTGCTAAGGCGTGCACGAGGTGCAGGCGATTGTGTACTTCACCGCCGGGTGCCGAGAGGGCACCCTCTTCAAGCATCGACTCCTCTGCGACGAGCCTGCTACGCTTGACGAGCTGCTGATCATCGCCGACAAGCACGCCACGGCCGACTCCTCCATGAAGGCGGAGATCCTAGTTGATGCGTCCGGCAAGGTGGCGCCTCAGACCCCTTGGACTCTGGCTGGTGAGACCAGTCGACGATGGCATCCAAGCGACAACAAGCGGAAGGCCACCCAGCCGGCTTCCACCAGCCGGCAGGTGGCGACAATCGAGGACCAGCAACCGGAGGGGCAGCCAGCGCCCAAGCGTCAGAAGGGTGGCAAGCCCAATTGGTTGCCCGCCTTCTGTTATGAGCAGACCCTTGATGCACCCTGCAAGTTCCATAGTGGCGCGAAACCGTCCAACCACACCACTCGGAAGTGCCATTGGCTCACCAGGATCGCCAAGGGAGATGGACTCCTGCCTCCTCCGCCTGCCGGCCCGACGCCTCCTCCGCCCCAGCAGCCGGCGGCCCGACCAGTCGGCGCCATACAAGACGAGTATCCTGTGGGGCACGGAGCCTATGTTGTGTTCACTAGTGAGGCTGATGATAGATGCAGCAGACGGCTGCAACAACAAGAAGTACAAGCAGTGGCCTCAAATACTCTAGAGTTCATGCATTGGTCTGAGAAGCCTATCAGTTGGAGCAGGGCCGACCACCCGGAGGTGATGCCCTCCGCCGGTTCCTATGCCCTAGTCCTGGATGCTACCTTTGCAACAGAGATGCGGGCAGCTCGTTTTTCCAGAGTCCTGATAGATGGCGGCAGCAACATCAATATCCTGTACTGTGACACAATGGAGAAGTTGGGAATCAAGTAGAAGCAGCTCCTTCCTAGTCAGACTGTATTCCATGGCATAGACCCTGGCCTTTCCTGCTCACCAATGGGCAAGACCCAAATCGATGTTCTCTTCGGAGACAAGAATCATTTCCGCCGTGAGTCAGTTTGGTTTGAAGTGGTGGACCTTGAAAGCCCCTACCATGCACTGCTTGGCCGACCTGCTCTGGCCAAGTTCATGGCAGTCCCCAACTATGCTTACCTCAAGATGAAGATGCCGAGTACCAAGGGGATCCTGACCATAGCCAGAGACTACAAGAAGTCGACCGCCTGTGCCGCAGATAGCAGCCGGCTGGCCAAGTCCCTCGTGATTGCAGCTGAGAAGCGTCTCCTTGATCGGGTGGTGGCAATGGCAGGCAAGAAGCCGGAAATGTCACCCTCCCCAAGGATTCGGAGGTTGAGGGCTCGTTCAAACCAGTGAAGGAAACAAAGAAGATACCCTTGGACCCAGAGCACTCGGAGAGACACGCTGTCATAGGTGCAAACCTTCACAGCAAATAGGAAAGCGAGCTTGTCGATTTCCTCCGTGAGAATCGAGACATCTTCGCATGGTCTCCCAAAGACATGCCGGGTGTTCCGACGGATTTCGCCGAGCACAAATTACATGTCCGACCTGACGCCAAGCTGGTCAGGCAGACCTTGCGCCGCCTGTCGGAAGAGAAGAGAAGAGTTGTCGAAGAAGAGATAGCCCGGCTTCTAGCAGCCGGATTCATCATGGAAGTGTTCTTTCCAAAGTGGCTGGCCAACCCAGTTCTGGTGTTGAAGAAGAATAAGCAGTGGCGCATGTGTATGACTATACCAGCCTCAACAAAGCTTGCCCCAAAGATCCCTTTGCCCTACCAAGAATTGACCAAGTGATAGACTCCACAGCCGGATGCGAGCTATTGAGCTTCTTGGATGCATACTCAGGATACCATCAGATAAAGTTGAACCCGGCCGATAGGTTGAAGACCGCCTTCATCACACCATTTGGAGCCTTCTACTACCTGACCATGACTTTCGGCTTGCGAAACACCGGCGCCATGTTTCAGCGTTGCATGCAGAAGTGTCTCCTCAAGCAACTCGGCAGCCCATGTTTATGTGGATGATGTGGTGGTGAAGACGGAGAAGCATGGCACGCTGATAGAAGACCTCAAGGAAACCTTTGAGAACCCGCGCCGATTCCAGATCAAGCTCAACCCGGAGAAATGTGTCTTTGGAGTATCAGCCGGCCAACTTCTTGGCTTTCTGGTCTCAGAGCGCGACATAGAGTGCAACCCTGTGAAGATCAAGGCCATTGAAAAGATAGAGGTGCCCACCCGACTGCTGGACGTGCAGAAATTCACCGGCTGCCTGGCATCAATTAGCCATTTCAGCAGTCGGCTGGGCGAGAAGGCTCTTCCCCTGTACCAGCTCATGAAGAAGACCACTTTTTTCGAGTGGAACGACAAGGCGGATGAAGCTTTCCTCCAACTCAAGAAAATGTTGACAACCTCGCCTATCCTGGCGGCTCCGACTGAGAACGAGCACATGCTCCTCTACATCACTGCCACCAGTCGGGTTGTCAGCACAGTCATGGTGATAGAGCGCAAGGAGGAGGGCACAGCATTGCCGGTCTAGAGACCGGTATATTACTTGAGCGAAGTACTGTCCGCCTCCAAGCAAAACTACCCACACTATCAGAAGATGTGCTATGGTGTGCACTTTGCCGCCAAGAAGCTGAAGCCTTACTTTCAAGAGCACCCAATAACTGTCGTCTGCACGGCTCCGCTTGCTGAGATCATTGGAAGACGAGATGCTTCTGGCCGAGTGGCCAAGTGGGTTATTGATCTGGCCCCTTACACCATCTACTACCAGCCTCGTGCCGCCATCAAGTCACAAGTGCTGGCCGACTTCCTCGTCGACTGGGCCAAGACCCAGTACTTACCGCCAGCGCCAGACTCCACCCATTGGTGGATGCATTTTGATGGTTCACAAATGCGCACCGGTTTGGGAGCCGGCGTCATCCTCACCTCTTCCGAAGGTGACAAGCTCAGATATGTGCTGCAAGTCCATTTTGCCACCTCCAACAACGTAGCAGAATACGAGGCACTCATACACGGACTCCGGCTTGCCAAGGAACTCGGCATTCGCTAGATCCTGTGCTATGGTGACTCCGACTTGGTGGTCCAGCAGTCGTCAGGCGACTGGGATGCCAAGGACGCGAACATGGCAAGCTACCGTTTCCTCGTGCAGCAACTCAGCGGATACTTTAACAGGTGCGAGTTCCTCCATGTGCCAAGAAATGATAATGAGCAGTCGGATGCCCTGGCACGGATCGGCTCCACCCGACAGGCGATACCAGCCGGCGTTGCCTTGCAGCACCTCCTCAAGCCGTCTGTCAAGCCATCTCCAGAGTCTGATTCCATCTTCGTACCGGCCCCTCCTGAGGCAGTCGGATCCGACTTGAGGATACCAGAAGCTGGCACGGGGACTTCGGTAGGCTTCCCGGGGATTGCAGCAGTCACACCCGGCCCGGGGATTCCAGAGCCCGGCTCGGGAACTGCAGCAGTCGGCCCGTGGACTTCTTCAAGACAGCAGGCGGCAGCCGACTCCAACCCGCCGCCTCCCGGCCCAACCGCCCTTGTACAAATTGTAGTCGTGGCAGTCAGAGAGATAGAAGCACCATCATGGGCTCAACCCATCCTCAACTTTCTAGTGAACAAGGAACTGCCGACCGATGAGATCTCAGCCCGACAAGTGCAACGACAAGCAGCAGCATACACCATCATCAACAGAGAGCTGGCGCGGTGCAGTGTCACGGGCGTGTACCAGCGCTGCATGGAGTCGGAGAAAGGCCAAGCAATCCTCAGAGACATTCACCAAGGCGAATGTGGTCACCACGCGGCCTCAAGATCACTTGTTGCCAAAGCTTTCCGCCATGGTTTCTTCTGGCCGACTGCTCTAGGAGAAGCCAAAGAATTGGTCCAGAAGTGCTAGGGGTGCCAGAAGTTCCGATCCAAGCCACACTTGCCAGCTTCTGCACTCAAGACCATCCCTATTGCTTGGCCCTTTGTGGTTTGGGGGTTGGATATGGTGGGGCCATTCAAGACGGCCCGTGGCGGCATGACTCATCTGCTTGTCGATGTGGACAAGTTCACCAAGTGGATAGAGGCAAAGCCAATCACAAAACTGAATGGGCCGACTGCCGTGACTTTCATTGCTGACATCACCACTCGGTACGACATTCCACACAGCATCATCACTGACAACGGAGAAAACTTTACCAAAGGAGCCTTGGCTCATTTCTGCAAGACGCAGGGCATCCGGCTGGACTTAGCGTCCGTTCCCCATCCACAGTTGAACGACCAAGTCGAGCGAGCAAACGGCCTCATTTTGTCCGGCATCAAGCCCCGACTGGTCGAGGCTCTAGAGCGTTCAGCCGGCTGCTGGCTAACTGAGCTGCCGACCATCCTTTGGAGCCTGCACACAACTCCAAACAAGTCGACCAGCTTCACGCCCTTCTTCCTCGTCTACGGTGCTGAAGCCGTCATCCCGACGGACATAGAGTTCGACTCCCTGCGAGTCACCATGTACACTGAGGCGGACGCCAAGGAGGCCCGAGAAGACGGCATCGACCTGCTGGAGGAGGGCCGGCTGCTGGCACTCAGCCGGTCCGCCATCTACCCGTAGAGCCTGCGCCGATATTACAACCGCAAGGTGAGGCCGAGATCCTTCCAAGAGGGAGACCTTGTGCTTTGGCTGATCCAGTGAACAGTCGGCCAGCACAAGCTCTCGGCACCTTGGGAAGGCCCGTTCATCATCAGCAAGGTGCTGGGCAAAGACTCCTATTATCTGATCAACGCTCAGAAGCCTAGAGCTAACAAAGAGATGATTCGGGCAAGGAGACAGAGAGACCATGGAATGCAAACCTCCTCCGGAGATTTTACAGTTGAAATCAGTATGTATCACGCTACCTTTTGTATTATGTTCGAAGACTCCGGGTCCCCCGAGAAGAACTCGGGGACTACCCTCCTTTTATCTGCATGATAAGTGTTATGCCTATGAGTGTGCATTATTTTATTATTTCCGCCTGGCACCGGGTTCGACCAGTCGGCCCGGAGGTTTGCCGCCTTATACTATATGCCGCCTCCCGTAGCCGGACAAGTAATGTGTTGGCACCAAAAACTTCCTCTGTCAGAAGCCGCAGCTCGCGGAGCGACTGAATGGCGGGCAGGGGTTGCAAAACAGTGCCCACATCAAAAATGGCTAAGGAAAAAACGCATATAGTTGAGGCTGGCACCACACCTGTTCGGCCGGCTGCCGAGCAGCCGGCCGACCGGCTTCTGCTTCGCTTGCCAAATCTCCAAACTGCTAATTACTTTCCCTCCTGCAAAGGCTAAGTACTCAAACCAGCCGCAGTCCACAGAGCGGCTGCTTGGCTGGCAAGAGGATAGCTAAGGGAGGGCGGCAAAGGAAAAAAGCAAGGAGTACAAGCAAGAAAAGATAGAAGTCGGCAAAGCAAAGCATAATCTGCGATAAGATATTTATATAGATAAAGGCCTATCGGCTGACATTCAACAAAGTTTGATATACACCCCACGGGTGGAATTGCGAAAATTTAATCAAGTTCTCCAGACCAGCAAACAGGGAAAGAAAAAGACAAAATATCCTAAGGAGCGGCAGAAGACTCCGGCTGGGCGTTGGGGTCGGCAGTGCCGGTCGGTGTTGCAGAGGGATGCGGATGAACGACGGAGTCGGCCGTGCCGTCTGGTGCGGTAGGCGGCTCCGACTGGACGGTGGAGTCGGCAGCACCAGTCGGGACGGCGGAGGGCTGGACGGTAGAGTCGGTGGTGCCGGTCGGAGGAACGGGCGGCTGGTCAATCCCCACATGACCGCCTCCAGCAGCAATCGGCGCTTTGGAGTGCGGATCGTTGCTTGAGGCCCGGTCAGGTTGGGGCTGACCATCCGCCTCAACCTCCGGCATGTCGCCTTCGCTCTCTTCTTCCTTCTCCTCCTCCTCCTCCTCCTCCCCCTCCTCCCCTTCATCACTGGAGTCGATGACTTCAGCCGAATCTTCGCTGTCCTCCGGGTTCAGCCCGAGCCACTCCCGCGGCGCCTCGGCGCCTTCCTCGACTACCTCTGGGACAAAGACGCTGGTGTCGGTGAAGTTGGCGATCGCCGCCGCCCTGTTGATAAGCTCGGCTTCCACCGCCACCATCTCCTCCTGCGCCTCCAGCCGGAACATGGTCAACTGGGCTAGATCTAGCCCAGGGTATCACGCCTTGACGAACTCCAGGGCCCGATGCGCTCCTGCCCTGGCTGCAGAGCCCTTCCAGGCTTCCAAGCGGCCGGCCGCCACCTCCAGCCAGTCGGCAGTCCAACTTGGGGTGCACGGAGCCGGCAAGCCTGGCCAGAGGGCGGAGATGGCCTAGGCCCCGACGCGCTGAAGGCGGCGTAATATTTGGTGGGTAGGCCGAAGTCAGACCTGGATGCTGAGGAGCTGCTCATTGAGGGTCCGGGGGGCATCAGCGGCAATCTGCACGCCTTCTGCCCTCTGCTCTTTGTGCTGGGCCTCGATGATCTGGTTCGTGGCAATGGAGTGACCCGGGAAAAAGTCTGCTTGGACAGAGGGCAAGAAAATCCAAAATCAGAAACAAGCAGTTCGCCTAGATAAGGGCCGACAACTCAAAACAAGAAACAAAGAAAAGAAAGCTCACCATCGACCAAGTCTTCGGTGCTGCTGAAGCAGGCCGTCATTTGAGCCTCCTTGTAGGCCCAGGCGGAGTGCTCGACCTCAAACTCGGCGAGGAGGTCGGTCTCATTTGCCTTCGCCTCCCGCTGGGCCGTCTTGAGGGCCTACGCCTGCTCGGCAAGCTGAGTGACCAGCCGGTCTCGCTTCTCGACCAGCTTGTTGCACTCCGCCTCCTTGCCGCGCAGGGCGGTGTTGGCTTCACCCAGCTGCTGCTGCAAGGTGGCATTGGCCTCTGTAAAAATGAAAGAAGAAAGAGCATCAGTCAAATAACAAAGAGGGATGTAGTTGCCGGGGAGATCCGGCCCGTCTGCTCAGTAATCGGCCTGAATCTCGGGGACTACAGCCCGCGGGTGCACCATCACGCCCCTGCAGAGAAGAAGTAGCTAGCAAAGATAAAGATTCGTTCCGACTACTCAGCAGTTGGCCCGAACCTCGGGGACTACAGCCCGCGGGTGCGCTAGCGCGCCCCCGCAAAGAAAAGAAATCGAAGCTTACTCCGGCTCTCGGACAGATGGGCGGTCTGCGTCTCCAGCTCCTGGACCCTAGAGTTGTAGGCGACCGCGCGAAGATTATGGTAGTCCTGCAGGAGGGATACCAAGCGAAGTCAGCATTCAACACTTGCAAGTCAAAGTTCCAGACCGCCTGCTCAGCAGCCGGCCCGAAACTTGGGGACTACACCCAGTGGGTGCGCTTGCGCGCCCCCACGAAGAAAGCAAGAAGATCAAAAATAAAGAGAAGTAAAGAAAACTTACGCGGATGGCGGCCCGCGAATCAAGGAATGCCTCATTGCAGCGCTTGAGGGCTCCGGCTTCAGCCCGAAGCTTGGCCTAGACCTCGAGGGACGCCTGGTTCAGGGCGCCTGTCCCGCCCCCGTGTATCCAGCCAGCAGGCACGATGCTGGTCACCTCGGTGTCGGGGACCGACAAGCTCGCGGCAACGGCCTCCAGCGGCTGCAGTGCTGAGGCCGCCTTCTCAAGATGGCGGCGTGCGGGTGTGCGGACCTGAGGAGTTAGGTCCGTCATCACCACATTCCCGGCTGGTGGCACCGGCGGCCCGGCTGGCTGCTCGACCTGCGTTCCGCTGGTCGGGGGCGGCGGTGGCACGATGACGTCCGGCATGGCCACGTCGCCGCCCTCCCTCTTCATGACCGGCTGCTCATCACCGGCTCCCCCGGTCGTCGCCTCAAACTCCGGCGGAGGTGGCGTGGTGTTCAGAGGCGTCACAAGCAGTGGCTCCTGGCGTCGTGCGGCCTCCGTGAGCCGCTCCCTCTCCGCGGCTTTGGCCTCCGCCTGCGCCAGCTTCCTCATCGCGGATGTTGTGGCCTTGTCCGCCTCCGCCTTCACCAGACGGTCGGCCTCTTCCTCACGCGCCTCCCGCGCGTTCCACTCCCTCGCCTCCCGGAGGTCGGCGGCCGGGTCGATTCACCGGCTGGTGGAGGAGGTCTCCGCCGACCTGATGACCGAGGCGGCGCCCGACTTCTCGAGGGTGAGCGGGGCCCTGAGATAGGAAGACAATAGAAAAAGTTTTTAGGCCGGATCGGCAAGGGGTGGAAGCATGAGTAGGATACTTACGCTAACACCATGACCGGCACCTTCGGCTGCCTCTGGTACTTGGCCACCTTGGCCGTGGATTCTTTTCGCCTGGTAGCCGTGGCCGGGTTCTTGTGCTTCTTCGGCACGCTGCCAAACAGGGCAGCGCCTTGCTTCCGCTTGTGTTTGCCGCCACGGGCGGGCGGCCCACTAGAGGGTCTGGCACTGGTGTTGGCTGTGCTCCGGGCGGGGCGTGACTCGTCTTCATCGTCGTCGTCGTCAGGCCAGGTCTCCATGCCACCGCCCTCCTCGGAGCCACCTGCTCCGTCGCTGCCGCCTACTACGTCGTCCGCCAGGGCGGACGCCCCCAAGTCGGGGTCGTCCACATCACTCACTGCCCTGTCCGGCAGGTAGTCGCCACTCGGCCCCACGATGGCGGCCGTCGCCTCGGACATATAAATCTGCGCTCTAGAAGGGAGTCGCATCATGATAAGAACAAGACTGAAAGACAGAGCTAAAGGAAGAAATCAAGGGACTTACAGTAGGCGGCGGGACGTCACGGGAATACGGCCGCTTCCCGTACCGCCAGTCTCCCTCCGACACCTTTGTGGCACCCCGGCTCAGAGCGACTGGTTTACCTTGCATTGCTAGCCCAGAGACCTTGTCTTCTAGCAACACACAACAACATGGTACAGAAAACAACCGCTTTATTCATTCTAGCGGGGCATAGTTTATATTACAACAGTTAGCAAGGCCAAGCAGCACACACGGTGTGGCTGAACAATATGTACATTATTTAGTGAACATAAAGGGGCCTCGATCATGACAACTACTCGCAGCGGAACAACGTCGTAGGGGACTCCATAGCACAAGGACACCGACGTGGACATGGTCTAGACTAGGAGAGCACTCCTTTCCAACGGGACTTTCCTGAAATCTGGCATGACACGCTAGATCAGTACATTGAATGTACTTGCAATCTCACAATAAGCATAAACATATTGATAGACAATATCATGATATTTAACCAATTAAACAACAATGCAACCATATATCCAACATGCTGTGACTATGCTCAACAAGTACTCATTCTCCTGACTTGCTTACCAGGTGTGACCAATAAACATGATAATACCAAAAACACACTCATGATCCTTACAGCGATCACAACCCGACCAACTCGTTGCCCGTGATCATTATGGCGATCACAACCCGACCAACTCGTGGTCTGTGATCCTTACGGCGATCACAACCCGACCAACTCATGGCCAACTCAACGCGATGGCCTCACTGCCATCCTTAGTGCAATTTAGTGTGCATATTTATTAGGTGTTGACCCATGGTGTACCCTACTTTCAAGCGTGTCCGTAACCGTGGACTCAACTATCGATAGATTAAAAACACTCTGTAGACGTTAGTACACTGTACCCACACTACGGAACCCATGTCCTCGCACTCCCATTCGGGAGGACCAATAGCATTTCGACGAAACCATTTCATTGTCATGACACTCTCCCGGCCCTTCCGACTCAGACCCCAACGGGCTAGTCCTGGGTGGCCCCGTGTCTACCTCTAGACACCTCGACCACCATCGTGGCCACGATCCACTCTAGGACCCGATACCAAAATTAACTTAACAACGGGCTCACAAGGTTATGCTTGCCTACCGGGCCAGGGTATAGCACGCCCATAACCTTCCCTAAATGGAGGCACCGACCAGAGGCACGACAATGAAACACATTAAGGCCGTCCCATATCGGCAAATGTGGTTGCACTGGGAAAGACTCGTTTCAGCGGCACCATGACCCGGTCAACAACATGTTCAAGTTGAATTATTAATCAGGTTCAACTTAATGTGAAAATAACCAGTGTCATACTGCCATACTATGCATCACTTAACATATGCATCACATAGCCATGCAAATAACTGCATCAACCACGCTCCTACAGAGCCATCATCAACACATGCTACTATTCTGGTTAAAATCTCACTTTACTTATACTAGAACCATTTCTAGCATTCTCATCATTATTCATCATGCAAAATAATATTTAAACTACTCATCAAACTCTATGACCATATTATTTATTTATTACTTCCAACTAAGTTTTCCTTATCTTGCCAACAATATTTACTTCAAACATTCTGAAGTTCAAGTATTTCAACACATCAAGCACATAACATAATATATTTATTATATAACTAATTTCAATGCATCAATATTCATAAGTTCAAGTATGAAAATCATAATATTGAAGTGGCACCATGAAAATGTTATTGTGGCTTGCCTTAGTACTGATGAGGTTCACAAAGCTCCTGGTGATCCTCAAGACAAGCTGGCTCTGCTGAAAATATTCAAAACCACAAAAAGAAAATATCAAGAAACCTTCTGAAAATTGCCAGAAAATCTAGACAGCAAGGAAAAATCCCATCTTTTGGGTGCTGTTAGATTTTTGGACACAGAACATGATGCAAAAAGAATCACTGCATTTGGACTTGTAGATAAAAAGTTATGGCCATTTTAAATCTCCTAGAATTTAAATGAATTTCAAATAATAAACAGAGGGGGTGACGTCGAAGGCGTAATCTCCCGGGGCGCCACCACTCATACCGCTTCGCGCGTGTAATGAGTGGCTGACTAGCGGGCCCCACTAGTCTGGCCGGAGGGAGGGGAGAGGGAAACAGAGAGGCGCGGCGCTTCGCCGGAGCTCACGCTGGCGTTGCGACTTCTTGGAGGCAAACTAGAGGGAGGGATCGACGGAGAAGACGATTGTGCACCTGCTCGTACCCGTAGCATGGCTAACGGTGGACGGACGGCGTCGGATTTGACCTCTCTAGCGGCCACAGAGGGCGGAGGTTGCCGGAGTTGAAGAAGACGGCGGCTTGGGGCGGCTCCAGGGGCTCTAGCTAGGTGTGTTGGCTTCACGGAGGAGAGGCGGAGGCCCTGGCGGGGTTGCCTTTGCTTGGGAGGGCCGGAGCTGTGGGAATGATCCAGAGGGGATCACCGGCGAGCTCGTCTCCGAGACGGCCGCCCGCGGCCAGCCCAGCCGGGCTGCGGCTTCTAATGGCTCTAGGAGGGAGTGGGAGTAGTTTGCGATGCACCAGGAGGCTGCGAAGGGGGCTTTTATAGGTGGGGCGGTGAGGAGGGCTCGGGCTCCGCCGGAGGAAACCTGTCCCCGACGTCCGGCGATGAACGGTGCCAGAGAGTGATGGAGAAGGCGATGGAGGTCACGCAGCCACTATACGCGAGCGCGGACGAGCATAGGAACGAGGGGGGAAGAGACGAACACAGTGCACGCGCACTGTGCCGTTGGCCGGACCATGACCGTGCTTGCTACGGCGAGCTCCGGCGTCGGTGAGCGTCAGGGTGGAGTTATGGAGGTGGAGACGAGGATGGTGGCGAGGGGTGGCATGCTCTGGCCGGCCGAGTAGCGAGCACGTGCTCAACAGAGGCGCTGGCGAAGCGCAGAGCGCGTGTTTCGCATGCCAGCATGCTCGGACGAACGCGGTCACTGCATGGACCGTGACATCAGGCCACCTACGCACTAACAAGGATGTCTGGTGTGTAGTCCTTAGTAAACTGAGATGTTACCATGGCTCGGTTTGGTTCCAGGTGCAGTAGAAGTAAAATGGTGATGAGGTTGAGTTATTGGACAGAAACTTTGGGGAGTTACTGAGGTCAAATCACAGGGATTCAAGGGCTGAGCTTTGGGGCTTTACTGTCTCTTACTGAGGTAAATAAGCACAGGGAAAACCAGCTACATTGGAGCTAGTAAAAAGGTAGTTGCTGTAGAAACTACCATTTCAGCCAAGAAGTGATTTTATTTTCTGTAGCCAAAATATTCCAAAGAGTGGTGAAATATTTTTGCTTAGAAATGTCCCCTAGGGTCCAAAGAATAATTGGGATTTTTCTCAGGATTTTTGGGGCAAGAAAAATTAGGGTTGCTTTGGAGCTCAATGAGTTAGCTAGGGTTTTGGATGCCCAAAATGTATATTTTTCATTTAAGAAAAATATTCCAAGCAATATTGTTGGGTTGGCCAGGGGTGAAATGATGGCTTTGAGGAGGAGAGGGAACACTTGGGTGAAAATCAAGGGATACCTGTCACGCCCAATATGTGATACTATCCTATAGAGACTCGAAGGTCCCACCAAGGATAGAACCGCATATTGAAACGCTTTTGCAAGGTGGATATCATTACATCAACATTACATAATAGATGGGGATACATACATAAGGCATACAATGCCACACGAATACAACATCATCTTACATAAGAGCACCATCCAACTACGGATGAAACACAAATAGAAACTCAAACGACATCCACCCTGCTAGCCCAGGCTGCCGACCTGGAACCTATTCCTTGATCGAAGAAGAAGCAGAAGAAGAACTCCAAGACAAGCAAACATCGCTCTCGCATCATGATCATCGCATAACCTGTACCTACAACTGTTGTTGTAGTATTCTGTTAGCCACGAGGACTCAGCAATCCCATTACCATGGGTATCAAGACTAGCAAAGCTTAAAGGGGAAAGGAAGGGGTAAAATGGTGAGGTTGCAGCAGCGACTAAGCATATATGGTGGCTAACATACACAAATAAGAGCGAGAAGAGAGCAAACGGAACAGTCATCAACTAGTAATGATCAAGAAGTGATCCTGAACTCCTACTTACGTCAAACATAACGCAAAGACCATGTTCACTTCCCGGACTCCGCCAAGAAGAGACCATCACGGCTACACACGCGGTTGATGCGTTTTAAATCGGATCTGGTGTCAAGTTATCTACAACCGGACATTAACAAATTCCCATCTGCCCATAACCGCGGGCACGGCTTTTGAAAGTTTATACCCTGCAGGGGTGTCCCAACTTAGCCCATGATAAGCTCTCGTGATCAATGAAGGATATTCCTTCTCCCAGGAAGACCCGATCAGTCTCGGAATCCCGGTTTACAAGACATTTCGGCAATGGTAAAGCAAGACCAGCAAGGCCGCCCGATGCGCCGACAATCCCGATAGCAGCTGCACATATCTCATTCTGAGGGCAACACCGGATGAACACTACGTACAACTAAAACCATCCCTCAAGTTTCCCCGAGGTGGCGCTGCAAGTGGCTCTGCTTCGGACCAACACTTAGACAAGCATTGGCCCGGGGGGGCTATAATAAAGATGACCCTTGGGTTAATTACTCCCAAGGGAAATGTGGGTGGTGGTGAGGCAAATGGTAAAACCAAGGTTGGCCTTGCTGGAGGAGTTTTATTCAAAGCGAACTGTCAAGGGGGTCCCATAAATCACCCAACCGCGTTAGGGACGCAAAATCCGGGAACATAACACCGCTATGACGGAAACTAGGGCGGCAAGAGTGGAGCAAAACACCAGGCATAAGGCCGAGCCTTCCACCCTTTACCAAATATATAGATGCATTAATAATATAAGAGATATTGTGATATCCCAACAAAATCTTGTCCACCATGGAGCAATCTTCAACTTCACCTGCAACTAACAACGCTATAAGAGGGGCTGAGCAAAGCGGTAACATAGCCAAGCAACGGTTTGCTAGGAATGGTGTCAAAGGTTAGAGGTTCATGGCAATTTGGGAGGCTTGATGAGGAAAAGATAGGTAACGCAGCAAAGCGATAGAATGAAGCAACTAGCATAGCAATGATAGTAGTGAGATCCAGGGTAGCGGTCATCTTGCCTGAAATCCCACTGGGAAGAAGAACGAGTCCATGAAGAAGATGAAGCCACAAAGATGAACCAAGCGTAGACGAACGAATCCTCACGATCGCAACGAAACGGGAATTATCGAGAAGAATCACACAACATGGTAAACACACCACACATAGACAAGACATGATGCATAAACAAGTATGATGCATGACAAAGCTACATGAAGCTACTCATGGCAAGAGACGATGCAAACAAGAGCAACACATCAAAGCAAAGTTAAATGAGGCCGGAAACAACATATAACAATTCCAGTAGTCCTCATATGCAAATTTCGAAATTGGTCCAGATCTGAACAAACATTAAGTTGAAATTGTTAAACAGCAAGTTAAAGAGCACCAATAGGATCTACACGAAATTCTAGTCAAGTTACATATAAAGTTCAATTAGTTCGGAGCTACAGCCTAGAAGATATGAGCAAAACAAGTTAAACATGACATTGACGCAAAATGCAAACAAACACCAAGCAAACACACCAAAACAAGGATGCAACATGATAATATGAAACTACATGCAAAATCAAGCAAGTTTCATATAGAGCAAACTCAAAACGGAGCAACGATTCAACACACACACTCTATACAAGTTTAAAGGACAAGCTGTCCAAAACAGCAACTAGGCATCTAGCAAGCATCAAAACAATATGCTACAGCATCTCAACAGGTAAACAAAAGGCATGGGCATGAAGTACAGGTAAAGCATAACAAAACATGAACACTGAGCTATCTCCAGAAATCACTAGAACATGCTCAAACACACATGGCAAGATTGCAAATAATAACAGTTCAGACTTTGCAGAAATAATATCAGGTTGCAATGTTTAGAGCTATCAAACCACATGTTACAGGAACTTATCATGGAAAACAAAGGCATGGCATGAATCTACTAATTGCATAGAACAAAAGTCCTTTACTGACCATGAGCCAAAAAGGATCAGAAGATATGATGCCACCCATGTAAACATGGCAAGTTATATGACAGATTCATACATGGCAGGAACAACAATAAGTAGGCATTTTGGTGATCTTGTACCACTCACCATAGAGCATTACATGGCATGAAAAGGTTACTAACAGTAAGAAGACATGTTTATGAAGCTAAGCATGGCAATAGCAAGTTCATAGGGTGCATGGATCACTAGCAGAACACATGGCAAAACTGAACCTAATGTTAACAGGCTGACAACAACATTATTTAGCAATTTGAGAGCATGATTACAACAAGCTACAGCAAGCTATAAATACAACCAGGGGCATGGATGTATATAGCATGACAGGTATAACAAATCATCCTTAGTGAATATCTCCAGATTATGCATAGAATGACTTGTAGCAGCAAGTTTACATAGCATCACGAAATAACAAATTCGGCCTAGCAAAATAGCAACAGCAAGTACACTACTTAGCAAGCTTGATGCACTCACTACACAACTCACAAAAATACATGGATTTCACCCCTGTAAAGATGGCACAATGTAGAACAAAACACATGTAGACATCAACCTCATAGGATGCACACATCAAACATGGCAAAAATGACAAATGAACATGTTCTGTTAACAGACAACAGACAACATCATATAGCACTCTTGCAACGATGATTCAGGCATCAAGATGGACTCAAATGAACATGGTGCAATGGAACGAAATGTAGAGCATCTCACAACGAACATTTTGAAATATTATGCATGCAAAACGGAGCCGTATGCTAGGAGATATGATGCGATGAACATGGCATGATAATGTAAGAAAAACAGGGACTTGGGCGTTTCCGGGGTCAACCTTGTCTGCACGGATATCGAGGTTTGCCGGAGTTGGCCTGGATCTCGCCGGAGAAGACGAACTCGGGGCGGGGAAGTCCGGATCCGGCGAGGAGGAAGGCGGGAAGAACGCGGGACGGTGCCGGGGAGGTCGGGGACGGCCAGATCCGGTCCGGCCCGACCGGATCCGCGGCGACGGCGGCGGACGGCGGGGTCGCGAGGCGGCAGTGGAGCTCCGGCGGAGCTCGGGGAGGCTCCTGCACGGGGGAGAGAGGGTGAGGCAGGGGGAGGAGAAGGAGAGAGGAAGAGGGCGACGGGGGCGGCACACTCCGGGCGAGGTCGCGGCCGCGGCGGACGCCGGCGCTGGGCGGC